>NC_064438.1:5968742-6330409 GCF_023343835.1 Lagopus muta | reverse complement strand
CTTACCAAGAGGTTAAAAGCCAGTTTGGTTTTCTGGAAGCAGTCGATGAACTCAGCCTCGCTTGGGGGTCTTGCTCGAAGAGTCAGCATTCCCTCTTCAATGAGAACGTGGAGAGAAAGACAGTTTAATTAGTGTGTCCCTTTCTGGATGGCACTCCTGCTGGCATGCAGGTAACAGCCACTGAAAATCTATGGATTGAGAGAAGTCAAATCTCTGCACTAAGTCCCTAGAATCCAGCAGGACTTCGCCAGTGGTGTTTTGCAAACTGAGGCAGGGCTGCACTGACCTAGCCTTGGGAGCTGAGGCTTCCCAACCTGTGCCCCCACATTCCCCACCTGTTCTAGCTTCTGCACTGTACCTGCTGGGCCTTTCTTCTTGTTCTTCTTCCCTTTCTTCCTTTGGTTGAGCTGTTTGAATGCCTCTGCAGCCTTCTGAAGCCTGGCAACAAAGACTTCAATGTCATCCAGAGTGCAGTTCAGGATTTGCTGTGAGAACAGAAGTGCAACAAACACAGGTGAGAAAGAGCCCAAACTGCGCACAGATGAGAAACAAGAATCCTAGGTCTTTACCCACTTCATTTCATGGAAGACTGAAGAGTTCAGGCAAAAAATTAGGCTGGGTTCATCCCTTTCCCAACACAAAGCTGTGCCTTGTTTTGCATGCTGTGCTTACCAGTGTGATAACTGGCTCCTAGCTAATGGACCTTTGGAAAATAACCCCAAGAGAGGACTGTGCACCGGGGAGAACCCCTCCGAAACCAGCAAAGGAAATGGTAGCTAACCCAGCAATGAAGTTTTGCTTTTGTTTACCCTTCTGAACAGTAGATATCAGTATAAAAATGAATGAACTACACATAAAATATCATCCTCATGGAGGAGCCCCTTGCGTCTTTCCTGTCTTCCCCTTTTCCTCCTGCCTTCTGTTCTTGTTACCAACCGTTTCTTTTTCAATCTTCTGTGCTAAGATGGCGCGGGATTCTTCATGGTCCTGGGAGGCAGAGCCTCGGCGCTCATAGTCTGCAGACAAGGAAGGGGAGAGAAAAAATATTTCTTACCATGGAAGGTTGAAGATGGGCCCCATCAAACACAGTGACACAGGAGTGGTAACACCTGGCTGTGTTTGTTCATTCCTTCATTCCGAGAGCACCTCGGAAGCTCACAAAGGGCAGGAGGTGATCAAAGATGCCGATTAAATCTGCCACGGGTTGCAGCACCTGTGTCTGTATGCTGCCTGTTTTCAGATGGGAGCACTGGATAAATCATGGACAGCAGCCAGCTACCAGCTACAGGCAGAGACCTGCAAGCCCCAGCTGCTGGGAGGCTCCCACTTGTTTGCCCTCAATGCATCTGTGCTACCTTAGGGCCACTGAAGAGCTGCCCCCAATATTGCTGAGCATCCCACAAACACAAGTGTGGTCAGAGCAACTCTGAGTCTGTCTTCTAGCCCTGAGCTCCCCAGTAAAGAAGAAGCAAGACCTGGAAACGAATGCAAGTGTCACCGGCTAGAAAGCAGCCTGCCAGGAATTCTGCATGATTGGTATTCAGGCAAGCCCCTGCAAAAATCAGCATTTTTGTGCCAACTTGCATGCAGTCTCTCAAATGTTTTTAGCTGATACTAAAAAGAACAAAATTCAGGTGTTGAAAGATGGTCTGGCTCTGAATTATAAATCTTACTTTTGTTATGAACCAAAAATAGGCTCTCCATCCAGGAGACTGGATCAACTGCTTGGCCTTGGATCCCAACCCAGTTAAATGAGTGTTTACTCTCATCAATTTGAACTTTCTTACTGTATTCTGATTACATACTTTCCGAGAAATTCACCTCAACAGAAACTGGTACAACAGGCTATTTGCTGGTCATTTTAGTCAACTCCAGATCTTTTTCTTTTTTTTCTTCCAGAGAAAGAGCTTATTTCTGCTACTGGGAGCTTTTTTCTGTGACTGCTTTCTCCAAAGAGGGCTACAACTTTTCTCAATGCAGCTCAAACTGAAGTCAGGATGACGTTGGAATAAGGTTTTAGAGGGGTGAATTCCAATCTGCCTTTCCACACTCAGCTCTAGAATTCATGCATATCGCTCAATTTCTGTGGGTGATATGTGCGTTCTCTGTGAAGCTCGCAAGGGCCAGGAATGTGCCTTTCTGACCAGGTCTGTACATTTTGATTTCACTGAGCTGAGCTGTCATCATTCAGTTTGCTGAGGGCCAGTCACCTCTTTGGGTGCTTCACAGCACAGTGTAAAGACACTGGGTGGCAACAGTGGGGCTGAAATGACCCCAGGCTGTTTCAGGAAGGTTGTCTGCCCAGGCTGATGAGTCCCTATCCTTAGGGACAGACTCACTGAGCTCTCCCAGTACCTGGTTCATACTGGGCAGGGGGTGCCACCCGGTTCCTGTTCATGGCTTGGCCTCGCATGTCGTGCTGAATCGGGATGGGGGCTGGCCCTTGTGGTGGTGGGAGGATAGACTGTCTCTGCTTGATCTTCTCTTGATTTGCCCTGCAAGTCGACAACACAGAACAACCCCGTCAGAGGATGCTGATCCTAATTCCAAGAGATCTGTGTGAATGCTGGAGTAGGGATGCGGTGCTGGGGGTGATAGGTACACTGCCTACCTTGCCCCTTTGTCCTGAGTCCTGCAGTACTTACTTGAGCGTCTGTGGTCGTATTTTCTTCCCATGCTTGTGGTCTGCCAGGGCACTTTCTATGTCTTCGTGAACCATCTCCGCCTTGAAGAGAAATTGGAATATTTTACTATGGGGCTGTGCTTTGCAAAGCTTGAATTGTGAGTAAGGGGAGAAGTGGCTGGCAGAGAGCTGGGAACATATCTTGTTCTGTTTACGAGATTGCTTGGCCTTGGGGTGGTCTGCAGCCAGACATCACTGACTGCAACACAGGAGAGCCTTTAAAGGGCAGTGTCAAGGCACCAATATCTGTGCCAACCTTTAGTGTGGCTCACAGTTCCCATTGACCACCACCATCGCCTGCACAATCCACACCTTTGTTTGAACAAGGGAGTACAAAGCCATGCTGCATATTGATATATCCATGCAGGTGGCACTCCTCCCCCCGCCTCACCCAAACCAGTCTGTAAGCTCTCCACAGCCTTGCAGGTTACTTGGCGCAGGTTCCACTGTCTCACATGGCCCAGAAGGGTTTTGGGGGCCACAGCAGCTCCATTTCCCACCAGATCCCAATGGCGAAGAAGGCTCTGCTCACCTCCACCTCATCGCAGTTGAAGAAGTGGATGTCAGGTTTGTGCTGTTCTGAATCCTGGCACACCAGGAGGAGGATGGAGGAATAGCGCATCTGGTTGAGCACCGTCTGGCAGTGCTGGACAGTCGGCAGTGGGAAGTCCTCCAGTTCTTCCTGGGAAAGAAGAAGGAATGGGTTGGGCTTGAAGAGAGAGACCTGACAGAGCTTGTGTTCTGGGATTTCCTTGACCCATCAAATATACTTGTTACCATCTGCAAAGGGCCTGGGGCTATGGAGAACTGGGAGAGGGGTGGACGCCTAACATCTCCTGAATCTCAAACAACTTGAGTTCTCTTGCTCACCGCGAACCATGTTGTGCTCTACCTGCATCAGCCACTTGCCATGCATCCCAGCAGAGTGCTGGGAAGAAAGATGCCTTCTGGATGACAGCAGTGAGCAGCTTGCCCTGCCACTGACTCTTTGGATGAAATTGTGCGAACGCTTTTTGGTTTTTCACTGTTAAACCCAGAGCAGCACCACCCTTCTCCTGCTGTCTGGATGTGGCACGGTTTTCAGGCAGGGGATCCTGCATGTTGTTATAATACCAGTAACAAGTTCTTTCCTCTCTGCTCATACGTTACATATAGGTCTTGGTGGACCTGCAAGTCTGCATCACTCCCGCAGAAAACAGTTACACTGTTTGCTTGGAGCACAGCTCAAGGTATCTTCCATGTGGACTATCTGTGCTTGGGAGCCAACCCACACCTGCTTACTCTTCCAATTAGAGTCAGCCAGCCCCTGCAAAGCCTGGAGTGGATTTTGATAGTGATTCACCCTTGTTTGGTTTCCTTACTTAGGGAAGTACTAACCATCCTTAGATGGTTTCCCTAAGTAGAACCCCCTATGTTAACCTCTGGCTACCTGTGACTCGCAGTCTAGCAGGCGGATGGACTTGTCATTCACTTGCAGCAGCATCTCCTGTGTCCAAATTTTCTCCTTGGAGTTGAGCAATAGGAGTTTTCGGATGGCATCATCCACTGTCACGATGGATTCACTCTTGTCCATGATGAAGGTGGCCAAGTGCTGAAGTTGAGAAGAAGGGGGAGAAAACAGGTAAAAAAGCTTTGATGGGTGTATTGTAAGTCATGGGTAAAACCACCTCTGGAAGTTTGGACAGTTATTTGTTCCTTATTGCACAGGCTCAACAGAGTTGCTGTGCAAAGCATGCATTCTGGTTGTTAGCACCAGACACGACTGCACTTGCCTGCTTTCCCAGCCCTGTTCTGTGTCCTGAAGCAATGATCCAAGCATTACACTTGGCACTGAATTTATACAGACTTGTGTAATCGAGCAGCACCTGCAGGCTTTTGACTGCTGGCAGGGCTCCACGTGAGGGGAATCCCAGCAGGGTAGATCAGAGGGGAGTAACAGAAAGGAAAAGCATCTGCTCTTTGTTGTCTTTAGTACAGGAGTGAGTTTTGCCTGGCTTTTCTCCCTCTGACCTCTTGTTTTCACGCCTTCTCCCAGTGATCAGTTATAACCATTTCAGAGATCAGGTAGTAGCTCCTTGGTACAGTGATGATGTACCAGGGGTTGGATGGGCCCAGAGTATCCACGGCACCAGAGCCCTGGGTGGCCCTGTTGAAGCATGGGTGAGAACTATCATTGCAATTGGTTCCATAAGGGATGTGTATGCAAGAGGAAAAAGCTCAGATTGAAAGCACTGGCAGCCCTAAGAGGATGAGAGGGTTGAGTCTTTAGTCAACATTAGGGATGGAGGGAATTTGAGGTTACCAATTTGTCGCTAAGGTGATTGCTGGATAATTCACCAAGACTGGATAGATCAGAGAAGAGGACAAACACGGCAGAAATTAAGTGATGGCCCAGTTCTGTGCTCATAAAGCAAAGGTATGGGGTGAGGCACTATCTAAATAAAACTTCTGGCAGGTACGTGAGCAGCTAAAGCTGAGATTAGCCGTGCCATCAGATATGAAGAACATGCTTGGGTATGTGTTACTGTAATTGTAAAACGCCGCACGAAAAGCTATTTGCAAAGTCAATATTACCCACATGGAGATGCCAAACCCTCTGCCTTCTGAGCAGTGAGGAGAATTGGTTTATACCTGCTGACAGGCATTCTTATCTGCTCTATTATGATAACTGCTGGGTTTACAATCTTCATAAATTCCTTAGTTATTTACTGTTAAATAAGTTCATTTTCAGGAAGCCAAAGCTACTTCTCCATCTCAGACTCATTAAAATATTTTTCCTTTCCCTTTTCTTTAAATAATGCTGGAGTGGGGGGAATAAAGGCTTGTTCTTATCTTTATCTGATTAAACCCCCCTATCCAGAAGGAGAATCAAATATGCTAACTTTCCTAAGAATGGGCTTCCACTTTTCAAGTTCGATCAACTTACAGATTACTTAAGGGTATAAAATGCCTCTTCCTGCCTCATTGCCGGCCACTGAAGTCCTGTTTGCTTTGGTCAAAGTTGAAGGCAGAAATCACAGATGAGTGGCACAAGGCATAAGGAACGAAGTTCTAAGTCCCTCTCTGGGTCCATGAGTGATTCTATTTGGCAGGGCTCACTGATGGGGATGGTTGGCTGGGGCCTTAAACCAGACAAAAGGGGATCCTTCCCACCACCTGTGAACTTCATGAGCCTCCTTTCTTGCCTTGCCAGCTTTCAGTGCCAAGTGAGCCAGCTGTCCCCAGCCAGGTGGAGCTCCTGCTGGTTGGCAGCTGCACAGGCTGGCTTCCTCCCTTATGTAGGTGTCTGTGACACTGGAAGCTGAATTTTGCTGAGTGCCTGTCATGGCTGAAGGGTTTTGAATTACTGGAGAGGACACAGTAGTTGAGGGAGAGCTGAAAAATGATAGTTGACGTGCTCAGTGTGGGTTGGGCAGGTGAGTTCCTCTAACCACCGTGTTCAGCAGGAAGGGTTTGAAGCACAGAGTGATAAGGGGGACAACAGCTCCCATTGCTCTCCTTCAAATGTAGAGGAGGATGAGGACAAGTTTCTCAGTTTCCTCTTTCTTCATGCCGAATTTCCCTTTTTTTACATCTTTTTTTCTCCATTCTCCATTCCCTCATTACTCTATATTTCAGTTTGCCAGATCTCGATCATTCATATTTTTGATAAACGATGGCTCTGCATGGCATTTCCAATTTTAATTTAAAATAGAAGAGAGATCCATTGTTAATTAAACCAAATTCACATCACTGTTTTTTGTCCTCCCTCCCAATCAATCCTTTTGTGTTTGATAGCTATAATGGCCAAATGTGTCCAGCTGAATAAGTGCTGGCTTCACAGAAAGTCCTGAAGGATGAATGGAAGATTGTCAAGCATCTTTGCTGTTTGCCTCTCCCAGGATGTGGAAAGCAATGCTTGTATATTGTTAAATAGGCTACCAGCTGCTCTTTGACCTAAAAAAGCTCCAGGAAAAGTGAAATATTTCATTATCAGCATCTATCACTCATACAGGTCTTGCAGTCCCATAAAAGTTAATTGCATGCTCACCTGTACATGGTACTGTGAAGTCTCGTGCATAATGATATTGGAATTGGAATATTTTTTCCTTTGTTCTGGAAAAAAAAAAAAAAAAAAGAGAGAGAATCCCTTTAGTTTAAAGGCTGTTTATCAGTGTATTCAGGTCTGAAAATTAGAGCTTTCACATAGGGTGCTACTGTCCAGGCTTCCAGTTTCAGAGTGCTGAGAATCAAAGTACTAACTTGGTGGATACACATTCCAGTTGTATTCCAGAATGACACTGATAATTCAATTCCTGCACTTTTTAAAGACGAAGTGAAACCTTGTGTAAACCAAAGCCTCAGACAGCAAATGACCAGGGAAGGTGTCAGAAGAGCTGCTTGCAAAGGCTGCATCCCATCAGCCTGGACAGAACAGCCCTTCTAGATAGCCTCTGGAAGAAACACTCTGCAGTACTACGACACTGCTAGTTTGCTGTCTTGCATTTCCTGGCAATGAGAAGGGCTGTAGGGGTCAAGGCCAGCCAGCCAGAACCTGCCTGGAACAATGTTTTTATGAGGCAACAAACCTTTATTGCTTCCTGCATTTCTCACTGGTAAACAGCAGCAAGGAGCAATTGGAAAAAATATTGCTTTTTAAATCTTTTTTTTACAAGAGGCTCTGGAATAAAATCCTAGAAAAATCGACCTGTCAGCTTTTACTCACTGGTTAATGGTATGTGTCCATTCTGTATATATGCTTTGTGTGTCTGGCAGAGGAGAGATTACCTGGGCTCAGAGTGAACTGAACTGAAAACACCTTCTTCACCAGCAGAGGACATCCTCTAACCTCTCGTTTGCTTAGAAAATGTAATTGTAGCTCTGTGTGTTGTCATAGGTTCTTACGATCTGTTTACACATTTTTACCCATCCTAAGCTAGAAATAACCTGTGTTAGGTTACCTTTCCGTCCTCTGCAGCAACCATCAAAGCCAGGAGGATCTCGCAACATTCTGATGGAAAAAAACCCCAGAGACTTAGATGAAATACTGGTGGTATTTTTGTCAGCCTCTTGGTTTCATCCAGACTGTGGAGCTGTTTGCTCTAAGATCTGCCAAGCCTGTCCTTGGCACCTGGTGTGATTTGGAGCCAGCCCATCTATGCTTGCTCACCCGTTTGAGCTGAACAAGCTCACATCTCTCAAGTATTTGAGACTGCTGGTGTTCTGCTCAGAATTCTCAGCCCATGCCCTGCCATGCTTGGGTCAAGGTCCATGGCTCCACTGCTTTGGGTTCCAACTCTTTAGCCTTTTCCTTGGACTCCTCGGTGTCTCTGATATATGTTTATTCCTGCTTGGCTTCCACCGATGCAGAAGGTGCCTCTCCAGCCAGCAGGTGTCTCTCCAGAACAAGCACTGCCCTGAAGGGTTGCTTTCCTTGAGATTTGGGATTTTCACCTTTGCTAGGCTAGGAGAGCTTTTAGATCAAGCCCCTCTTCGTGCTTCTCCATAGACACAGAGCTCAGCACTGGTAGCATCCTAAACATACAAACTGAGGCCCAGAGAGGTGAAAACGAAAATGGATGCTGGTGATTTCAGTCAAAGCCTGGCAAGGGTTGATAGATACAGCTTTCTAATGCATTTTAATTTTTAAGCCTATGAGACATTTCATCACCGTGGCAGAACACCTGCGTACTTTGCACCTTGCACCTGTATGCCTGTCACTGAAAACACAACAGCGTGCTTTGCTTCCACAGCTAATTCCTCGTAGTACCGAAGTGGCTGCTGTGCACAGGTAGGAACTATTTTCTGCTGGGCATGTTGGCAGGGGTGTTGGCTGGGGCTCTGCCTTGCACACCAGGAGGACCTTTGGACACCTTGCACAGCTCCCAGCTCAGCTACAAGCTCCTGGAATGACCCTGAGTACAGGAATTAATCTTCCAGCATGGCTACTTCCCCCCCCTTTGGTTTACACTGAGGGGTCAGCGGCATTTTCAGTTTGCTGGGTGTTTTAATTGCAGCCTGCCCTACTTCAGATGTGGGGCAAGATCTGGGATAGGGCACACAGCAACGCGTGTCTGCGGGGAGTTGTCTCTGATGTGAGGCACTTTTTTTTCTCTGAGTAACCTCAATTTCCTCACAGAGCACTTCTCATGTAAATAGATGACACTAATGGAAATGAGAACACTGCGTCTTGTGTGGGATGGAGACAAATCTCAATTTTGAGGCATTCCATCCTCTCCTTTTTAAAAGGGAGTGGAAAAGGCTTTAGTGATCAGACTGGAAACAAAGCAGGGTAGGCAGATGGCTCCAGCTCTGAAAGGACAGGTGTTGAGCAGTGTCAAGGGCTGGTAGATGGAGATGGAGTTCCATAAGAGCCCTCCCAGCCTTTTCCAGCAGAGGTGCAAAACACTGCAATCTCCTTTCATTTTAATGCAGGAAGAAGCAAGGATTCTGGCTGTAAATTGCAAAATAGGCAACTGTAGGCCACCTCAACCTGAGAGGTTGTATGAAAGAACACTGGCACATTTCCTCTTGGTTCATCTTACACCACTCATGCTGGAAATACTTTGCATTTCTACAGCATCTTGCAATGGAGAAGGCTCAGGAGAGGTGAGGTGTCACCCAATCCATACTGAGTCTTCAGCAGGCAGGGAATTTGCATAATCCCCAACGATGAATAAGAGTGACAGAAATTTAAAGATGGTTTTCAGATGGCAGGCGCTGCCAGAGCATATGGTGGAGAACTGCTGGATGCAGCACGGGCTGGATTGCAAAGAGCAGAATTGTCCTGGACTGTGGCACGAGTACAGCAAACATCTGAAGGTGATAAAAGCTGGCGTGAGCCCCAGTGACCATTGCTGTACTTTTTCCCTCCTGCCTGCCAGGAGAGTCAAAAAGACGGGGAAACAATAGAGCTTTGTCTCTTTCTTTTTTTTGGTGTCAGGCAAGAAAAATCTCTCTTAGCACGAAGATCATCATCCTTTCCTAAGCAGCTAGCTTTACTGTTGCCTCATACTTACAGGCGTGGGAGAAGCTGCAAAGCTATTCTCTAAATAATGTTATCTGTCACCAATATCTTGCAGGCACACAGCACAGCACAGCACAGCACAGAAATGGTGTTTCCACTGGCACCAGAGGGCAGATGAGGAAATGGGAAATGCTGAGACCACTGAGGATTGGATTTTACCCACTCAAAATGGGCTGAAAACTGGGTGCTGGACTGAACATCCAGTGACAACAGGCCAAAATACTGTTTGGAAGGGAGATCGTCCTGCTTGGCTTTATGATAATGAGTGAAAGGATGGAACTGAGAAAATAAAAGTAGGATCAATACACATCCTGGAAGAATGGTGTTATGGGAAGCCAAAGCACACTCCATGTGCCAGGTTCCCTCCCCATTTCCATGTAACGCCCTTTTCCCCACAAAGCTGGGCCACGCTTCCCTCAACTGGGTGCTTTGTGCACACAGTACATCAGTGGGATAAATAAACACAAACCGTTCCTGCTGGTTTGTGGGAATTGGAGCACTCCTTTCCCCCTACTGATGGTGCTGTGCTGATCTGCACAGGGTGCTGTGGGTCAGTTACATCAGAATCCAAAGGCTCAGGCCCAAGATTCTGTCTCTTTCCATCCATTACATTCTCATTGCTGCTACATACAAAAATTCACCCATGCTCTTGGTGCACACCGGAGCCAAAGCCACTTGTGGTGCCAACAGGTGCCTCTGTGACAAATTTCTGTCACAGCAGGGCTGGGAAAGCTCCAATCTCTCCTCCATGCACATCCTTCTCTACTTAATTAGGGAGTTGTATCACACCGGATCCTCCCTCATTCTCCTCGTATCTCCTTGTATTTGCTTTCTGCTGTTGCTAGGCAGAAGGCTCCGTAGAAAATGTGGGGGATGAACAATTCATCAATGAAACAGTCAGGAGGGAACCAAAGCATAACAACCCCAGGTTTGGGAGGTGGGCTGGAAAGGCAAGAAGAGCATGGCTGTTGCTGAGCATCTGGTCTCTACAGGAGCTGTCAGCACAGGACAACAGGGACCATGAGCCAAGAAATGCAGTTATCCTGCAAGGACTTAGAAGGGAGCCAAGAGTCAGGACTGCCGCTTTGCTTCAGAGCTCTGGTGAAGGACACACGTGAAGCAAAGGATTCCTGGCCTCTGTATCCATTGTAGCAGCTTAAGGAAAGTCCTGGTTGTTGCCTTCTGGAGTTTGCCAGTTCTTTATGTTACCTATATATTATCTAGCAATGCACGTGCTTTTTATAGTAACCTGCCCATGTAGCATGAGTCGGTCCTTCTGCCAAACCAACAGGTCAAGACACAGCCCTTTGTAGGAGAAATGAAACAGCAAATGCCTTGGAATGCTAATGGTAGTAATGCAGATTTGCCAGGCCTGCATTATAAAGCAGCCCTATGAAATAGCATCCCGTCCCGGAATCCCAGCAGGAGGCCAGATCTGATCCGGCAGCACCATCATGCATCTGCACTGTGCAGCTCTGCCCATCCCACTGGTTCCTGCTTAGCTGTAAGAGGCAGATTGGTCTGCACAGACACAGAAGCATGTGGCATTGCAAGGCCTCCTGCTAAGTGGGGAAAGCGTGTGCTTTTGGGACTCATGAAACTCATGAGTTGAAAGAAAAGGCTCTCATTGATACTGGCGGCAGCCAGGGGTATGAATGGACCTGGGCAGCACTGATAGCGTGCTGACAGCCAGCTGCTCTCAGGAGGCTGAATTCCTGCTCAGCATGCCTAATAGTTGCCACAAGCTGAAGCCCAATTGCTCACATTCCTCATTTATTAGCTGAAGGCACACTGCACTCCAGAAGAACAAATAAAAGCCTGACACAGCTTGAAGGTTGTGCAAGGCCTGCATGCACTAACTGCCTGCTTGTGCCTGGCATGCCCAAGGGCTGCTCAGCAAAAGACAATCAGGCTACTGAGAAGCTGGTGGGGAGAGGTACTCCCTTTTCCTTTAAAATCAAGGCTGGGCGGGATATGCCAGAGGTGGAAACGCCTCTTTGTCAATCCCCCAGCCATGCAGTTTACCAACCAACAGCACTGTTCTTGCGCTGAGCCACCGGTGAGTTTTGATGCAGGAGCCAACAGGAATGTTGGTTTCCTTCCTTTCTTCCAGTCCCGTTTCCAGTTAAAGTATTACATTTCCAGGCTTTAAGTGAAAAGGGTCACCCATGAGGGTGGAGAGGAGCCGCGTAATCTGAAGCTGGAATCTGGGTGGGAAAGGGGATGTGAAGAAAGGCTGCTGAAGTGACACACGGAGGCAGACAAGGGAGCTATTCAAGGCTGGAGGTAAGGGAGAGGGGGAACCACTGCTTCAGGAGATCAGCAGATTGGTGTTGCCTGCTAGATTGGCACTGCTGTGGTATACAATAACCAGTACTAATGACCCCATTGTTGGCCGCTGTGCCCAGCCATCAGTTGTAAACACGTATTTACAGTGCAGCTTTAGGAAATGGACTGTATTGAGTCCATGTTTCTGTCTTTCTCCTTTTGAGGCTGTTCCTGAGCTGGCTCAGCTCCTGTCTGTAACGGCATCTCGCTGCATTGCCACTTCACACTGCGTTTGCCCAGTGTGCAAGTGAGGATGTGTGAGAGCAGACAGCAAGGAATTACAGCCTGGGGGTCTCTATGTAAGAGACACAAGAGCCCTATGGAGACCAGGAGCTGCTTTGTGACCGTTAAACACAACTCACTCCTTCACCACCAGCTTGTTGGTGCAGCCCCTCTCCCCATGGCTCCCCAGGCAGATGATAACCATCCCAGGGCCACACTGTTCTGGTATGAGCAGCTCCTGTCTTTGTGTTAGCATCCCGTGTTCTGTTACAGCCCGGGAGCCTTTCTTAAGTTACAGGAGGCGTGCAGTGTCAAGTGATGACGCCTCACAGACTGAAGCTTTTCAAGTCCGTGTTTCTGTAGCCCAACACACACTAGTGGCCATTTCCCAGCCCTGTGTGCACCACATTTGGGTCTTTCCCAGCAGTGTGTGTCAGGCAGCTCGGAGCCAGCTCTTGGCTGGGCACAGGGAAGCAGTCGAGCATCACACAGATGGACGCAGCACAGAAGTGAGCCCCGTGTGAAGTCATCTTTAAGCTCCCCTTGGCTCCACGCACCTTCTCACAGTTACAGTACCCAGCCCTCCATGAGAAACAGCACCACCCAGCCACCCACGAAAGCAGCTCAGATGCCCTCCTGGTGACCACTCCAGAAAGGGGTGGCAAGCAGTGGCAAACGCCGTGCTTCCTTCCCAACTCTTCCCTTGGCTCATCCTGTCACACTCATTTCCCCCTGCTGTCTTCGAGCTAGGTTCAGGGCACGTACCAGTAAGCAGAGAAGCAGCTTAATTTATTTATGGTATGCATTAACATTTATTCAGCTGCTTGCTGTGCGTTGGGTACGGTGGCTACCTGATAGGTGCCAGCCATTCCCCCTGCTCTCTCTGTACGGGCAGTCATGGACTCTTCCAGAATATGGAGCTGAGCAAATGTGATGCTGTTTAGCAAAGGGGAGTGGGAAGGATGAGCATCTGCTGTCATGGCAGCCAGGCAGCACCATGGCTGAACGCTCTAGGATTCTGGTAGGGCTGGAGATGGGGGAAGATGTCTCAGGGCTTTAGGCCATTTTTGTGCAGAGTTCCCTGGAGATTTGGATCTTTCTACATCCCTCTGTGCTCACCGCAGTGAAAAAGACACCAGCTGTGGCAGGAGGACAGCCACCCTCCCCATCTCTGGGCCACCGCTGTCACCTCTGTGGACCAACATGGGTAGAATCACTGAGGTTGGAAAAGACCCTTCAGGTTATCAAGTCCAACCACCATCGTAACACTACAAGCTGACTGCTAACTCACATCTCTAAGCACGACATCCATGCATCTCATAAATATCCCCAGGGATAGGGACTCCACTGCTTCCCTGTGCATCCTGTTTCAATTTCTGACAGCTCATTCCATGAAGAAATTCTTCCTCATATCCAATCTAAACCTCCCCAGGCACAACTTGAGGCTGTTTCTTCCTTTAAAGTGCTGTGGATTTGGGGCTTGTTGTGCTCATTCTTGGAAGGCCCAGCAGTGTGCACAGGCTAAGGGTCCTGACTGATTGCACAGGAGAAAAATGGAAATATAAGCTCCAAAACGTCCCTTAGCAGCACCACAATCACATAATCAAGGCCAGCTCAGCTTGATGTGATTTGTTTCATTATGAAACATAATTCTCCCTGGAATTTTAGTTCTTGTCTGCCCTCCACCCCCAGCTACCAGTAGAAATTAATGCTGGGGGAGGGACAATCCAAGTGGAAAGGGGACCCAAACATTTGAATGCTGCTTTCACACATGCTGAGTGCCCTTTGAAGAAGGAATGCTGAATCAGTGGGGCGTGCCCCACGTTCTGCAGGCAGAAACCCCACGGACGTGCTTGTGCATAGAAGCAGAGCCAACACCAGCTGCTGGTAGAGGGCTGCCAAGGTGGGGGAATCAAGGGAGGTGATTTATTCCCCCCAAGGGTTTGGCCTCTGGCCTTACAATCCCTAGTTCAGGTTTGCTGGAATTTGGTGGGAGAGGTGTCCTGTTCTTGCTGACATTTGCTTTTGAGGTGTGTCCATACAAAAAAAAAAAAAAAGATGTAACTCTCTGTTGAAAATTACTTATTTGAGAAAAGTGTGTTTGGTTTTAAAGCAGTTTGTTGGCTTTTTACTTTGCTGGCTTTTACACTGCAGGGCAGTCAGTGCTTGCTGGTCTCCTCTGCACAACTCAGTCCCACCCTGACACCCCAATAATTCAGGGCTTCTGTCAATGGGTGCTGACCTGAGCACCCACTCTGTTTCCCACACTTTTCATCTCTTTGTTTCAGTTTTACTTCTCTGTATGGTTCTGTATTTATCTCTAAACTAACATCTCTCTGCCCCTGGTGAAAATTGCAGGAGCTTTCAGCACACAGCAAAGGAAGCGATTCTATCAGAGGAGCAGGGGGAGCTTGTCCGAGCAGCCCTGTGTGCACAGTGGAGCAGTTCCCAGGCATTCCCACTCCTCCCTTCTCTCTTCTTTCTGTGCTTTTATCTCCAGACAAATGACTGATGCATCTCAGGCCTTCCCTTGGCAGCTGCTCATCACGCAGCATCGAGGTGACAGATACCTATGGTCAGTAACATGGAATTTTTCATCTACCTTTATTTCCACAGTTCACTTCTTGCAGCCACCCTCACTTCAGGGCAGCAAAAGGAGCCGTCTGATCAAATACAAACTCTCTGACCAAGGGGCTGCCAGAGCCAATGAAAGTCCCAGCCAAGCAAACTGACAGCCAGAGGGTGGGAGATTGGGTTGAGTGCAAGCACCCATCCCACCAATCCTCTGTTTCCAAAGAGCCGAAGGGCACTGGAGTTGTCATGGTTCACTGAGTAGTTAAAGGAGTATAATTATTAACCTGCTGAGGACAGTCTTTCTTTTGTTAGATTCTTTATCAAGTTATCTTGCTAACATAACCGGAGAGAATCCAGGTGAGAGGAAGCAATGCCCTGCATAGATTTGTCTGTCCTCACGGAACCACAGCCATGACCAGCGTGGGACATGGTAGCATAAAGTGCATGCTCCATACAGAGGACGTGCAGACACACGTGATGGACTGCTGACCTCAAACTCCCCAGCAACAGTGTCCAGACCTCCAAAGGTACCCTTCCTATAGGAAACCTGAGACAAACCAGCATGTTTGTGGGTACCACTTACCATACAGGTCCTTTGCGCTCAGCTTGGAGGCTCCGTCCGCTTTGCCCATGCTGCCACTGCAAAAGAAGGAAGGCACAAATCAGCATGAGCAGTGCAACCCCACAGCAATCGTGAGGGAAACCAGCCCTGCTCTCATCGTCACATCCACTGAAGGTGCTGCCAGGCGAAGAGTTCTGCAGCTCCCTCTGCAACCCTAGCTGTTATCCACACCACGGGCCCGTGTCACCAAACCCAATGGCTGGAAAGAGGAGCAGGGCAGCCCATCCAGGCCTGTTACTGGTAGAGTTACCATTGCTCACGGTCTCCCTGGGAGCACATCACTTCTGGAAGGGCTGTGTTGAGAATGGTGCTCCCAATGAGTTGGTATGGGGAGGAGGCCAGGGAAAAGGAGGCTGATCCTTAGAACTGAGTCCACCTGAACCCAAGCAGTGTAAGCACCAAGGCTCAGAGCTCTTGTTCTTGGACACTTTTTAAACCTACTCCTTTAAAGCAAGCCCATAAGTACAACCCATGTCCCATGTGCAATTGTGGGAGGATGTAATTCTGTGTAAAACAGTTGAATTTTGGGGGTGTTAAGCCTCCAGGCATAGGTTACGTCCCCTGTAAGGCCTGTCTCCACATCCCACATGGTAACATGTGAGAATCCAAGGAAAGGTGAAACAAACCCTGTGCACTTAGGGGGAAAGATGGGACCACAAGGAGCCTCCCCCTGGGCACTGGGAAGGAGTGCTGCCCATAGGATGGAGGGAGCCCGCCACACAGATCCTTACTTTGTTGAGCCAGTGCTGCTGCTGACGGATCCTTTGAGACTCATGTTGCTTCACAGGATGGGCAGCTTCAACAGAAGCAGAGGAGACAAAGTTAGAAGTTAGAAAACAGCCTTCACACTCTCAGGTGATTTACTGGTGCATATGATGCCTTAACTCTGATTCAGGGTTCCCAAGCAAGTGAGAGCAGCACAGTGGGGTTTTCTGGCCGTTCGCTGCCCCATGGCTCTGACCTGGGCTGAGATGAAGATGACATAACATTCCTGAAGCCTATTTCCACCTCTCCTCTCTTACCCATCTCCTCCAGGCACTCCCAGAGTTGGTGGTGTTCCATTTTCTACCAAAGCAGCCTTGCCTATGGCTCTGCACAGACCTGATGAGGCCTTATTACTGTGATGGCTGGCTGCTTGGGAAGGGGCAGGCAGGCTTAGTTCAGAGAGATTTTGCCTCTTTTGCAATAAGAATTTTCAATAAAAGTGCTTGAGAGAGATGCAGGCACTGCTCTGAGGGCAGAACTAGAAGGGGAAAAAGGCAGGGAAAATGAGGTATAATAAAAAAACTCAGGACACTGGGATCCAAGTTATTGACCTTAGCTCCATTGCACAGTTTGAAGGAAAAGCAAGAAAAAGTCTTCAATTTAATTTAAGAACGTCGGAGGCACTTGTGTTGAAGGATGGGCACTCAGACCCTTTTTTTTCATTCACATGGATCAGACCCCACTCACTCATTCTAGGGTTGTCAGAACACACAGAGTTATAGAATCACAGAATAGTAGAATGGCTTGGATTGGAAGGGACCTTAAAGATCATAGAATAGTTGGGTTGGAAGGGTCCTTAAAGATCACATAACCATAGAATGGTTGGGTTGGAAGACACCAACATCGAACAACAGCATGGTTGGGTTGGACTGGACTTTCCCAGCCCCAACACCTGCCATGGGCTGGTTGCTACTCACCAGGTCAGGTAGCCCAAAGCCCCACTCAGCCAGGCCTTGGGCACCTCCAGAGATGACAATTTCTCTGAGCAACCAATTCAAATGGCTTAAAAACACTCATCATTTATCTAAAGGAAAGTCTCACTCAGTGTCTTCAGTGAGAGCTTCCGCAGTGGGACCTTTGAAGGAGGGTGGCACGTTCTGTGAAGCTGTGTGAGCTGCCCTGTGATTTTTTTCTCAACTGAACTAAGGTTGTATGCAATTCCTGGGGAATACTTCAGAGTCATCCCTGACGTCTGGGATTTCCCCACTGGAGGCTGCCTGTGTGCTGCAGGGCTTGTTGTATCATCGGTAGGGCTGCCCTGGCTTCCTCACATATCCGGTTTTATTCCTGGTGTTGGAAGTGCTCACTTGCAGTATTTTGCTCTGTGCATTTTACCCTGAGGTCAGGGCAGATATGCAGCTTTCTCGCTGCATGAGTGCCAGAGAGATGTGTTTTGTGGCAAGACATGCTCTCTCTTTGGGGCCCCTGTCATGTTTTGGGCTCAGCCTTACAGCTTCCAGCCTGCATTGTATCACAGCAACACTCCTCAGTGCTGAGGCACCGGCAGGAATTGCTTCCAAGCACATTAAATTCCCCATCTTCATTTGTTTTGGTGGACACAAAAGTCCCCCTTCCCTCTCCCCCCCCCCCCCCCACATGTGCATGTGGATATTAATTCATACAGATGTTAGAATCGATACTTGGTGTTCTGCCAGCCTCTCTGTGCGTAATGAAACCTGTCCCTGCTCCCAGGCTTGGGTACCTGTGAATTTTTCCTCTGTTAATAGCTGTCTGCTGGTTTCCTCTTACAGTCCTCAAATGGTTCCTATCTCTCAAATCTCTCTGTACATTAGCATGAGATACCTAGAAAAGGGAACGTGCTCTAATAAACTCAGCTCTCTTCTGTTTACTTGTCTGAGCACTTTAGTCCCGTGGCTGACGACGAGAGCTGGGAGTGTTTCTGCTTATTAATATAATATTTCTGGCTCCCTTTCACTTACTGCCCCAGGGCCATGTCCTTAATGGACTGAAATCCAGGTTACTCCAGCATGCAAGGGTTGCTGAATTTGGCTGGTGGAGTTCAGAGCTTCCTCCCAGGCCTCAGAGAGGAAAAAACAACAGGAACAAAGGATGCCAGGCAGAAGATGAAATGCATCAGCACTGCTGATTTCAGCAAGAGGCCGATTGCATATTGCTCCTTTGGACACACAAAGTGATCCTTGCTTCATCTTCGTGGTCATAACACATTGAACTCCAATGGATCCTTCTCTTTGCCATCACTGTTGAAAGGCTGCCCTCAGTTCCAGGGTGTCTGCATCCCAGCTGGGGCACAAAACAAAGCCAGCAGGTCCTTACACCGATGAGCTCCCTGCTTTTTACTTATTAGTGCTATTTTCAGTATTTAACCTTTGCCAGGTTCTTACTGGTGCTGGTGCTGGGAGGACCACGTTCAAACTTGTCTTAATTGAAAAGAGAGCGTGGTGTGAGGATGGCCAAGTCAAGCTGGTACACAGCCTCACACCACATCTTTTAATTCTATTTAAATTGTCTGATATTAATTGAATCCTGGCTGGCGGACTGGGGGAGGACACTCTTCTGAGGGGTTGGAGCCTTTCTAATTACTCTGTGAAACTGAGAGACAGCCAGACTTGAGTAAGAGGAAGAAAGAGCTGAGAGAGCTTCACCTTTTGAAGAGCACTGGCAGTCTGCAGTTTCAGATGTGCCCATCCAATCTGGCTTTGATGATGTCCCTCCTTTCTATTATATCAACTATGCCACTCAGCTTGGTGTCTCCTGCAAACTTGCTGAGGGTACACTCAATCCCACTGTCACTGGCAAAGATATTGAAGAGCACTGGTCCCAGAATGGACCCTGGGGAGCACCACTTGTGACTGACCCCCATCTGAACATACAGCTGTTGATAACAACTCTCCAGCTACAGCCAACCAACCAATCATTTACCCACTGAACAGCCCAGCCTTTAACTCCATCTCTTTCCAACTTAGAGATACGGATGTTGTGTGGGACCATGTCAAAGGTCTTGCACAAGTACAGGTAGATTACATAAGTTGTCTTCTTTTGTCCACCAATGCCATCATACTTCCTCATCGAAGGCCGCCAGATTGGTCAGGCACAATCTGCTCTTGGTGACGCCGTGCTGGCTGTCATGGATCACCTCGTCATCTCTCGTGTGCCTTACCATCTCTTCCAGGATGATCCACTTCATGACTTTCCCAGGCACAGAGATGAGGCTCACTGGCCTGTAGTTCCCTGGGTCTTCCTTTCTGCCTTTCTTGAAAATGGGAGTGATTTTTTCCCCTTTTTTCCACTCACCGGGGACTGTGACACCTATGACTTTTCAGATATGATGGAGAGTGGCTCACCAACCACATCAGCCAGCTCCTTCAGGACCCTGGGATGCATCACCATTCATCCATCTTCACCATACCCTCTAACCCATGTCCATAAATAGAATCCTGGAGTTACTAAGGTTGAAAAAGATCTCTAAGATCATCAGGTCTGACCATCAGCACATCACTGCCATGCCCACTAAACCACACCCTTCAGTGCCACTTTACACGCTTCCTACATACCTCCAGGGATGGTGACTCCACCTCTTTCCTGAAGCAACACTGAGGGTGAAGTATCATGCTTTGAAGCAAAGGAAGTCTCCCTCCCTGACTTTCCGGACATCCTTGAAGGTCAAATATCCTCCCAAAGACGCACGCAGAGTCATGACAGGAGCCTGTCATTGTTGTCTGTGCTACACTTCTGTACATTCCTAGTAAATGGAAGAGAGCCATGCATTGTTTTGGCTTTCTCCGAGTCTTTGAAGAGGGAGATGCAAGAGTGGAAAAGCTGTAAGGGAAAAAATAGCCACTCTCTTCTGTGTGGTCCGATTGCTTTGATTGCCATTCACCCTTTTTATCAGCAATACTTTCCGTTCATCTGCTGTGATCATACATTATTTTTGTTCTCAAGCAAACGGAAAGGAGTTGTGCGAAATTCTGAACTCCGGGTGAAGACTGGATAACTCAAAAAACTGGAAATACCCGTGTATCAGTAATCAATGTGTAACCAAAAAGGAGTCATATATGTTTGATATCCATAGCCTAAAGCCATTGGGACTGCAAAGGGTCCTCTCACATCCCATCAAGCCAACCTAAAGGCAGTGGTGGTGAGAATGGCTATACTCTGGCAGCAGTGAAATATATGTGATGGAGAGGCTGCCCCAGGGTCCTGCCTGGGCCTGGAGCACAGATCCATGGAGACAACTGGATACGCCAGGCAGAAATGCTAGATTAGCAAAAGCCTCAGAAAGTAACATAAAGCCTGGCTTTGAAACATTAGCTGTGTGCCCACACGATGTTATCTTTTAAACTTCCCAGGACAACAAAGCACCGTCTGTTAGGGTTGCTGGGTGTTTTTGCAAGGGAACGTCACACTGACAAAAGCTGTCTGATGGACTGTCCTGCAGAGCTCAGCCCTCTTGTACGCACCAGATCAGAGGGAGGACAGGCACCATGATACACGTATCCTGCCCTGCTTGGCTTGTCCACAAAACAGGCAGCCCCTGAGGGTATCCTTCCAGCTCCCTGCATGCCAGCAGAGGATTGAAAGATACTAACAGATAGAAAACACTGTACCCCATGTGGGTCCTCTAACAAAACATCTTTGTGCTGTTGGCTCTGTGCACAACTGACAGCCTTCTCTTGCCTTTAAATGCCTTACTGGCCCTACCAGTAAGGATGCCTCTTGTCAGGGCTCACTGAAAGGAATTCAAACCTCCTTGGTGGGGGTCTCTTCTGAGTGCACACACTCCTAACAAAACCAGTGTTTGTGCTAGCCAGATAGCATCTTTCAAACCAAGCCTTGCAAGTCATAGTGGTTGAGTGAACTCCATAGTCTTAACCTGGTTGAAAAGGGGAAAACACCCAATTGATACAGGATGGCCTGGTTGGATTCATCTCCGGGGGTCCTCCATTCCCATCCCATGTGCTCTTTGAGATGCTTTAAAAAGCATCTCAAGTCTTGTTGCCCCTTTCTTCCTCCCTCCCACCTTTCAGTTTATCTTCACAGAAGCGGAGGCACTAGGATTACAGGTTGCTTTGGGAAGATGCCAGCTCCAGATGAAGAGGTGAGCCTGAATGGGTGTGTAGGGTCGGGTTGTGCACAGCACGTGAGGTGCTACGGTCAGTAGGGTGACAGGCGGTGGGTACCACCTGTGGGATGTTGGGAAGGAATACTCCCTGCTCTGCCCATGGAATTTTTCCCACTGCAGAGATTCTCCAGAAAATCTCTTCCAGACTGAGGCACCTCAGATCTACAGCCACCCCTCTGCCAGCTTTGATGGGCCCCACATTTAATAGTATCTCCCCCCTCCTGTGCCGTGCCCTTCTGCGCTCTGCTGAGAACCAGGATGAGATTTATACCCATTACACCCAATGCCTTGTTCTAACCTCCTCAGGAACAACGATTTGCCCTTAAAATGTATTTCCTGAGAAAACAGGCTGGATTCCAGCAGGAAGAGGGGAACACCCATGTGCCTGTCAGGCTGTTGGGCTTGGCACCACTGGTCCCTGGGCTCATGCTGTGCCTACTGTAGAGCCAGCAAGAGAGGTGCTTGAGGCTCTTTGCTCAGGCTGAACCAAACTGGGAGTTCTTCTGCTCCTGCCAGCAGGTAAAACACCCCAAAGCAAGTCTAGACAGTGCCTTGCTCTATAAATATCCAGTGAAAATGCAAAACTAGCCACAATCTCCAAGATCTTTGGGAAAAAGAATTGGAAACCGACTCCACTGCCCCTCTGAAGGAAGTGTAGGCAGAGTCTCCGTGCTGAGTCACTGCTCCTGAATTTACACTTTTCCTCTCTGTTGCAGGAGCCCCAAGGAAGCCTAGGGAAAACATGGGGCAGGTCTGGGCTTGCAGTGTCTGCACAGCCTCCCTCTCGCCGCAGGCACCATGCAGAGTGTGCACCATGCCTGGGCTGCAGCTTAGCGAGCCTGAGAATCCAGCCCAGAAACAGCCTGCCACATATTTACTGATGCTTTTGGAAACACGGAAGAAGGCAGATGAGTGCTTGATGCATGAAAGCTCTTTATAATTGTGTAAATGAAAAGACCCTGGCTCAAAACAATCCAAATGGGAGAAAGCATGATGTGAGTCCCAGGGAGGGGACGGCTGAGGGCTCATTCAAGCACACAGAAAGCTCACTGCAGGGCAAGAACACCTCTCCTTTGGCTTTTCCAGGCATTTGAAGAACAGGTGGGAAGCTCAGCAAAGCTAGCCCCAGTGGGGCAGCAAACAGGGTGATAGTGCTTCTTCTTTCCAGTTCTCTGGTCCAGTCATCAGCCGTGCCGTATGAATGGGTAGGGCATTACCCATGCAGTGGTGGCTGCTTTGAGCTGATCACCCAAGTGCATTAAGGGCTCATTAAGCACTTGCTGTAATGTGTAGGTGTGCTGTGACCCCACCTCACGCTGCTATGCATGATCCTTACAAGCTCACCTCTACAGCTACTGCATTAACAGATGACCTGAAAAGCTTGCCAGATCCAATGGGCAAACAAAATCATTTTCCACATCACTTCCCAGCAAAAGCCTCGGCCCCAGGACCACGATGCTTACACCTGAGCACCACCTGCTTGGTTGCCAGCAGCAGGGCTGCGGCCTGACTTCAGCGTGCTCATCCTGACGTTTCTGTGGTTGCAGCAAGATGTAGAGCACGATGGGTAAACCTAACCCAGGAGATCCTTATTTCCCTGCGTGGGAAGGTCAGGCTGCCATATCTTTCCCCAAAGAAAGGGAGTGGACTGCAGCCTCATTCTGTCTGCCTGTGCCAGGGAGGAGCCGTCCCACGCCACTCCTCATCCCTTTTCCAAACGCCTGTGCTTTGGGCTCGGGGATGCTAATGCATCACTAATTTTCATTTCCTGCCATAAAACTCACCCTCTGACTTTTGCCAGGAGGGTGGGGAAGAACATCTGAGGGAGGAGATTCATCCCATGAAAAAAAGCATGTGATGTTTAAGGCTTTTCCAGCCTTCACAGCCTCATCACTCAGTGCAACTCAGTTGCACTCAGTGCAACTTCTTCCCACCCCATTCTGTGTTCCCTACTCATATCCTGTCCATGTATTTTTGGCCACTTACTAACAATTCACTGGAGCTCAAACTTGGCATGTGGGAGCTCTGCTGTCACTGCAGAAAGTGAGCTGACATGGGTTTAACCAGCTCAGTGATACAGTGGTCACCATGATTCCCGGGATGTAGAATCATAGAAACGACCTACAAGATCATCTAGTCTAACCATCCTCCCATTACCCTTGGACAGGGCTTGGGTCAAATTTTGGGCTGTTTGGAGTGTGGTGTTTTCATATTGATTGCCCCTTCCCCTTTGCCTCCATAAGGCAGAAAGAGGAGATCACTAAACTGAGCTTTGGCTGTCAGTCATCTATTTGTTCAACCTGCCAAGGGTGGGCCTTCCCCTGAATGCAGGTAAACCCTATAGGCTTTCACAGTGTGACAGCTGCCAGCTGGGTTTAGGGATTGGTTTCTGTCACTTGGGCTTTCCATAAAGCCAGGAGGAGCGGGTTTTTGAGGCAGGAAGAGCAGGTCACACAGTAACCAGAACAGTTCCATGGGAGGTGGTTCCAAAACCAAAACAAGAAAAAATATCCATTCCCTTCACCCTTTGTTTCGCTGAGAATAGAAGGATGTGCGCAGTTGGGTTTATCGAGGCAATTGAAATGGCAGTTTCTAATCTGACCATGCAGAAATGTTTTAATAATACATTAAAACCTCCTGTGATGGCAAGGAGGAAAAAATCTACGTGGCCCCTGCAGCAGAGGGCCGGGCTGGGAGCATGGGAGGGCAGTCTGTAAGCTGGGCTATGAGAAAATGCAGTGATCACAGAGCTGGAAGAGTGTAGTAGAGCTTCCTGTGGTGCCTCGAGGAGGAATGGTTTCCCTGAGTGATGAATGGTCAGGTTGGATATTAGGAAAAACCTCTTTTCAGAAAGAGTGGTGAGGCATCAGAACGTGGGTGGGAAGTGGTGGAGTCACCATCCCTGGAGGTGTTCAAGGAAGGTGGAGTGTGGCACTGAGGGACGTGGTCAGTGGGCATGGTGGGGCGGGTTGGGGTTGGACTCAATGATCTTTGAGGTCTTTTCCAGCCTTCATGATTCCATGATTCTGACTGCCCACACACCCACAGTCCCACTGGGATTTCCAGTCCCATAAGACCAAAGCTCTGCAAGTAGATGCACAGGGGATGGTTTCTGCTGTGGAACCACAGTGCTGTGGAGGAGGCTGCCCACAGAGGTACCATTGCGTAAAGCCCTGAACAACCTGCTCTGGTTTCAGAGCTGGCCTTGAGGTCCCTTTGGACCTGAATTACCCTGTGATCTTCCAAGATGAGAGGTAGAATGAGCAAGAAAGCCCTTATATGCCAGGTGGGCAATCTCAGTGTGCAGGAGTTGGTAGAGGATGGCACAGCCTGTGCCAAAGCCTGCATGAATTCTCATACAGCAAAAGGAGGAAGCAGGGGAGGTGTCTGCTGCAGCCTGAGGTTTAAGGCTGAGTCCAGCATGAAAAGCATAGGAACACATTTTGAGAGGGACAGGGAGCCTCTGACTAGACAGAGAAATCAAAGTCATTTGGCAAATTCCAGCTTGATCCTAATGCTAAGCTGGGAGTTTTGAGCTAACCAAGGCCAAATTTAGCTTGAGGTGTTGGGGAAGGAGATGCTGAGACAAGAGGAGCTGAGTGTCAGCCACCCGTGCAGAGCTGAAGTGGAGAACAGCTTTGCATGCAGCACCTTGGCAGCTATCTGCACTTGTCTGGCCAAAGACAGATCATCTTGGGGTCAGCATCACACCAAGGACTGCTGAGAGCAGTGACAGCCCAGATCTCTCCCGCTATGTGCTCCAGAGCTGTGCATGCTCTCCTAACCTTTTACCGTTTGCTTGCAAAGCCTTGGCAGCAGGGAGCAGAGCAGGAGTGTCTCTGGGCTCCTGCCAGCAGATGTTCTGGGGACCTGTCTGGTCTAGTTTGCATGTGACTGTGACAGGTGGGCTGTGAGCACACAGCCTCGGTCTTCACTTCCTAGGCTGTGATTAAACTTGCATGACGTTTCCTTCCATCGAGCAGTCCCTGGGGCTGGAGCTCTTCTCCTCCCTGCTGGGGGTGGGCACCTCTCAGATGTCAGGCTGGGAGCACAACCCAGCCACACCACACCAGCACACGGATCTGCCTCGAAGATGGCCAGAGCAGAGAACAAGAACAGGATGGGCGCATGGGGACCCTCTCCTCAAAGTCTCCCAGCCTCCAGCAGTGGGATGTAAGTCTCTTCACTACACCTTTTCATCCCAATATTTGTCCCGCTGCACTTTGTCCTACTCATGTAAACTCCTGACATCCAAACCACCCGTGGCACAATGCTCCATAGTCTGTACCTGCCCAGTGTGCTCAGCCATCTCTTTCTGTTGGCTCTGCACTCGCCAGCTGCCAGCTTCACGGGATGCCCCCAGCTCTGTCATCACTTGACAGCTGCTCCCTTATTCACTAACTCCATGCCACAGGCAGCTCTGCAGGTCTGGAGAACAGCAGCACCTCAGCTGTGTCTCTTTCAAGCTGAGGAGCACGGGGAGCTTTGTGACCCAACTCACACACACGGGAGCCCTCCTTTCTTGTTTTGAAGCAGAGCAGCCACAGTAGCATGGAGGAGCAGTGGGAAAAGGGTGCTGCCCCTGGCCTGACCACACCTTGGGTGTTACCTGCTCAGAGACCAGCGGTGAGCACAGCTCTGCTCCATTTGCTCTCCATTTATCCAGTTCAACCTGCTCTTGCTCAGCTCAGTGCAACAGCTCTTCTCGCTAAGCTAAAGCTTTTCTGGCCTCTTTTTTATTTTTTCAGTTCTGGCTTCGAGTGCCTGCTTGGACTGAGCTCATGGGATGCTGGATCAGATCTTCCTGTGCTCTCTGCTGCTGAAATGCTGCAGGGCCAGCTGGAAGAAGGTGGCTGACAGTATTTGGGCATCAGCCCTTTGACCTCAGTGGGGCAAACTGCTGTTCCCATATTGCAGAGTACCACTGTCTTCCTCCAGTTTGCATTCTGGGGAGCTGGAAAAGGCAGAGTGTATCAGCAGCTCACCTCCCTGTGTGGTCATGTGGTAGCTCCCTGCAAGTCTGGGCATGGATCTACCCCACTAAAGCCATCTAGTTCCAATCAGGGGAACAACAACACCAAGAAGCCATTCTCTGTGATGGAGCCTTACGCCTGCAAAGGCTGCCTGGGTGTTCGTTATTCCTCTTTCCTTTTCGAGGGAGTGTAGAAAGTCCCATATGTCAGCCCCGAAGCAATGCTGAGAGCATTAGGCACTGCCAACAAGAAGAACTGCCTTGCTGTGTGAAAGTTGGTGTTAGAGGTTCTCCTGCAGGAATGAGTCCATAACCCCAGAGGAAAACATGAATATCTTTCTAGGGAACAGAGAGGTTTTAATTAGTGCTCCCTTCTGCATACAGCCTGGCCCTCCTCCTCTAACTCCTCAGATGAACGCAGCTATAATTAAGAGGCAGCAGTGTCAGGAAGGAGAGCAGGCTCCAGCCTGTGATTTATTAAGGGCTGTCGTGGTTGCAATTAGCTTTCTCTCTTCCCCTCTCCTCAGTGTTTCCACAAAGTGAATTTGGTGATGAAAGGAGCGTCTCAGGCTCGGCCAAACGGGCGCCTCTGTGTTTATCATTCATTGCAGACAGAGCAAGGGCAGAGTTGCTGCTTTATTTTTCCCATAGGGAAAAAATTTCATGCTAATGAAAGCCTCCAACCTGGTGGGGAGGATTTCATATCTAGAAGTCTCAGTTCTGGCCTAAGCCCGTTATGTGTGAGCAGACTGGGGAAGGCTGGTGTAGGCTCAGCCCTGTGTGCCTGCTGGCTTGAACCTACCTAATCACTGCCCTGCCAGCTGCAGCTCTCCAAATTCCCTGGCAATGGCTGACAGTGCTGCTGGCTGCCTGAACTTTGGTTTACTGCCATTCAAATGGCCTGCAGTTTACCTTTGTAGGATATAAATCTGTACAGGCTGAGACTGATAAAACAGCAGGGAGGAAAAAAAAAAATAGACAGAAAGGAAGCAGGAAGAACAAAATTGAAACAAATTCCGATTACGGGAAGGTTTAGGGGGGCAGTGGCTCAACTGCAAACCGAAACAAGGAAAGGTTTTGCTGGCTGCTCCCAAGACGGTGCTGAAGACGCCACCAAAAGCAGAGTGCAATGGCCACTGAGGGAGCTGCCTTCACCTACATCAAGGCTGGGCTGGGGGGCTGTGGGCCATGATGGCCCAGTTGTGCCACACCTGCTCATCGTGACAGCCAGGGCTGTTGTGAAATCCTACCCACTGTCCCTTCCTGCCCTGTTTCTTAGTGCTCATGGTGCAGGTGAGTGCCCATGGTCAGTGGAAGGAAGCAAGTGTGCCTGCCCAGTGACAGCAATGTTGGGAAGTTTTTGGTCTGCTTCCTTGGTGGCACCACTGCAATTAAATCCTTGGGAGCATTCAGTGCACAGAACAAGGGCTGGGCTCTCTTGGGGAGGCGGATAGGAAACGTATCCAAACTGGTCCAGCCCTCAGCGACGAGCCCTTCCCTCCCTTCCTAATTGCCATTTCTCCTGATAGAGCTGAGCTGCTACCAGGAAATAAAACCACCAGGGCTTTTTTGCTTAACCCCCTTGGCACAGCGCATTTGCAGGTGGTGCCTTCCCAGCCCAGGAGAAAGGAGGCAAACACAGCAGATGCCTCATTCACAAGAATGAGACCAGCACAAGACCAGCTCTCTCCAGCATCTCCTCCTGCTTGGATCACCTCTCTGTTGTGCACTGTGCTTTACACAGAGTGGGAAGCTGGCTCTATCACTCCAGGAAGTCAGCAGACTTGCCTTGGCACTCCTGCTGGGGAAGGTTGGTGAGGCTTAGAGTATTTTTAGAGAGTGATTAATTTTATTGGTAACGATGACATCAAACTCATGGGCCAAAGGGCATGCACTGACACCTGCCCCAGAGGTGGGAGCAGTCCTGCTGATGGCTGTTATGTGAAACAGACATGGGGCTGGACTTCAGCCCCACACAAAGGGAAAATGGCTGAGTTGTCATTAACCCCACAAACCAGCCCTGACTGAACACACAGAGGGGGACCACGGTGTGGAGAAGAAACTGTGGATGCCCCATGCCTGGAGGTACCCAAATCCAGGCTGGATGGGATCCCGAGCAGCCTGATGGGGTGGGAGCAACCAGCCCACGGCAGGGCCTTGGAACTACATGGGCTTTAAGGTCGCTTCCAACCATGTCATTCTATGGCTCTATGATTCTATGATCCAGCCCTCAGGGTGTAACACCCCACGGCTCCCCCCGTGTGCTCAGCCTTGCTCCTGGACTTATTTCATATGGATGTTTCTCAAGCCCACACAAGCCAACTCATACATTTCCCGTTTTGCTCCTTTCTTTGTCTATAAGAACTGAAACCTCCTCAGTCCTTCAGCCCATTGGGGTCTCTTCTGGATTTCTGTCCCTATGAACTTAACACGCTCATCCTGCATTATCCCATGCACCAATTTAAACCTTGCTTTCCTCCAGGGCAAAGCGAGGACCTTTGCCACTTTACAGACGCGTTCCCGTATTGGATGCCAACCCCGTCTCCCCAGCTGCAATTTAAAGGGATTCGATCCTGTCTGCCCTGTGTGTGTGCTAAGGGCTGATTTTTCTCCCGTCAACTGAGAAATCGATCGCAGGATAGAACAGAGCTGGGAATGCACAGCTGTGAGTGGCACTCGCAAGTACTGTGTGGGTCTCCCTGTGGGGCATCAGATAGGGTCTGAGTATCAGCTGCCATTCCTTCAACTCAGAGAAGCCCTTTTTTAGGGACGGACCCCGCAGAAGCCGCTCAGAGAGCTACTGGACAAACAGCTGCTGTGCATGACAGACCTGTGCCTCATGCAGCATTTCAGAGCAGCCCAGCAATGCAAGCGTTACTCCCCGTTGCCCTAATTACAGCAGGGCAATCACCGTGTTTTACTATTGTTTTGTCTCACAGTTATTCTCCGTGCTCAGAAATAGCAACGTTGGTCACATCATTACCCCCAAGCCTTGTTCTCAGTGAAGTTTGCACTGGTGTTTTCCAAGCAAATGAGTGAAAGGGGAAGGAGGGCTGCACTCGAACTTGGTGATAGAAGAGAAAGCCGTCGTGCACAGGGATGGCTCAGCACCAAGACAAAGAATTTGCCAAGGTCACCAAAAGCAGCAGCTTGCAGAGGAGCCTGGTGCCAAACAGCACAAATTCCTGAGCTTTGCAAGCAAGCAGCTGCTTGATCCTACGCTCTCCGTACTTTGTTAGGAACAAGAAAAAAGACCCTGTTCTGTGCAGGACGGACATTTTGCTGCCAGGAAAGTGCCACCTACTGGAGCTGGCCCGGCAGGGACGTACAAGAACGGCAAATAAACCCAGAAGTAACCCTGGAAAAATTACTTTTCCCCCACTCTTAAAAAACCCAAATAGATATAAAACTCCACGCTTACAGTGCTCCCAGCAACAGCCCCCTCTGATCACAGCCCTCCATGACTCAATCCCCCGTGAAGAACCAGGGCTGGGGGGTGGGGGGATATGTGGTTTTAGGGTTCAAAAGGAGAGACTCACCGATGCTGAGCAGCACCTCGTATCCCCAGTGGTCCCCTTGGCTCCTCTCGCTCCTGTCCCAGATAGCCGTGCCCTCCTAGCGCAATCCTGCTGCCATTCTCCGGCAGCCCAGCTCCTCTGCTTCACTGGTGCCCCAGGGATGGAGGAGAGAGACCACCTGGAGCCCCGACCTGGGGTTCCGCTGCTTCCACCTCCGCGCTGCCCTTTCGTCCCCGTGCCACTCGCCCCGGTTGTCTGCGAGCAGGTGACAGAGGTTTCTTGGCAGAAGAGAGAGGAGGGGAGGGATGTGGAGGCAGCGAGAGGTGGAGCTGGGACCCGGAGCAACAGGTTACTGAATAACTAGGAGCCGGTGGCCCCAGGGAGCTGGGCAGTGGGCCTTCGCTGAGTGAAAACCGAGGGGGGGGGGGAACGTGTTAAACATCAGGTTTTTCTCGCCTGAGAACATTTCGTACCCCAGGGGGAGGTAGAGGAAGGCGGGGGTGATGAAGGAGAGCGTTGAGCTGGGTTTTCCATCCCGGTGAGGGAGGGGACGCTGTGCCCGGTGGGGCGAACAAGGCAGCTTTTGTGCAGCAGCGCTGCCGCGGGTTGCTTTCCGCCAGCTTCGCTCCTGCCTGCTCTCACCGCCCTGGTGTCTGCTGAAAGATCTGGGACAGATGCCCCGACGTGGACAGAGGGCAATGCGTCCTCCCCAAGGGCTCCAGAGCAGAGCAGGGTGAGGAGAGGAGCCCTGCTGGGGTACCCTGCTGGGGAGGGGGCTGTGATCTCTAAACTTCCCTTTGGGAGAAGGAAGGCGAAGCAATTGCTGTAGCTCAGGAGGGGAATGAAGGGTTTGCTGGCATCAGGCAAGGTTTGGAGGCACCGTGGTGTCAGCTGAGCTCCATACTGTGCCCATCCATCCCTTGGGTTGCCACCGCACTGCAAGGATGTCAGAACTGTGCTTTAGTGTCTAATGGTGCGGTTTGGAGCTCAGAGGCTTCCTGTGGGCAGACTGCTGCTTGCAAAGGGCGCCTCGTTTCGTCTGACTTAGTTTTTAAGCGTTTATGAAATGGATGGGATTAGCTCATCGAGCTGATGGCCATACTGGAAAATGTCACAGCACCGAGGAGGGGAAGGGCTGCCAGTTCCTGCAGCAGTGCAAAGCAAAAGGCCTGGTACGCTGCTACAGCTGTGGGACTGCTGGATTGGGCTCGCTCTCCCAGGGTGCAAACAGCTCGTTGGAGGGATTTACTTGCAGAAGCTGTTTCATGCTAAGGCACCTCATTATGTGGCAGTTTCGGCTCCACGGTCATTACAAAGATAGGCAAAGTGCTGTGCCCTGTAGGAGATCTCTAACTGCTGAGCAGAGGAGGGAACTTTTCTTCTGGGAAGGGAAGAAAACCACAAATGAGCTTCTTACATCTTCCCTGCAACACCTGGTGCTGGTCAGAGCAACCACCAGATGGGGAATTACCCTGCTGCACTGCTGCCTGCATTCTGGACTCCTTTGCTCAGATCCCACAGAGCTTTGGACCGATACAGCCCTATCACTCACAGCATCTGAGTGTGACATCCCAGGAGGCCAACGTGCTCCTTGGGATCAGCCTTTTAAATCAGGTTGGCGGCAGACATCCCTATGATGGCTTGAGAACAAAGACTTCTTCCTCGCAGAGCAAACAACACCCAAACTGAGCTCCTCAAAACGTGGCTTCCTCGCAATTTTTTATGCTGTTTCCATCCAACTTGCTCATCCTGTTTCAGAAGGGCTGGGCCTTGTAATTAAAAGCTCCACCAATCTTACGTCTGGCAAATGTCATCAATGACTTTGTTATGACTTTTCTCCCTCTACTGCTACGATTTTATATTTTGCCTGCATTGAGCACCATGGCACACACAGAAAGCAAAGCACAAAGGCTGCAACTTGAAGTTGACACATGTGACTCTACCACCTCCATTCAGGTAAAAACAATATTCCAATCAGCACTTGCCTTTAAAACCTGTCAGTCTTTCTGTGTCCAGCTCTCTGCACAGGGCAGGTGTAAACAGATACCAGGAAAAATTTGTTCTCTTATTTGTATGCATCAGAAAGGGCTTCTGCTTGGAATGCGTTCATCATTAGCAGGGTAGATCCAGGTAGGTATGTTTGTCAGTCTTTGTAACAAATATGTGATGAGTGCATTCCATTATGCCAAGCAAATTCAGAAGAATGAACGGGTGGATATTTGATTTGTGCACAAGCCCAGAAACATTTGGCCATTCAATTTCCTGGCTGCTTAGCACCCAGTTCTGCTACTTTGCTGCTTTCCTGGGTGCAGCCTTGCTACTGCTGATCAGCAGAGGGTTGTTTGTGCCATTGGCTTGAATATGAGGATCTGGCCTGAGGAGATCTGTGACACTGTGTGTTTTGGTTTTGACTGCTGGACAGCATGACGAAGCCAGAAGCTGGCATTACCTGGCTTGCAAGCTCTCCCCCAGCTATGTTGAAGGATGAAACTGGGTGCTTCTACAGGAACTCTGGCGTATTTTGTTCCCTTCTTCCATCACTGCAAAGGAAAAACCAATGTAGCTAAGGTGGTACTGGGCCTATACCACCGTTTTTTTCTGCTCCTGGCTAGTGTCAATTAGCACAAACCTCAAACACTCTTCCCCAGTGCAGAAAGAGCTACAAAGAGCAGCAGGAACAGAAGGTTTTTGCACACATCCAGTCTCGCCCTTTTGTGTAGGTAGCCGTGCCCTAGGATTTGAACAAAACACTGTACTTCAAACACTTCTTAGATCTAATACATTCTTTATTTGAATAAATAAATATAAGAAATTCTGAATATAAAACCTGCCTGTACAAAAAAAAAAAAACCAACACCAAACAAAAACCAAAAACCACAAGCTCCCATGCTTTACATTATTATATATTTTTGATAGAGTAAAAAAACCCCAGGAAATTACACAGTTGATTTAATAAAAGGGATTGGAATGTAGTCATTTTTGCAGAATTGTGGCACTTAAGACATTAAAGACTAAATATAAATGTGTCTGACAGCCTCTTTTGGACTTAAAAACAGGACAGAAGGGTGAATGTTCATGCTGATCTTTGGGCTGCTGTGTTTAAACAACCAGACCCTCACACCACTGTCTTTGGTCTCCATGTCAGTAAGAGGCAGCTGCCCAAACCTTGTGGCTCAGCTCTCCAAGGCGCAAAACTCAGTTCAACCCAATCCCACTGGGACCAATCAGGTACTGCCCTACTAAATGCAGGGAAATTACCACTGGGGGCTGAAAAGAAATGAGAGCAGATGTGTGATAAAGCAAAACTGTGCCTTGAAACACATATGTGTATGCAGGAAACGAGTCCATACGACGCTGGCCTCATTCAGTTCCTTGTCACTTTGCTTGTGTGGTGTTGCTCTATGCCATGAAAACTCAGGCAATCTCAATGGCATGCAGCATTGGCTGCTATTCTGTATTGGGAATTAATATTTAATATCGATCCCTGAGGAACGCTAACTGATGAGCTGTGTAACACAGCTGGTAGAAAGGCTATCTTACCTCCTGCTCGGGGGGATCTCTGCCAGAATAGGTCATTTAAACAGGAGGAAGCATTACAAAATTTTGATATGCAGAATAATTAAATCCTTGAAATATAAAAACTCTCTTTAAAAGAAGAAACGTGTTTGAAAACGTGCTGTGTCACAGTTAGGACTTAGCCAACAAAAGCAGCAATGGATAACACCTGGAGTACTGACTCGAGCCCGTATATAAAGAGAAGAACAGTGTTTATAATGACATCTGCTTTGAGCACGTAAGTTTGCCATGTCAGGAAATACACAGATAGAATCATGCTTCCGACCGTTATCACAAGGCTGAGCCCTAATGGAGCCTCTTCTTCTGTCAGGTTACCCTTTGAACCTTGGAGGGAAACAAAAAGCTGATATGAATCTTTGATTTATTGAGACAACACTCAAAAAAGGCTCTATTTGTAACAGTTCAGGGTACGTAGAAATACTGCCCTGAATCAAGGCACAGTCAGTAAATTTAAGAATAAACCCAAAGATCAATGGACAACCCATTTCTTGCTGACTGAAGTTAATCTGAATGCAGAGAAACCAGCTGACATTCCAAGTCAAAAAACCTGCCTTTTCTTACTACAGACAAGCAGTCCTGAAGGCGCAACCATTCTGATTGCTCAGTCTGACCTTGGCTAAGCATGAGACTTCCCCCCAACAACCCTCAGCCCCACATCCAATGTGGCAATGTGACAGCATTTAAGGACATCCAATGCTGATTTTAAAATCTTACACAATTGAGTCTTCTATATACTCTAGTAATCTATTCCTACTTCAAGTTCCTAATGTTGCGAAGAAGCTGCACTTATTCTTTCCTTACATCTTATTTCTGAGCTTGCCTTGGTAGATTTTGCTGTTTAATTACATGAGACTTCAAACCTGCTTTTTACTCATCCATCAGGCTCCAAGCAAATAAATGCAGAAAGCTTTAAGGCAGCAGGCTATGCATTCAGCCCTACAGCAACGCAGCTGTGTTCAACAGACCCGCCTTGTGTAAATATCTGAGGAATATTTAGCACAAATTTTAATAGTAATTTTAAACCTTGCTTAAAAGAAAGGACTTCAGCTAGCATTGGATAGAGATTAGTAGGATTCCAAGCAGACCCTCTTCATTGTTCTGGCATACTGAAATGAAGATGATAGAAGTGACATGTGTCTTTAGAAGAAGCGAAGGGCAAAGCTGCAGTCACGGTGGCAGCCAGGGGCTTCTTAGGGCCATCCTTAGTACTACCTGTTCCACGAGGCTCCAGCCATCTGGTTACCATTGTACATTTCTGGAGCAGCTGAAAGGAGCTGTATCGCTTCACTGTACGGAAATCTCTGTGTTTCAGCATGTTCATTCTCATGAGCAGCACTGATGGTAAACAGCATAGCAGCATTCCAGCTGTCCCACTTACACTGCTGCCTGACAGCCCAGCTATTGTCTTCATATGGCATTACAGATCATACATCATATGACAGCAAATTCTATACAACCCTCTAGGCAAATATGTTGACCAGATAAAGTTTAGTAACATAAATGAATGAGCCTCCAAAAATCTGCTTGCCTGCTAAACTGACACGTTCTCACACCCAACTCTATTTCAGAACGATGAATGCTTAAAGATTCTATTCCCCCTGAAAAGGCACAGTGATAGCATGACATACCCAAGTACAGCCGCAGCGCTTCCAGAACGGCCATGATGCAGATCAGTGCAAGATCAGGAGCCAAAAAATCATCTGGATAACTGAAAACTTGACCTGTAGAATAGCACAGCATAAATAAGCCAGAAGAACACAGTTGGGATACCAGCAAGACACAAATGCCTCATAACCAAGCAGCTTACTTCTGGTTGCAACTTACTTTTATAAATAATCATCGCAAGTGTCACCACGAAGTAAAAGATGTAATAAAACCCATTTATATAAAATAAAATCTGTAAAGGAACAGATGAGAGCTGGTAACTGTTGTTAAGGAGTTAGGTGGGCTCCATCTCATAAAATAACCAGTTTCTAGTAACCTCAGAATATTCTCTGTGCCTCCTTATACTAAATGATTCAACTATGCCTGGCCTATGGGGTAGGTTTCAAAAAGTAACTGGAGACTGCAAACACCAGGAGCTAGGACAACAGCTTGCTGTTGCACGTTTGGTTTTTTGTTTCTTTTCAGGTTTATTTTAGTTTGGTTGTAGAGGGATATTCATTAGCCTAAGGAAATGAGGGGAGAGTGTGCATGCGTGCATTTCCCCTGACAGTTTCTGTACCTGTTGGCTGGCAGAGGGCTGGCATGCTCCGATATACCTAATTCCTCCACGTTTTTGAAAATACGTGGCTCTGTGAAGCAGACAAGCCCTATTATTGCCTGCATGATGGAAAGTCTGAGAGCTGAGCTCAGCCTTTGTTACGTGTCTGAGAAAGGCCACAAGCTCAACTTTGAGATGTAAATTTGTAACATAGATTTTCTTAATTCACTGCTCACAAAACAAAGCGTTGTATGAGGTGATATTTAGCTCCAGTTATTTCTGTCAACCTGGCTCTGCTGAAGGTATTTGAAATATCCACAATCCTTAACACATCCTCAAAATGCCTCTGAAGGGCAGGGAACATGGCAAACACCGATGTACAAATATGGAGAACTTACAGGCTCAGAATATTCTCACCTGCAGCCATCCTAAGATGAAAAACATGGTAAAATTATGCCTCTGCTCTGAATTCATTACCGGGGCTCCCCCTGGAGTCAGCCCAGAAGAATACCTTCATAACCAAGCAGTTAAACTAAATTACCAGCCCATCTCTCTCTTTGGTCACGAAAGCCATTTAAATGCTTAAGTTTATATGAGATACCCAACAGACGCCTTCAGGACGCCACCCTCCCAACGGGCAAGTACAATTCCTACATAGCAGGTACACACACACTGAGGGCATCGCTCCTGAGGCACAGCAGCATGTTATGAATGTAATACAGAAAGCATGAAGGGCATCCTGGGGTTCGCTGCTATATGGGAAAGCTGCAGCGTGGCTCAAAGAATCCAGAAAGTTTTGGCCATTCCTATGTGCTTTTTAAAACAAAATTATACCAGTTGTTTTTCTTAGTCTTCAATAAGACAAGGCAATTTATACAAGGAACTTATCAGTACAGAGTTCATTACTTTGAGCTGCCTCAAGGCATTCTTTATCCTCACCTCTCTCCTCAGTCCTTCTCAGATACTGTCTCTCTAAGCAGGCACTCTTCATCCCAGGCACCTTTTACAGGAACAACCCATCCGGTTTTTGAAGAGAGCACCCACCCACGCCCAGTGAACACCTTCCAGTTCTCAGAGAATCTCTATTCAAACAGAACCAGGTTTTTGTGTTTTTCCAGTTGAAGGGAGGTGGAACAAAAAAATTACTAAACGGGTTCTAAGTATGGAAATCTCTGAAGACAAGGGTGTCTCCTTTAGGAGGCTACTCAGATCATGGGAAAGGATAGAGTGAGAAGAGGAAGCTGCTTTACTGCCTCTTGTTGGCTGTGCAGAAACAGCTGCCTGCAGTGTGCTGAGTGAACCTTGTGTCTGCATGTCCACAAAGCCAATCTGCAGCCTTGCTTCCAAAGGAAATGAGTTAGACGACCAGAAAGTGCTGGCCAGCCCTCTGTCAGGCCTGCAGGCTGGGTAAGAGCTTGTGCTTCATGTGGGTGGTGGTGACGGAAGCCTCATAGGGTAACAAACACTAAAAAAAAGGATACAACTGATGAAGTTCTTCCTTTCCGTTGAAAAGAAAAAAGAGAGCATAAGATGAGCCCAAATATTTACCAAAAGCACTGCAGCAACATTCTGCCCAGAATTTCCTTACCATACGACAGCAATAGCCCACGAAAACACCTACTAAGTAGCCCTTAACAGCCGCAGCCCCTTCCAGAGGCACGGAGAGCCGTAGGCCCTACGTGGCTGTACCATCGCACTGCCACCAGCGTCCCAAGGCCCATTTCCCCTCACAGTCGGGCCCGGCGAATCCACCGTTAGCCCTGGTTAAGGTGTTTAGGAACGCAGTGCAAACAGGCACGCCATGTTACACTGTGAAATGCTGCTGGTTCCGCGTAGGCGCAACGCTGCACGGCGCTCACCTCTCCGCACGCCCGCCATGCCGGCCCCCTCCCCCGCCACCCACCAGTCCTCCAGCATCCCGGCAGCCCCCGCGCCGCGGCCGTTCGTGCCGCCCCGCCTCTCTCCCTTCGGCTGCGATCGGAGCGCTCGGCCCGGTTCGGTCGCTTTCGGGCGGCTTCGGGCAGTGCCCGTTCGGGAGCCGCCGTTCGGGACGGCGAAAGGGAATTCGGGCGCGCTCGGAAAACATTCGGCACATCTCGGCTTTCCTCGCGACCGCCTCACCCGCCTTCGGGCGGGATCGGAAAAGACTCGAGCGGACTCGGGATTCTTCGACTCCGCGGGCCGGACCGCTCGGGGACTCGGCCGTGTTCGGGCGGGCTCGGGAGCTGTCAGGTATCGCTTCGGGCCGCGCCGCCGCGGCCTCGGCCGCGTCCTGCGCTGCGATTGGCCGCCGGCAGGAAGCGTGGGCCTGGCGCCTCGGGACGCGCCGAGCCCCTTCGGACGAGGCCTGAAAGGACTCGGGACACTTCGGGCCGCATCGGAAACGCTCGGTTCGACCCGGGGAGCGCAGTCGGAAACGTTCGGCACCGCTCGGCGGGAGCGCCCGAGCGACCTCGGAGCATCGCCCCCCCCCAAACCGGAGGCGCTCGGGGGGGGGGAGCGGCAGGGCTCGGGGCTGCTCGGGCGGGCTGGGCCCCGCTCCCTTCCATCCCGTCCTCGCATGGAGGACGCCGACTCGGCGGCCAAGCGGCTGGGCTTAGCGGAGGCGGTGGCGGCCGCGGTGGCAGCGGCGGCGGCAGAACCCGAGCGGCAGCAACCGCAAAGCTCGGAGGGGAAGGCGGAACGGCGGGAGGAGGTGACGGCCGTGACCGTGATGGCGGCGGACGCCGAGCACATCGAGATGGGCACCGAGCCGCTGCCCAGCGCCGACGAGGCCGCCGCGTTCGCAGGTCAGCGCGGGCCGCACTGCGCATGCGCCGCTCACCTCAGCGCAGCCCGCGCTCCGCGCTGCCCGGGGCCGCCTCAGTACGGGCAGCGCCGCCTTCTCGCTTCTTTCACCGCGCTGAGAGACCAGCAGCGGCCCGCCCGAAGTCACTGTGGCCCTGTGTGCAAAATTTCCGTTCAAAAGTCATATCAAAACGCAGCCACGCGTTGGTCGCTGGGTCAGGTGTAAGGCGGAGCCTAAAAATGCTCAGTTTGTTCTGCTCTTCTGCCCGTTCCCTGCTTTAATAAAAAGAGAATGGTTCTAGAATAAATAAACATTTTCCCCCTTAGTTCATCACAGGTTAAGCTTTGCTCAACCCAAAGCCTGACAGAGAACAGTAATTAATATTTGCACTGACTGACACTCAATGGGAAAAAGAGGGAATGTACTTCTATGGGGTTCACATACTGGGTCTGCTTTGCTTCATTTCTATTTTGCATTCCAGAAGTCACCACAGTAACAGTGGCCAACGTTGGTGCCTCTGCAGACAACGTGTTCACCACATCCGTGGCAAATGCAGCATCCATTTCGGGACACGTGCTGGTAAGTCAGCCCTTCGTCCAGGAGCCTTGAAGCACCGTGACTTCATTGGCGTGCACACAAGGTCAGAACGTGTGTATGCTGCAAGGCTTTGAGCCACAGAGCCATCAGATGAGGCACCTGCAGTGCTTTCCCTTTGTCTTTTCTGTGCCATTCTACCCATGTACGTGCACTCCGTCATGGAGCTGATGACCTGGGATGTGTAACCTTTCGACGTGGTTGGCTGAAAGCTCAAAAATATACTTGCTAACTAATGGTGTCTTAGGGTATCTTTCAGAGGTCTGCAGGAGTACTCATTTATTTATTTTTTCCTTTATTTCTTCTGTAGTCTGGGAGAACGGCCCTCCAAATTGGGGACAGCTTGAATACTGAGAAAGCCACTCTCATAGTTGTTCACACAGACGGCAGCATTGTGGAAACCACGGGGCTGAAGGGGCCGTCAGCACCCCTCACACCAGGTATAAGGCAATCTGAGAGTCCTTCTCCAGCTTCCTCTTTGCTTTATTTGTGTGACTGAAAAACAAGAGAAACATCACACACATGACGTGAAATTGCATTGTACAGTCTGTCCCCTCTTAACATACTGCTTTTTCATTTGTTGCATGCCTTCCTAATCCACCCCCAAAAGCAAATCGATTCTAGTATTGATAATAAAAGCCTGGAACTAGGAGATTAATACCTGGGTTCTTTATAAAGAGCCCTTTGGCTGAGATGGTTTTGTCTTCATTCAGGCCTTTTGCTGATTAATTTAAAATCTAATTAAAATTTAATTGTGACTGTAGCTGGTGACCTTCATCACCAAGGTTGTTCCCAGCTGCCTGGCAGTCCCCGTTTTGCCCACGAGATGGCATGACAAGCCTTTTGCAGGCAATTACGCATTGCACGTTGTCCTGTAGGAAGTGATCCAGCCAGCTGCAAGTTACAGCCTGAGTGTTAAACGTGCGTTAAAAGCCTGTTTTCTACTGCTCTATTTCCAGCCATTTTCAGAGTGTTACTTTATGTTATACTTCTTGAGGCTGGCAGGGCAGACCCATGGCTCTAGCTTACATCAAGCATCTGTTCCAAGCAATTTTCTTGTGGCATGCTGACCACGGGACGCATTTGGCCCAGCCAAACTACGTGTGAAGATGTTGTCACTGTGCCTTTTGGTTGCTGTCATCTTCCTTTTTTTTTTTTTTTCTTTTCCCCAAAGGACCGCAATCTCCTCCTACCCCTTTAGCAACTGTCCAAGAAAAAACTGGAACCAAGTATAACTGGGACCCATCTGTGTATGACAACGAGCTCCCAGTGAGGTGCCGGAACATCAGTGGGATTCTGTACAAAAACAGACTCGGCTCAGGTAAAAACAGCCTTTTGTGTGAGGAAGATGGCTCCTTCTTCACTTACTGCACTTTCTTTTTGATCAGATTGCCTTTAAAGGCCAATCATGAAGAAAATAAGTATGTTTTCCTAGTTAGCATAGTCCCATGGATATTACTGTTCTCTTCCCTTTTGCTTCCTTGTTCTTTATTCAGAGGCTTTTAATCTGTGAAGATACAGCCTGCTGTACAGTGAGTCTTCCCAATAGTAGGCTGACTCTTCCAATGTTCTTTTTGTGGACCTCTGAGAAGTATACCCTTGTCTCTACAAAGCTCTGCAGAATCCCTGCTGGATTGGAAAGTAGAGAGCTTGTCTTCTAATGAGCCTCCTTAGCTGTCTTAGCCTCTCTCTTCATTTTTATCTCTGAGGGAAAGCTGAAGAAGCCGTTGCAGAAACTGTCAGCAAGCCTGACTGCATAGCACAGCGTTTGCTTTGTGGAAAGAGTTTACTTTGTGACCAGATGGATTAGAAATTTTTGCAAAAATTATGGAAAGGTTTAAATTTGTGGTAGGATAAGAAAGACTTATCCTACATGTGAATGAGTAATATTTTCTAGCCTACAGAATAGCCTACGTAGCCTATTCCGATTCACAGAATTGGAATTCACTTCACGCACAGTCATTGTCACAGCCAGGCTAAGAAACAGGCATGCTTATCCTTCAGCGATGGGAAGCAGCAGATGAGCAGGTTGGGTAGTTGCTGTACATTACTTGCTGTTTTGCTCAGTAATTTCATAGAGTCACAGAATACCCTGAGTTAGAAGGGACTCACAAGGATCATCAAGTCCAACTTGCCATTCACCAGAGCCTGCAGAGCTCTGGGGCTGCTCTCCCTCCTTTGCTCCCCACTCTGTACACAGAGCAGAGGACTGCCTTGTTCTAGGAGCAGAATCTGGCACATATGCGTGTTAAACTTCATGCAGCTCGTCATTGCCCACCCCCTCTCAATATTCCTTAGAAAAATTGAAAAGTAATCCTTAGCCTTTACTAATGCTTTTATTTTTTTGTTCTTAATACAGGAGGCCGTGGTAGGTGCATTAAGCAAGGGGACAACTGGTACAGCCCCACTGAATTTGAAGCTATGGCAGGACGAGCCAGCAGCAAAGACTGGAAGAGGAGCATTCGCTATGCTGGGAGGCCCTTGCAGTGCCTTATTCACGTAAGGTTACGTTTATTTTCTTCTGTCTGCTGGAAGGGGCAGGGCAGAGTGCCCTGCAGTCTGAGCTGTGTTCAGAGTTGTGTGCGGGGTGAAGGAGAAGCAACTTATTGATTTGGTTGAGGGGAACTGGCCTTTCTTTTATTGTATAGGGCCCCCCAGAAGGGAATTAGTGTTTATTTCTCCCTGGGAGCTGCCAGAATCTTTGAGCAGAGCACAGTCTTGCTCTCGCTGCTTTTGGCGCCTGATGTTGAATTTGTAATCTTCCAATTTCAGGATGGGATTTTAAATCCTCACGCTGCCTCTTGTACTTGTGCTGCCTGCTGCGATGACATGACTCTGGTGAGTTGTAGGTTTTATATCCATTAGTTTAAAAACAATTCATCAACCAAGCTGCCACAGCCATCTGTGAGCAGGTCGGGAGTGTCCTAGAAACACTGACAAGTACTGAGTGTTTCCATATTAGGCTGCTTGCTTTTTTCTAAAATGATGCTAGAGTTGTTAAGCAGCAGTGTTTAACTTCACTTCAAGCACTGTTTTGTACTCTTCTGCTGTGAACTGGATGGTTTCCTTGTTGTCTAGACCTGAATCCGTATGCTCCCCATCTTCTTTCACTCTTATTTCTTTTCTTCAACCCCTTGGATCAGTAGTGAAGGATTTGCCCAGTTCTTGTCTTCTCATAACAGTGGGAAAAGACTGAATCTGAGTGCAGCTTTTTTAATCATAGAGGCTTTTTGGTTTGCAGGTCCAAGAGAAACTTTTCTGGTCTATTGTTACAAATCTACCGTGGGAATACTTACTGCTTAATTGTAGCTGCATCTGGAGAGGTTGGAGTGAACAAATATTCCCCTAAGAGGTGCCTCAGCTGATGTCTTTTTCTCCTTTTTTTCCCCTAGAGTGGACCTATTCGACTTTTTGTACCATATAAACGACGAAAAAAAGAAAATGAAATGTCTGCAAATCCAGTCAAGAAGGAATCCTCCAAAAATATCACTCTGCTTCCTGCCACAGCTGCTACTACATGTAGGTTCTTTGCTCCTGGTAAAAATGGCCGAGCTAGATACCTTTTTGTATTACCAGGGGTCAACTGAGAAAAATGTATTATCTCTTGGTGCTTCCTTTTCTATATCCTTTAATATCTGGTGGGGCCATGTGGTAAGATTTGTGCTATTGAAATACATGGAAAAGTAGACGCTGAGCAACTGTAATGAAATCCACAGTCTGGAAGCCGTTAGTGAAAGAGGCAGAAGGTGATGCTTTCATCTGTAGGCTCCTCTCTGGCGTTCAGGACTCGCTTTGTCACTTCATGTTTTTGAAGTCAAACCATCTGTGTGAGAACAGAAATTAATTTGCAGGCTGGTCCAACTCACAGGTTCCCTGTCACATTCTTGTCCTCCTGTTCTCATCATCTGGACAATAACATTACAAAGTGAGCTGAGGAGAAAGCAACAGGAATACAAAAAAGAACTGAGCAAGCCAAGTGTAAGATTAGATTACTAGCAACAGCAGGAGGAGAAATGCATAAGGATTCTGCAGAGATTTTGTTGCTTCCATTCCCCAAAACAGTTTTAGTCTGTACTGTTTTGTGAACATGTGCTGCTGGGGACTGCATGCTTGCTTGTGCTAACATTGGGAGGGAGCAGCACTGCTTGTCTTGTTGGCAGCCACATCTTTCCTCAGAAACAAAAATGTAGCCTCAGTGTCTTAGAACTGAACTGTTTGTAAAGAGGTTTTTCAGGCTGAGCAGTGCTCCACAGCATCAGCCCCTTAGTGGTGCTGGACTAACCCAGCTTAAAAAGGGTTTTAAACACGTTGGAGCTGCACTGCTACTTTCATCCAGATGTGCTTTGTGACTTGTTCCCTGCACTGGCCAAGCATGGCTATATCACTCCGGGTACATGGACAGTTGAACCTGTCCAGTAAACAAACTGTCATGGAATTAGCTGTAATCCAAGGGGTTTTTGAATTAATTTTCAAGCAGTAGGAGCCATTCTTCTTAAAATTCTGTAGTATATTAGGGCCAGCGATGTCTTGAGAAGCCGTGCAGGGCTTTTATTCCCATTTCTGATGTTAGTGGCCTTGGGGGGGATACAAACTTGGCTGTCACATCCTGTTGACTGATCTGTGAGTTCTGTGACTTTGGGAGCAGGGATCTCAGCAGCTAGACAGCCGAGGCCTGAGCAGTGAGTGCTGATTATGAAAGTGCTTCTGCTATTTCCAGTCACCGTGACTCCTTCTGGACAGATCACTACCTCTGGTGCTCTCACCTTTGACCGCACGTCGACCGTGGAAGCCACAGCAATTATCTCAGAAAGTCCAGCCCAGGGGGATGTTTTCACAGGAGCCACTGGTAAGGATTGGGCTGCATGCCTGCTTGACATCCATGAGAAGGTAGGAAAAAAAGAAGCCTCTTGTATGCTGCATGAAGGATTTTAATTTTAAAAGCTTACACAGATGCTGTACATAACCTGCTGTCACAAGAGAAGTTTGAATGTCTCGTCCAGATGCTGCAGCTGCTTATGTACACCTCTGTTGATTTCTTCAGTTTTATGGTTATCTCTGTGTTTTTTTGGCTTTTTTTTTTGCTACTTGTTCATCCTGAAATACTGCCCAAAAAAGTGTTTAAACCGAGTGGAAAACACTGAATATATGCTAGAAAATAGCAGAATAAATCAAAGAAAATAGAAATGCTTTCCATAAATTTCAGCTCTTTCAGTCTCATTCCTGTATGTGGCTGTGGGTTCTGCAGGAGCAGCTGAGAGAGCTAGCATCCTCTGAGAATAGTAGCTTGAAGTCCTTCTATCAGTGTAAAATAAAGTGTGTGAGGAGATTGGCAATAATCTTTGCAGAAGCCTTGAAATCAGTGCACAGTTGCTTTGCTTGGTGTCCACGTGAAATCCTGCTGCTGGTTCTCATCTGCAACCTCTGGAATTACCACAGAGAATAGGAACCTGAAGAAAACGTGAAAACAAAAAGCCAATCCAAATTGGCGAAAGAAGTTTCAGACACGCGTGAAAGCTGTGCCATGCAGTGATCTGTAATGCTGCTGTTCTCCTGCAGTTCAGGATACCAACGTCCAGCAGCCGTGCCGGGTCACCCACCCAGAGCCTCACTACCCGACTTACCAGGACAACTGTCAGATTTCACCTTTCCCTGAAGCTGCGCTGCCGACGTCTCATCCCAAAATCGGTATGCTCTGTGTCCCTAGTGTTAGTCACAATTAGCAGTGCCTGGATTTAGGTGGTAACCTTCTTTTCCAGCAAGAGGTAGAGATTGAGCCAGGAATAAACTTTAATTTTTTCCTTATGAGTTTCACAGTTAAGATTTGGATGAAGAGATTTTTCTTCCCCCGTGCTTTAGGCGCTCTGTTATTGACATTTTGATTTGTTGGTTCTTACTTGTGATCTTGTTTCCTAAATGTTGTTTCCTGCTCAGAAGCTGCCTTTCAGAAGGCTTTTGCTTCGAAGATTTTGTCGCTGCTTGGGTGCTGTGGGTGGGTATGTATTTAATCTTCGATCCAAGAAAGCCATCTCCTCACTTAGATTTAAAGCCAGACTGTAGGAGCCTTTCTGAAAATTTCCACATCTATTTTTGAATCCACTAGCTTAAGGTGGAGGCAGTTTGGAGCAGGTTTGCTGTGCTACTCTTGTGTCCCATGTCAGTTTTCCACGTGTTACTGCTGACACTTGTGCTGGAATGATAGAAGCTGGTTAACGAAGGCGATGGGAGTCTGCCCTGCTGCAGGCAGGTTGCTGTAAAAAAGAAAAGATGATACAAGAAGCAACGTGCAAATCCTTTCAGTAGGACAGGATACATTGATGTTCAGGTCAATATCTCTTCAGATGTAATTAAATCACGTGAACTTAATGATCTTTCATTTTCTTACTTACACAGAGCAGCACAATGCATTCCTGCTCTGTCCAGAATGCAATCTTGTTGGTTTTAAGCCTCACTCAGCTCTTGATGCTATTAATTAAACATTGATTATTTTTCATCCATGAAACAAAGATCATTACTTTTTCTTGGCTGATACAGCTCTGCTAAAATGCATAGTCAGAAGTAATTCCTGTTAGATAAGTTATCAAATACTGTGCTGTGATGAATACTCTTCTGAAAATGCAGCAGAGGAAACCATTCTTCTGCAAACAGTTACTGATAAAAGACCGATTTATCTTGACTCATACAGAAGTGCAAATAGTTCTATGCCAATTCATGGGAATGGAGCAAAATTACTGTTTTAATTAAGGGCCGTTGAGTGTGGAATATCAGCTCACCTGTATGATGAATCTTCAGTGCTGTCTGAAAACTTTGCACATCCCACACACAGTGACAGTACAGTGCTTTTGGACTTATTCCCTTATCTCCTGTGGATTCTTTCAATTTGCATGAGTATTTATTGCTAAGAGTTTCATTTTGGAAAATCAAACCCAGTAAAGCCAGATGAAATTTGTTCCTGGATTTGTTAACTGATGTGAGCTGGAACTGCGTGCTGTTGGAATCCTAGATCCAGGTTTTCTGGTGCAGTCTTTGGAAAATGGAGGACTGCAGAGCCACAGTAAGAGAGGGGCTCAGGGCTAAGCAAGGAAAGTGTGATTAGGTACCAGGAGAGGAGGTCACATTTTTTCTGGTGGCTTCCTGCTTGATAACACTCAGTCTGTAGTTACTGGCAGGGCCACGGTCAGGTGTGAAAAAACAAAGGCTGCAGCACCTCACTAGTTTGGGGGTCTTTTAATGTGACTTTTTATATGCTTAAGGAGAACTACTGCTGGGTTTCTTTAACATTCATCTTCGTATCTGTGTCATTCTAGATGATACAAGAGAAAACAAATGAAGGAGTCCAAAGAGATTACAGCAGTGGAGGATTTCTTTTTAGGAGCATCCAAACTGGTGGTTTTGGAGACTGCACGTTCGTGTCATACATGTAATCTGGAGTAATGATAACTGTCTTGGTTTTATCCCAGTTGTCAGCCACAGTTATTGTAAGATCAGAGTTCAGGAAGTGTTAGGTGTGAACCTTGCAACAAAACAAAGCAAGAAAATCACTTTATGGAAACGCAGTGGAAACCCATGGAAACCCTAATTGTTTGTATTTTATGTTCCTTTTTTTGTGCTCAGTGTTGACCCCAATCCCTGCCCTGTCGGTGCCCCCCCAGACCCCCACCAAAGCCATATCCCCAGCTGTGGTGAACGGGCTGGAAGTGACGGAGCAGCGGAGCTGGCTCTACTTGGAAGAGATGGTCAACTCGCTGCTCAACACGGCGCAGCAGCTCAAGTCTCTCATCGAGCAGGCCAAGCAGGCCAGCTCCTCCTTCCGTGAGGCCGCTGTCACACAAGCCAAGATTCAAGCTGATGTGGAGAGAAAAGAGGTAATTACGCTGCAGGAGGTGAGATGGGGCATCTTTTTGGCAGAGTGCTGGAGGTCTTTTCCAATTGTAATGATTCTGTGATTTTATGGGTTGTACCCCACTTTTTTCCACTGGGTAACTTCTGGTAACCCTTATAAATTGTTTCTTAATGTCTTGAGAGCAGAGAAAAAGGTAAGTTATTCCTGCAGTAGAAAAAGGAGTAGAGTATCTGGGATTCCAGCAGCTGTGGGTAGCAGTAATATCAGTTGTTTGTTGTTACGAGTCCTGAGCTCTGCTATCAGACACTCATACACTTAGGAGGCATGGTTTGCCGTGTGTCCTGGTATCGGGAAGATCGTGAGTGTTCAGCCCTGCAGTGGCTGCTTTCATTCTCTCAAGTGAACAGGGCTATCAGATAGGCTTTTGATGGCCTGAAGAGGCAGAGAGGTAATAAGAGCAGCAAGCTGTGGAATTTATTGGGAAGATTACCAGCAAAATTTAGAGCTGTCCCACTGAGCATTGTGCAAGCGAAGCTGATCTCTCTTGTGTCCTGTGATAAGTAAGACTGCAAGGCCAGCTGGCATGATGAGCGTGTTGGCTTTTACCCAGCAGCCCTTTTCTACTCAGTAGGGAATTATCTGCCAGGTCTGCCCTGTTCTCTCCTTCTTTTCTCCTTTTTTTAATGCACAGTAGAGACCCTAGGTTCCTCTTAACACCTAACTCCATGCGCTGCTGAATGCATTCTCATTCTCCCAGATTCCCAGCTGCTGCTGTGATTTTGAGAGAGGCTGGAGAGGGGCAATGTACTGTGAGACTCTGCCCTTGTTGACAGCTGAGGAACTTTCCCTTTCTGTGCAGGGCACTATTTGCTGTTACATTATTGCTAATGTCAGCTTTCCACTGCATTCATAGCAGGAGTGTGCAGCAGGAGGCCATGAAGAAATGTGTGTGGGAAGATTTTGCTGAGAACCCTATGACATTCCCTGCAGCAGCTTTGATGTTCTTTGCCATGTTGTCACTGCTGAACTCTTCTGTACACTGCATCCCTGATGTGCAAGAGTGTGAGACTCTGGGAGTCTCATTCTCCCTTGCCTTCAGTCTGGATAGACTGTATATTCATGCTGCTGCCCAGATTAGGGCTGCGGAAAGCTTAGTAGATTGTGGGACAGCACAAAAGCTTTGACATTTTATAGATAGACATCTTACTTTAACTTTACCCTCTGCTCTTCCAGTTTACATGCTGTCATCCCCTCTGTTTATCCTTACGGAGCTTTCTCAAAGCAGTGTTTCAGAGTCCATTCTTCTCACCCTCTGATCCAAATCCTGCTCACTTCAGTGTGTATCTTCTTGCCTCATGAACAGGAGTTAGAATCACTCCTCAGTATTGATCTTTAAGTGCTGACTTCACAAGGCAAGGATGACCACATGCTTATTTCTGGAGGAAGTCCTTTTCCCTGTAACTGTGAATTCCTAATTACTCTCTTCATGAGTCTTATCCCTCTTATTTTATCATGGGTTCCCCCTTGATCACAACGTTACATTTTAAAATGTCCAAATAATAGTTTTCAGGCTTGCTGCTGTGTGCCAGCAGCTGGGCAATCCTGCAGGTAGCTATTCTAATCCATTCCAGTGTGTTCCATGTTTTTTGAAAAATGAGTTTTCTGGGTACACACCTGGCACTGCAAGCAGTTGCAGTAAATGCTGAATAATCTCCTGTCTGCTTTTGTGTTGGTCAGAGTTGTTTTTCCAATTCTGTGAAAACTTCTGTGGTTTGTAACATAATTCTCTTTTCCTTTCTGTCTCTGGTCCAGCTATTTCTTTTGTCTTTTAAGTTGTATGAGGGGTGGAAAGAGGTGTCACCTTACTTTGTGGTGTTGCTGATTTTTCTTGGACCCATTTAATACATAGTTGTGCCAGTGTGTTCCTACAAATTTAGAATTGAAAGGTTGTATGGTTATATCTGAGCTGCAGAGCAAAGGCTTTACAACAGATTAAATTATAATAGAGCTGTAGACTCAGCTCTTCCTGGAAGAGTGACTGCATACAGAGCAGGATTAATGAAATCTGTTAGTGGGAGCAAGCTTGTTCCCAATTGTATACACAAACTTCTATGCCATGACTGCAAATCATACGTATGTTTGGTTTTCATATCAGTGCAGACAGTCAGCATCCTGTTTCTTGAGGATATTGAGTTGAAGAGCATTTGATCCTGTAACTGTCTGCACCCCTCCCTGCTAAGGAGTGATGCCTTATGGCAGAAGAGCGAGGCAGAGGCTCAGGACAGCACAGCCTTTACCTGCCCTTCAGAGAAGGTGGCCCCAGGTTGTGCTCTCTAATGACAGCATTAGGTGCTTGTGGGAGTCACAGAGCTCTGAAAGGTAAGAGGTAAGGCTTTTTCCCCTGTAAGAGGTAAGTTTTCCTGGAGCAGAAGAGGCATTCGTGCTGCCTGCAGACTTTGTCGTCACCTGTGAAGTCAAAGAGCAGGCATCACTCTTTCATCCCGCTCCCACTTTCTAATGGTGTTATCAAGGACTTGTCAGTGGGGTGTTAGGAACATTCCCCTTTCCTACGAGATTTTGAAGGTGGAAATGCCAACATCATAGAGTAGCTGCAGCAGGAAGAGGATTTGATAAAAATAGCGAATGAGAACCATAACAAATAAGTGCAGCATAATTTAGAAGCATCAACAGTCACCTTTCTTTCTTAAGATGGCTTATCTAATTAATTTTGCAGATTGATCTCATTTCCAAATGCATGGTCCTACCTAGACACAGCATCTTCAAAAGCAACAGATGTGCTGAGCTGGGCAGCATTGAGTATTTAGGGTTGGGCTGCACAGAAGTGGAATATAAAAGCCTGTCTTTGTGTAAGATTAGAAAAAATATCCAAAAATACACTTGTCAGATGTGAAAGAATGGCAGACATGAGATGTTGTAATTTGGAAGTCCCCACATGTGCTCTATTGCTATTTTTTGTCCTTTTTAATTTCTCTGTGTGCCATAACAAAAGATCAGGGTAGGGTGTCTGGGTAAAAGAAGTTGTAGAAAGGCTCCAACCAGTCAAGTCCTTGAAGTATGTACAGTTTGTAACCCCAAAATATGCAGTTCCAGCATTTGTGAGAATATCTCCTTTGCGATCATTTCTTTTAAAATAGAACAGTTCCTGGAGCCTAAGGAAGAGGCTGAATAAACCTTTCATGTTGTATGTGCTGTCTGCAGCATCTCATGTGACTCTTGATGATGACAGCTCCTTAATTAACGAGCAGAGCCCTCACAGAGTTGGTTCAGACACGAAATGGGCTCTGTTTGGGAAATGTGGATGCCATAAACCTTATGCTTTCAGTGAGTAAACATGCAGCTGGTGCTCAGCCTGTGTGTGGCTTTGTGCTGGCAGGGACACCAAGAGTGTCCATCAATAACATCAATGTTATTTGGAAGTTTTGAGGAGTGGTGGTTCTAAAAGAAAACCAAGCCATAAGCTCTCCAGCTCAGTTTATCTAAAATGCATCATTACACAAAATTAAAATATCAAAATACTTGTAGGCTTTATAGAATTGCAACATTTTGCATGGGATTCACTAAGTACAGCTGCTGTGTCAGAACTCTGCGCAGCTGTTCAGAGAGAGCTCTGCTCTGTTGTAATTAAATAGCTTGTAGATGAGGATATTGGATCCTTTGGCTTCTGCTGGGATTTTGGCTTTACTGCAGTTCTTAATTAAGGGAGAAGAAAACGATTAGGAAGAGGGTGTATAGGGCAAGAAAGGCTTAGGGTCTCTTGGAAAAGATGTTTGACCACTTGTAGGATTGGCCCCAAAGGAGCAGAGTAAAGGCTGTACTTTACACGAAGATCTTTGGAAATGTAATTTCTTCTTCATTAAGCTGTTGTTTGTATCAGATAAATTTCGGAAGGGGGATCACACATGAACCCACCAAGTTCTGTGCTGTACAACACAGCTGGAGGATGCAGATCTTCAGTATAAAGATAAAAAAATCAGGGTTGAAATCTGACAAGTGTTTTAATTGCAATTGTCTTGTTGTGATGCAGTGATGCATATGCAGCCCTGTCCATTTGAAAACAAGGTGGAAGATTAAATCTGTTAACAGCTGGGCCATCTGAATTATTTTTTTAGACAGATTAGAACAGTTTGGGGCTGGAGAGCATGAAATTAATCTAAAAAGGATCGGGCACTTAAGAAAAGTAGTTCTAGTAAGCAAGTGATGACATATCCTCCAAAGCAGCTGTGGAAATGGTTGAGAGCTGGGGCTCATCAGTTTGCTGGAGATGGTTTTGCAAGAAATCTGTGTGTGTCTGGCTTGACTGTCTCTGTTCCCACTCCTTCCCCTTCTCCACAATTTCTCAACAAAGTGAGTGATTTGCACCAGAACCAGAGGGCTCAGAGATAAAAAGGAGGTAGAAGGGAGTTATGTTTCCATCAGCAAGATTCAGGGACCCAGAGCAGAGCTGAAGGGGGAGCCGTGGGTCTGACAAACATGGGGTGGCTGGACTTCTGCTTGGCTTCTCTTTGGCAATCCCACTGGAAAACAGGATAAGCCCCATTTATGAAGGATGCAGTGGACTCTGGAGCTGTGGCAGCTCTCAGAACTGGAGTCCTGCATCTTCCACCCAATGACTGTCTCTGTGCAGGTGTCACAGAGGGGCTGTAGTTGCAGGGTATATTTATGAAGAGATTTTCAAGAAATGCCATCTCACAATGCTTTGGCACATGTGCATACACTCTTCTCACCAAAAAGAAGTTTAAAAGCACTGTACAGTGCATATGCTGTCTTGGTAATAAGCTTGATCTTGCCTATTTGTCTAATCGTGGTAGAACCAGATCATAGCTCCTGCACCAAACAGCAAGAGGTTTCCCCATCTCCTCCTCCATCTCCCTGAAGAGCATTTTTATCTCAACTTTGTGTCATGGTAAAAAAGGTTCTCAACGTTGCGATTTCACAGGAGACTGAATACTGAGATGTCAGGTCATGGAGGCACTTCAGTTAAGCCTTTCATCTCCTTACGTGTTAGGTCATATCACTCCTTGATAAACCTGCTTTGCTTGAAGGTGAGGGTTTGTTTTTTTCCTTACTTTCTAACTGCTCCTCACAGAGTTTAAATCAGGTTTTGCATGTAACCAAATCGGGGCTAGTTTTGCATCCCTTTGTTTGAGCACTTTGCCTCTCAGCAGCACTGGCTGTTGAGCATGGCAGGACAAGGTGCAGGAGCACCAAGCTGGACTTGATTTTCAGCACATCCAGAGTGACTTTAAAATTCACCTTCAGAGGGCTGTTTAATGAATAAAGTGTCTGAAAGCCCTATCATGTTTTTTTAAAAGGAAGAATAGTCGTTATGTTTGATGTTGTTTTTGGAGTCTTGAGTGTGTTAATTTTGTCTTGATTTTTTTCTCCTAACCCAATCTCGTATCCTCTGGGCTGTTCCACCCCACAGGATTTTCCCATGCCTGCTGGCGGATCAGGATCACAAGGCTCAACTCGTAACTTTCCCCAGGAAGATGGCACGTGGCACTATTTCCTTGGCATTTTCCCTGGGTTTCTTTTGCTAACTTGTCACTGTCTCTTGTGGGACGCAGTTCTTTGTACACAGTGAGGCCACATGTCTTAAGATTGGATGGAGTAAGGTTTGAATAAATGTACTTAATTGACAGTTTGTTACGCCTGGCTTCTTCACCTGACTGCACTATGACACACAGTCCCTCTCCTGTAAGGGAGGAGTGGGGTTCCCTTTGGTCCTCACAGAACTGCCTCCGTACAGACCTCACTTTTCAAGCCCTTGTTGCATATGCTGGCTGTGAAATGACATGCTTGCTGTGCTTTTTCCTTGCAGCAATATCAGAACCAGTTATTTCAACAAACAGAAGATGTGGATGGGAAAACAGAAATCATCATCAAGGTAAGCTCTGGTTGAGTCGTTTTTTAGGAGGAGTCCTTAGTCTTGTTGCATTTAAAGGTCCAGAAATCATGTATTCTGTGGCTGGCCTCATCTTCTGAGCCTTCCCTGGCAGGACACATGCTCTGCTCTGGCAAAGTGTGTTCTATTTCCATGTTTTCACAGCCTCTTTTGGTCCTCTGGAAAGGTTAGTCAGTCTGAGGCAGCTCCAAGTAATGGCAATGCAGCACCAACTGGTTTTTCCTTTTTGCCCTGTAAGCTGGGTTTCAAGCCCTGTTTCGGTAGCCTCCGTTTATGGCTGTACATCAGGAACACGACTGTGGTTCAGTCACACCATCTGCTAATTGTAGGTACTGGGATGTGCTGTGAGCCAGTGGTGTGATGAGCTCGGTGCTGATCGGGGCGCCGATGACTGGGATGGTAGTGCTCAGGAGAAAAGCGAGTCTGCAGCACTGAGTTGTGCTTGTGTTGGGCACTGCACTGATGGTGCTTCTCAAGCTGAGAGAAGTTTCCTGTGCCAGACTAGCTCTGATGTGCTAATAATGTGTCAGTAACTTAACGAGCTGGGAACGGAATGTTCTGCAGCGTACTTACTTTTGTGATAAAAAAATAATCAGATTTTCATTCTTCTGAAATTTCAGCTTTCCTGCTGTGCCAATCAAGGGATGGCCAATCAAAAAAATGGAGATCAGCAAATCTCCACCTAACGATACAGGCTATGTTAATTGATGTCACCAGCCTAAGACCAAATTGCTAGACACAGAAGCATCCTTTAAAAACCAGATGTGATTTTCAATCTCTGTATGCTACCTCAACCTCTGGGTTTAAGTCTTGTGCTCCTCTTACAATCTTATGTTTACTCCTCTGCCTTCTGCTTCACTGCAGTCACCCCTCTGTTGTTGTTCCCTCTGATGTGGTCCCTTTGCTTCTTGTTTTCACAGCAGTCGTGTGTCAACTGTGGCCGTGAGGCAATGAATGAGTGCACGGGATGCCATAAAGTCAACTACTGCTCCACTTTCTGTCAGCGGAAGGTACAGGAGTGTCTTTGAGTTGCAGGTGGAGCCGTGCAGAGGGAACACATGACACTGGAGTCAGCCTGCGTGCGGGCTGAGGGCGCAACACAGGCAGGAACATGCTGTGGAGTAGGGGGTCACTGTGAGCCAGGGTGCGGTGCTGGGGTGGGTCAAACAGGTAAGGAATGGCCCCAAGATCTGCACACCCCTTCTGAAAGAGGATGTCAAAGTGTGAGTACAACCAGCAGTGAGGCGTGGGCACCTCACTGTGGAAACTGTGGGGTGAGCTTGGTGGGAGTGCTGTACAAGCCCTCCCAGCTGCTCCCTGGAAGCTGCATGCTGCTCAGTACCTCTGATCCTGTGCCACTGAAGCTGCAGTTTTCTTATTCTTCATCTTATTATTTGTACTGGTATGGATGATAGGATGAATTGAGCACACTCAAACTGTATAACTTTAAAATGGGAGGTAGAAACAGGTAAGAAGAGGAAGCTGCAAGGCTTTGTGTTGCTCATAGGTTCCTTACAAAGACCCTTGGCACCTCTTGCTTTAGAAGAGAGGATAATCTGGTTTAGCTACAGCCTCTGCGACCTGTCCAGGTTCATTCTTTGTCAACTGAACAGAGCAGCTGAAGAATTTTGACTGTTTCTTTGGCCTATACCAGAGCATAATGATGGCCATCCCTGCACAGCAGGAAGGCTGAAATTTCAGAAGAATGAATGATTGCTTCTTGCAGATAAATGACAAAATCTGCCTACTGTCCCCAAGCATCTCAAAGACAGTAATTTCACCCCATTGTTCTGTCAGTATGAAACGTGCTGGGAAATGTCACCAAGTGGTCATGTGCTGGTCTCCCTCTGAGGCAGCTTATAACTGCTCCATGAAGATTCAGCCTTTAAAGGGAGCTTACAGACGAGAGGGAGAGGAACTTCTTACACAGGCAGATAGTGATAAGAAAGGGGGTTTGTTTTTAAACTAAAAGAGGGGAGGTAAAGGTTAGATGTGAGGAGGAAATTCTTTACTCATTGGGCAGTGAGGCCCTGGCATGAGCTACCCAGAGAAGCTGCAGGTACCCCATCTCTGGGCTGTTTCTTCATGGCCTCTCCATCTGCTCTTCCCTGCAGGACTGGAAGGAGCACCAGCACATCTGTGGTGAGGCCAACGCGGTGACAGTGCAGGCTGATGATGTGCATTTGGCAGACAATGTGATGGAGAAGGTCTCTGTCTGAACACACCTACCTCTGACCCCATGGCAGTGTGGTGCAGCCGGCTGGATCGGCGGCCTGACGCAGCGGTCTGTCCTTTACGAACAAACTCATTTCTGAAAGACTTTTTCATACTGTGACAGTGTTTGCCTACTTCCAGTCCTACTGCAAACCTCTGGATAACGCAGAGACTGAGAAATCCGGATGGAAGAGGCAAACTGCAGCCTTCCATCCGGGAGCCTCCTCCAGCTTGAGGAAGCTTAGATTTTGCCAGACTGAAATCTCCACTGTGTGGATAACAAGAACCTCATCGTCTCTCTTGAGATGGATTAAGAATAGTTGCTGCAATTAGATTTGCTGTTGTTCTGTTTTCCCCATGCCTCCCTACCTCTTATTTGAAAAAAGGAATGATCCCTCATTTGGTTTATTTAATTGCCTTGAAAAAGTACAAACTCTTAATTTGCCTTTGGAAGGACTTTGTTTTGTTTTGTTTATCTGTGTTCCCTCTGTGCTGGAGAAATTTGGAACACACTGGAGCTTCTGCACTTGAATATGACTGAAAAATCACATCTTGTTCAATAAAATTTGATAAAAGCACGTGAACAAATGCAGCATGTGAGGGGTGCTTCCGCAGGGAGTTTTGCACAGAGAGGTGTTGGCTCTTAGTCTTTGCAGGACATCAGTGTGGATGTGATGTGGCAGTGGGGAGGAGCAACTCTCAGCACGGCAGCATGCCCTGACTGCAGCGCCAAAATTCGAGCAGCCCCCAGGTAAGAGTGCACAGAGAGTTCTGGCCTCTCACTGCTGCTTACTAGCTCCTAATTAAAGCATTGGTGAGCATTAAGAGGTTATTGGCTTTATTCACTACTCCAAAATGCTTTAATTAATAACATGCTGCTGTGATAACTTAGGCTATGGTTGCTATTACTAACTTTCTAGTCGTTCACTGAGATGAGTTTTCATCTTGGTGCTGAGATTGAGCACCAGTGCTGGTGGAAGGAAGGTAGCAGTGTGCCACCCTCCTCTGAAGGAAACCATTCCTTAGTGGGAAGCCAAGCATGAGCTTTGCGGGCTGAGAACAGAAATCACACACACAGTACTCTGGGGAGGAAAACAGGCAATTCTGTAGAAACCCATCGCAAGCAACGTACCCACTGTTCAAGCTTCCCCAAAGTCATTCTTCAGTATTTGCAGTCATTTCTTCTTACACGACGAGTGCCAGTTAGAAAACTCTTTAAGATAATTACTTAATGGAAAAGATGCTCTTAATTGAACCCACAACAATACAACTAATTTACTAGGTTTCTTGCCTCCATCTATTGTGCATTGAGGTTCTGACTAAAGGAAGCAGTGCGTCGTGCTGAACACCCTGTGCTGTTTGGTTTAAGCACCCATTTGTTCTCAGCTGCATCTTGCATTCTCCCCAGAGGAACATCTCTGCAGAGCAGTGCTGGGCTGGGAGAAGAGCTGTGTGTTGGTTCAGGGACAACTGCAGCTACGCAAAGACATGAGCTCAGCCATACCTCATCTGTGCTTGCCAAACCTACGTTTGTGCAGATAACTGAGCAGCAATTTATACCAGTGCAAAAAGCTCTCCAGTATCGTCACTACGCAGCTTGTGGATGAGTGTATCTAATGCTTTGGTTACAGTCTGACTTTTGTTTTTATTGCATCTTCTGATTAAGGAGATTCTGAAGAGCGTGAGTGGGACAAGAGTCCTAAATGAAGATGTGTAGGTATGACTCATGAGTGATTAAAGTTCTCTAGAAGCTTCTCATCAGGGCCCTGGCATCTGGGGGAGCTACCCCCTATAGCACACTGAACTTGTAAGACTGCATTATAATTGTTGTGGCAACGTAAGCTGTTTATTTGTTGATGATAAATTGGCGAAGCAATCGTTATCCTTAGTCGAAGAAAACCCCCAGACCTCCCAGCAAGTCTTTTATTTCTAAGCACACAAATTACCCCTTGGAAAGCAACAGTCCTGCATGAAAATCATTAGTCAGAAGATTGCCATGCTGTGCAATATCCACTGTCTTGTGGGGTCTCTTGATGTCTACATCAAGCACCGAGTGTTAAAGAAGCGGCGACGCCTGCAGCTTCCAGTGGGGGGAATATCCAAGCTGTAACCACTGCACTCACCTGCAACTCCTCGCAGTGGAGACAGGGCTGGGAACCACCGTCCTCCAGCTGCCATCCTGGAACCATCTTTCTTCTCTCCCTCCTCCCCAACAAAGACAGCAGACCTTAGGCAGAAATAGATCTTTAATGAACTATACAAAGTTATCCTGGTTGTTCCCTCCAGTTCCGTGAGCTCAGCAGAAAAGGTGCAAGACTTTGCGGAAGAAGTTCCTGAACTCGGCGTTGAAAACAGTGTAAATGATGGGGTTGACGGCACTGTTGACATAACCCAGCCAGGTGACGATGCTGGTGACTTGAGTGGGAATGGTGCAGGACTTGCAGAGAGCCCTCGTAATGTGGACCACAAAAAAAGGTGTCCAGCAGAAGAGGAAAGCACCTGGAAGGAGAAAATCAAAGAGAGAAAGCATTGTGTTAAAAAGGGTTGGAGTTAACAAACACAGAGCTACGATCTCTCCATGACAAAAATTTTGGTCAACTTCCTAAATGTTAGTGAAGAAAAGGTGTAAGTTGTGTGTCATCTTTGGGTTAGCAGGAGTCACAAAGCTGACAGCTGAAGTGAAGGTTGAATTAAAAACACCCTATGTGTGTTTTTTCCCAGGAGTGATGCTACTCTGGATCAAAGGGAGACTGAGGCACTCCCTGGACTGGGTTCAACAAAATCCTAAACCCTGTCGGACCACACGGCACGTTTCTCACCGTCCTCGACCAGCCTCTGCCACCGGCCACTCACCAACAACCACAGGCAGTACCCTCATGGCCTTCCGTTCCCGGCCGTTGATCTTGGCCCGCTTCTGACTGTGCGCCGGGTGTGGGTACTTGAGGTGTGGGTAGGAGACAGTCTGGAGCCCATTGCTCATCACATAGTCCCCAGAAAGGGGGTGCTCAGAGTGCACATAACGGTGGTACTCGTCCGGCTCCGTGCCAACCCGCTCTCTCTCAATGAAGGGTGAGGGGTGATAGAGCATTCTGTTGCCCCCGTAGATGCCACCCCTTAGCTTGGCCTTCCTGGCTTCTTCCCAGCGCCTGAGTCCTTGGAACATGGCGCAGTAGAGCACCAGCATGACAGGGCAAGGGATGAAGAAGGAGCAGATGGAGGAGTACACAATGTAGTTGTCATCCTCCAGCTGGCACAAGCTGGGGTCCCGGTTCGGGACATTGTTGAGGCCAAATATGACTGGGGATGCTACAGCAAAGGCGAATATCCACGTGGTGGAGATGAGGATCAGCTGCCGCAGGTCGACCTGTCGCCGGTTGTAGTTCAGCGGGACTGAAACAGCAATAAACCTGCCAACACAGGTGGGTCGGTGCTTGTGTGAAGGTGGCACCACTAGTAGGGTAAGGTAAGAGAATGGCAGCAGCTTGATGCTGAGACATGAGCCCTCTCCTCCGGCGTGAGGAGGAGGAAGGCACTTACCGATCCACACTGATAGCACAGAGGTTGAAGATGGAAGCTGTGCACAGCATCACATCCATGGTCATCAGGGCATCGCAGAGCACAGTGCTGAGGGACCACACGCCACCCTGAAACTTAACGACAAGATCCCTGGTCAGTAGGTGCCTCTAACATGCAGGGAAACAGCTCTGCATATACGTGTATAAAATGCCCCCGGGAGCATCCTCTGGGCAGGGCTTGTCCCCTGACTTCTGCTCCTGTGTTCCTGAGGTACATCTGTACCCTGTGCCGGGTACCAGGAGGCCAGCACTACTGGCCAGGGACCAAACCAAAGGCTTCTTCTCCCAGCTGTGGCCCCGAGCAGCACCACTGGACTGAAGGTTTCCAGTTGTGCTGTGTTTCTGAACCAGCCTTTGAGACAGCTCTGTCTGGCGCTCCAGCAGAGATATTAGGGTTGAAATTCCCTCAGGGCTCTTCCTGCTTGAAGCACAGTCTTTCTAAGTCTGGTCCAAGCACTTTGTGTCTCCCTGTGCTCTTTGGCTGTCTAGAGACCTGTGCAAACTTGAGGTTTTTGACATTCATGGTCCTCCCCATTCGCATTTCCAGGAGCAGGCACTCTCCCGGATTAGTATCAGTCAGCACTGATGTCACACACAGGATTATGATTAGTGGAGCTGCAAAGCCAAAGGAGACTCTGGAGAAACTGTTGGGCTATTTTTATACACCCATCTCCTTGAGAGGCCCCATCAGCTTCCAGAAGAACACTGGAGTCATACCTGGGAGTTTCATTTGGGCTTTTCTCTAGGGCAGATCAGCTGCTTCAAGCAGAATTTGGGAGCTGAATCCTGAAACACAACCCTCACATTTTTTACCAAAGCTTCACCAGGATCCTGTCCAGTTTCATTGGAGAAAATTTGACTCTGGGCTGTGGTGTTCAAAACCCATTTGTGGTTTCATGGAATGAATGGGTTCTGAACAGGCCCTGAGCTGCCGACCTGCAGCACCTCCCAAGAACTTCCAAGAGCTTTCGCTGTGGAGCTCGCGTTGGGCGCCCTGAAAGTTGAGCACTCCCACAAAATGTGCCTGGAATCCCTCTGGTGGAGGAGTGACTTTGGATTAGAGGCAGAGCTGGCTTTGCTTGGTCATGTGGCCGAATGGTACCTCATTACAGCAGGTTGCAGAAGATTAGCCCATCAAGGTACACAGTGTAAAGCTTTACGGATCACAAACAGCTCAAGCCGCCTTTAACAAGTGCTCCAGAACAACTCTAATTTTTTTTACCCCCCCCCCCCCCCCACATTCTTTGCTTTTTTTGCATGAGACCCTCTATTTTTTTTCCCAGTAGTGCTGGTGCTGAGAAGAGACAGCCAGGCAGTTGCACAGCAAAGCATGCAAGCTGTCTTCCTTACCAAAATAAAACAAAGCTGCAAATATAACCCCATGAGCCAGCCTATGTCTTTTGTAAGGCATTCTCTGCACAGATCTGGCAAGGTTTTACTCTTATTTCATCTGATAAAAATACATGCTTCTCTCTGTTGCCGCACAGGAGCTTCATAGCTGTCCTCTTGCCAGCCCTGTGAGGTGGCTCAATGGAAGCACACGAAGAGGACTTTGGTGGGGATGGCATCCAAAATACAATGCTCAGAAAGTAGCAGGCTGCAAACATTAGGAGGTTGTAGAATCTTAACATTGCTAAGGTTGGAAAAGACCTCTAAGATCCCTCACCCACCCCCACCCTGTCCCTCAGTGCCACATCTCCACGTTCTTGGAACTCCTCTGGGACAGTGACTCTACCACGCTTTTGGCAGCCTGTACCAATGCATCACCACTCTTTCGGGGGAGAATTTTTCCCTAATATCTGACCTGAGATGGCCAGCTGGATTTCCAGGTACCTGCCTACCATCAGCAAGGCTGACGGAACCATCAGTTCAAGGGTGTAACACAAAGAAAGTGCTGATCTGAAGAGCTCGAGCCTGCTGAGAAGGATGTGGCACCAGCAATAATCCTGGTGTGTGAGTGCAAAGTCTACTACATCTGATTCCATAAGTTTCCTGAGTGTCCAGAGGAAGCTGACTGCCTCTGCTTCTGCTCTGCGGGCAGAGTGCCTGCTGGAGAGAATCATCTTCTCCGACCTGTAGAGGTGCAGGGTAAGAGTGCAGAGCTGCTAAAACTGTCTCCTCTTTTTTGTAAATGCTTACACAGATCTTAGTGGCAAAGATGTTTACATAACTGTACCTCGCACAGCTCCTGCCAGCAGCTTCCTGGCTCGGCCCCATTTCATGGCTCAGGCAAGGATTAGGGAAGGAGCTGAGCAGGGCGAAGCAGGTAGGAGGCACAGCTACAGCTGAGCAGCATGACTGTAGACTGAAAGCTCAGTTTCCCATGCTGGTTGGAAGATCAGAGCTGACCAAGGACAGCGATGTTTGGATTGAGGGAAGACGAGCTTCATCACATCCATTTCAACACCCCCAAGTATTAACCTGGGCTGGTTATTTACTTAAGGCAGGTAAAGACACCGAAGGATTACAGCACAGAACTGATAGTTTTGAACAGGTACTGAAGTGAGTGCACTTAAAGGAGCATTGTTGCTAAGGCACAGGCAGGGCAGCTCAAGCTCCTAAAGCTCACCCAGGGCTGACCACCCATCCTGAGCATTCAGCAAGTGTCTGTCATCCCCAGGGAGACATCCACAATGCTCTGGCCAGCTGGAAATGCTTCTCAGGGGCACAGCAGGGTATGTCAGCTGGGGACAGGAAAGGGGAAAGGGGAAGGGAAGAGAAAGAGAAGGGCAGAAGAAGGGCAGAAACCCAATCAGCAAGAAATAGCTAAGAAGAATGATAAAACACAGAGGCTTCCTAAGGACCAAAATTGAGACATGCAGGGAAAAGCAAATGCACCCAGCCCAAGCAGTATGGCGGGGCTCTTCTTGGTGCAGGGGAAAGAGGGGGGAATCTCTTACACTCCTGTTTGTCACTGGTCCTTATGGGTCCCTAGCAGAACGTGTGCCTCTAGAAGAGCTCTGGGGAGACAGGTCACAATGTCCCAACAAATCCTAGGACTAGGTAGAGGGACTAAAAGTATCCTAAGCTCTAATCCACTGCCTTCCTCACTTAAGAAAATATAGGCCCAGCCCTGGTGTAGCAGAGGAGAGGAGACACTCATGCTGGGACACAGCCAGCGTGATCCTGTGCTGGCCTTCAGGGACAGGAACACCACTCTGCCACATGACAGCCCCGTCCATCCCTTAGGAAGCTCTTACAAATCCTATGGCAATGAAAAATCACACTTTCAGGAAAGTTAACTGACAGCCATCCTGAGCCTGCAGGTACAGCTTTCTGGGGCTGCTCCCTCTGCATGGCATTACACCTCTGCTCTTCCCACATCTGAAAAGAGGTCCTCTGTCTTCTACACTCCCAGCTACTGCAAGAATAGGTGCAAAAAGTCAGCTCTTTTGGCCTATGGGTGCTATCCTCCATTTGTCTGAGGACTGATAGAGTTTCGATGGGAGCAGGGAGAGCCACGTGCAGGTCCAACAAACCCCTCTGAAATAGCAGGTTGGGCCAGGAAGAGGAGCAACAAATCTCCCTGCAATCTCAAAGCATCATCAGTCCTCAGGCAGAATCAATTTATTTCTATTTCACAACAAGATGCAAAACCACTCAGGAGCACCTGAATTGCACACTCCTACCTCTCGCTCCTGCTTCCCTTTCCCTCAGCTGTCGTGGTCTCGGAGGGGAGCAGGTTTCAGAGGTGACTCCAAGCCTGCCAAACAGAGCACACCAGCCAGGAGGAATCAAACAGGAAGCCACCAAAGCCACTTCAAGGGTGACCACATCTCTAAAGAGGCAGCATCCCCTCCTCAACTTGTCACAGCAATCTGCTACCTGGCTAAAGATCTCCTCACAGCAGCCAGAATACAGCATGGGAGCTCACCATCTCTTCCTAAACATTGGCTGATGGCAAATTGGGATGCTCGCAGTGCAGCGGCTCCCAGAGCAGATATCCCAGGGCACTGGGGCTTGGGGAATTTGGGGATCAGGACATTTGGGGCTTGGGGTTTGGGAGCTTGGGACATTTGGGGCACTGGGTCTCGGGACCTTGTGGGCATCAGGGGGGCATCCGGGGCAGCCAGGACAAGGGGGAGTAGCCGTACTTGTGCAGAGCCAACTGCTGTCACCTCCAGCGGTCCAGGACGCCAGCAGGGATGGCAGAACCGCCCGCCCCCCTCCCCCGTTCCCTCGGCCGCCCCCCGAGCATCTCTCACCTCGGAGTAGACGTAGAGGGGCAGGACGAGGAGGGCGAGCAGCAGGTCGGCGACGGCGAGGCTGACAATGAAATAGTTGGTGGTGGTCTTGAGCGCCCGCTCCGTGCACACGCTGAGGCACACCAGCCCGTTGCCCCCGACGATCAGCAGGATGAGAACGATGCCCAGCACCAGGGCGGCGATGTTGTGGCCGGCCGGAGGAGGAGGAGGAGGAGGCGGCGGAGCGGTGCCGTTGCACGGGGCGGCCCCGGCGCTGCCGTTCCCCATGGCGCCGGGGCATGGAGCCGCCGAGCCGCCGCCTCCCCGGCTCAGCCCCCCGCGGCGGGGAGAAGCGAAGGCGCTCCGCCGGCTCCGAACTTTGCGAGGTGATGGGAGGAGCCTCCCCCGTGCCGCCCCGGGACAGTAAGCGGCTCACCGGGATAAGGCGGGGGGGGGAAGGGAGTGACGAAGGGAGGCTGTGAGATCCGTTCCAGCCCAGCCGTGCCGTGTTTGTGTGCTTCGAACACAGCCGTCTCCCTTGTCATGAGCCTGGCTGCGCTGATGGGAGTTAGGAAATAGCGGAGGCATCGGTCCCACAAGCGCTGCGCTGCGAATACGGCGGTGGATCAAAGCGCTGTCGGATCTTAGCAAAGCCTTGACAAAGCTAGAGGAGAAAAAAACACACACACACAAACCGACAGGTCTTCAAGTAGAAAATTGTTTCAAGTTAGCCCGAACTGAAGATTTTGCCCAGGAGATTCAAAGCACTGGTACCAACGGTGATGAGAGAAATCATTGCTCTGATCTCCAAGAGCATTTGAAGGACTGTGAAGACTCTGGAAGTGCAGAAAATGGCAAACGCTACCTCTTTTTAAATGGAGAGAGTCAGGAGATCAGGGAACTAAAGAGCAATCTGTGTTGTTTTGAGTAGCAGACCTTGTTCAATGATTTCCCTATGAGGAGTTGATGGGGGAGGGTATTGGTTGTGGGGCACTGAGATGTCCCGACTTGATCCCTTTGCCCCCTCAGAGGGCATATCACTGCATTGACCCCTCTGCTGGTGGAGAAACACACTGCATTTCTAGCAGAGCCAGAGGCTGGGGAAGGACAGGAGGGCTGTGACCCCCATTTCTAGCTCAGGTGGGCTGGGAGATGTGAGACCTCATCCTCCATCAATGGGCATCTTTCCAGCTGTGCTGCCAAACCTCTGCTCAGCCATCCTGATCAGCCTTCTGTTGTGGAAGGCAGCAGGAAGGGAAGGCATTGCAAGAAAGGATCATTTACACCAGAAGGAAGGGGGAAACTGCATTACTGCCTGCTTTTTATGGGACAAGAAGCTTCTCAGAGCTGCTAAAATGTCCAGATATCACTTCCATCTAACCCAGGAGGAGACTGACAGAAAATTCCTCTCTCCAGCCTTCTCTGCCCCTTATCCCCAAATTCCTTTACTTTTGTTTGAAAGACACAATCAATCCTCAGCATCTGCAGCACGGGAAAGCCAGAGCCCCATTTCCAGCAGCGAGGACTTGGATCTCAGTTCCATCCTTGCCCTGCAGCTAACAGCACTTAATCCCACTGTTTTATCCAGCTGCTTCAGCTCGCTGCATATGCGAGAAGGAGAAAATTACCTTACGTACTCAGCGGGCACTCTGCCTCGCTAAATATTGTCCCCAGAGATGTGATTTCCAAGCTTTTTTCCAAAATCAACAGGAGCATCATCTCTTTGGGAGCTGCCTCCTACCCCCGGCATAGCATTGCCATTTTCCCGTTGATCCCAATCCCTGTGTGTGAGTCTGTTCTGCTCCTTGGAGATGACCCAACTTTCATGTGGAATTAAACCTGCAAAGCAGAACAAAGCTCTGTCCTGCTGGCTCCCTGCCAGTCGCAGAGGGATTCCTTCCGGCCTTCAGCTCTGCCTGGAGCTTCCACGTTCCTCTGGAACAATTTACCTCCTGCACAGGTGGGCACAAACAGGGCTGCTCATCTCTCAGGTCAAGAAGAGCTGGTTTGGCAACACCACTTGTAGCAGAGCCCTTCTGGGCTCCAAGGAAACAGCTCAAACTAGTCAAGGGAGGCCTTGAGGTGCATTAGTGGAACTGTGGACAGAGTGCCCTTAATTTATTTCTATTTAACCACCCTGAGCAGCACAGGGATCAGGACTGAATTGTAACTGCAGGCCTTCTGCCTTCCCACAGGGATTAATGCCATTTGTCTAACCTACTTTAACACTCAATTTGTTTTAATTATCTTGATTTTCCCCGTGGGTTAGCACAGGATGGCTCTAAACTGCGTGGAAGTCCTTTTGCCAGGCTAGCGGTGCTTTAATCCTAGACCAGTTTAATCCTGGAGTAGATTAATCTAATGTGAAATATATCTTTTGACTTCCAAAAGAGAGCAGCCATGCAAGGCGCTTATTAGGGCAGTTCTTCCAGTGCAAACTCCCAGGCTACAGCAATGCTTGCCCACTGCTTCTAAGTCCAGTGGTTTCTCTGTGTGTGCTGCCCGCAGCGCACCCTTAGCAAATACAGTGGTTGTAAACCACATCCCCAGCTCCATGTAAGCAGTCGTGAGCTAGAAGGTTTTGGTGGCTTTGCTGTGAGTGTCCCCAGAAAGCTTTCTCTTCTCTGCTAGTAGATTGGAGCATTAGACACAGTCCATTGCTTGGCTAAGAGGAACTGTGCTCATAGCAGAAGAGACAGGGTAACACGTCAACGCACCCAAAGAAGTCATCTCATATCACTGCAAAAATAAAAAGCACAAAAATGCAAACGGCAGAGCTGTGTGTCACCCTTGCAGAAAGCAAGAAGCATCATTAGGCATCCCTGCCAGGGCTGGGATGTTTGAGTGATGGACGGTGAATATTTAAGAGCACCTTTGAAGAGTTCCTGATGAGATAGGTAATTTTGAACAGTGTTATTTTTTGCCTGGGTATACAGCTTGCAGAATGTCCTTGTTAGCCAGGCACACTGTCACACCCTTTGGGCTCAGTCCAAGGGCTGGAGAGGTTGTGAAATCACCTGCAGCTGCTTTTCTTGATATAAAAAATACTTTATTCTGTACTAAGCAGGCACTGTGAAGGACACAAGGGGTGAACAGCGGCACATTTCTTCCAGCAGAACCACCCCAGCGTCACGTAAGACCAGTCCATCAAAGAACCATCTGCCCATAATGGCTCTTTCCCTTGCATCAGGAAGGGAAGAGACCCTCTGCAGATTCACATTGAGTCTTCAGTAACAAGACTCTGGTGTTCAGTATTTTCCAGGACCTCCTTTCCTTCTTTGCAACCACGGCCTGTGGCATGCAAGGACTTTGCTAGAGAGTGCAATGCCACCATCACTGCCCAGCAGCCAGCTCTGAGCTCAACCCCAGCAGGGAGCCAAGGAGGCAGAAGGAGAACCCCAAAGGCTCCCCAGGCTCAGGTTATAGCGAGTCTGCTTTGTTAATCAGTTCAATGGACCAGGGAGGTTGCCTGTGAGACATGATGTCTGAGAATGTCCCAAGGCACTTAGAACTTTGATCACTGTGGTTGTTCAAGCCTGAGGTACTGAATTTTTACGTAGAAAAGAAGAACAAAATTACCTGTCAAAATTTCAGCACAAATTTGCCTGAAGTCAGCTGTTGAATAGTATCCTGATAGCTGGGCAACACATCACTGAGGCTGTCCTCAGGTTCAGAACAAAGGGAGGAAAATAAAGAGCTTTTACAGCCAATCCTATTCCTTTTATTTGACATATTTAGCTGAGTGATTCTCTGTGAAAGCACCATCCACAGCGAAGCTGTCCTGCTTCAAAATCTGCCTGTAATGCATTTCCAAGAAAAGAGACCGAGACAGTGTCCTGTCTTTGCCAGGGAGGGAAGAAGACAGCAGGGCTCTCCGGGCTTCCAGCCTCTCCAAGCCCCCCCCTCCAAGAAGCTACGGGGATGTAAACCCATGTAAGTCATAGAATCTCATGCATTTTTAATGGTGATTAGCTGTGGGAAAGAAGCTACAGAGAAGGCAGGGAGATTTACTGTCTCTTTTAGCTTATAATCACATCTAGATGTTTTTGTGGGTGCCTGGCTTCAGACTAAGCCATATAATTGATCTCATACAAGGGTAACATCCTGAAATACAAGGGCTTGTGTCACAGGATGGATCAAATTAATGTAGCTCGAGAGCCCCTCCTGCCCTTGAAACATCAGTGAGCTTACTGGGGCTATTCCCTAAGAAAAAGCTCCTGGGAAGGAGACGTGCACGGTATCAAACAGGCATGGAAAGGCACACCTGTGATCAGCAAGAGCCTCAGAAGGAACTTATCTCACAAACCCTGTCAGGTGCCTGACACCTGACACCAAAATGACATCCAGGTGTTGGGAGCTGCCATGCTCACTGCTGGCACTGCACACCTGGAACAGCTGGGCCGGGCCACCCGCCAGCTAGGTCATGGAGCATGTTATCTTTATACTTAAAATTAATTCCCCAAAGTACTTTCTCCTCTTCCCCAGACACAGCAAACAGCTGGAGGCTGAGATTACAGATGCTGATGCCAATTAGAGCTGTGGCAAAGCCAAGCGCATGGGAAGCATTAGCGCAGAGCTCTGCTGCAGAGAGCCTGTGCTCAGAGCTCCTCTGCATTAAGGAACAAGGCAGTGTCCAGTTGGGAAAAGCCATGCCAGACCAAGAGCCCAAGGACAGCCTGGGCAGCCCTGTCCCTGCACGTTGTCCTCCCCCAAGCAGTTGGATAAGGGATGGCTTGGCTTGCTCCCAAAGCATTTCTCATCCCAGTCCCTTGGGAAAGCAGTACATTTGCCAGCATGCTAGATGAGACGTGCCATCACCCCCCCTCCTCCCAGCTCTTAGCAAACCATTCAAAGGATTTTGTTTTTCCTGTGTGTGTCAAGTACCTAATACTTTATTCCTAAAGAACTGGATTTTGTGGCAGGTTTCACCCAAGGGTTTGGCTCAAAGCAGATATGGCTTTGATCCAAATAGCTGAGGTCTGCTCTAGCACAGCCCAAATCTCCTCACACAAAGGTTTTGCTGTCCTTCCCCACAGGTACTGCTGTCAATTTCAGAGATAACTAGCATGTCCAGCATCTTCCAGACTTCAGAGCAAATGGGCACACTTTCAGGAATGTGACATCTTATGCCAGTGATTTCCTCTCATCCCCCATATTTAACTTTGTTTTTAAGCAGGTGCAACCCAGAAGAATGATACGCCAGAGCACAGCACATCTCTGCCATGCCTTTCTGGGCTCTGCTGCCCAGAAGAAAGCAGGAAGGCATAAGCAATCCAAGGGAATCCTGAAACATCTTAGGAGTTGAGTGCAGTACAGACAGATAGACAGACAGAGCCATGCACATTCCTCACATCCCTAGAGGATGATAGAATGGGGGGAGATACTTCTCTCTTCTGAGAACTCTAAATTCCAACATCTTTGCTTGGGGTTATTTGCTCCTTGCTACATCACTTGCTGCTCCGGAGGGATGCGTAGCCTCAAGGAATGGTTCTCCTTCCTTCTCCCTCTCCAAGGCTGGGACTTGAATGAACCCCAGATATTTATCATACTGAGCACGGGAAGGTGCATACTCCCTGCTCACAGGGGGATCCTTTAGGGTTTGCTGTAGACCATTTGCACAGACAAGAGGCACAGGGATGCCAACAAAACAGAGAGCTTTCCCCTTTGTTTTATGCTTTGCTTTAAGCACAAGCCTCCAAAGGGGACTGCAATAGTTTGTCAGGCTTCTGTATCAGGGGTGACAAGGAATGCTGCCTACCCTGCTCAGGATCTGGGAATAACTGAGTCCACCCTGGGATGTGGGAGCTGAGTAGGCATTTTTCTGAGGTCCCACTTAGCCGTGTATTCTAATTGTCCTCTTCTCTCCATTTCTCCAGACCACCTACAGCTGCCCTCACCATATCCCACTCCTGTCTGTTGCAGCCAAAATTGCAGATCAGGTGGCAAAGATTAAAACCACTCCTGAAACCATCCTGTGCAAGAAGGGAGTATTTGGGAGGCTAAATCCACCTTATTCCAATTAGGGTCCATTCTCTTTCAGATTTGAGGGTTGAGAAAACACCTCCAACCTTCATTCTGTAGATAGCAGCGTTGTGGCCAGGCCCTGGGTGTTGGGGAGGGCTCACCTGAAAGCGTGAAAGAGAAAATCTTTATGACACACATGGGCTCACACACATACATGTTAAGAAAAAAGAAAGAACGGGGGAGGTAGAAGTTCCTGAACACCCTGTAAGCTGATTAAAGGGTACTTTACTTTTACGTAGGAAGGATTTAGCCATGCAGTTCGGTGTACTGTCTGACCTCAATAAATTCCCATGCCATCCATGGGCGTTCTGCTGGATGCTGGCACAGGCTGCGCTCCTCAAAGGCGGGCTTCCCTTTGACAGCTTCATCAGGGCTCGTGATGGCATTGCTGGAGCTGTGTAATGGATGAGATGGTCTCTTGCAACCTTCTCAGCCCACTTGGGCTCCTGTGCACTTAGCCATCTCAGGGCCACCAATCTCAAAGAGCAGCACAAAGGCTGTAGGGGCTTTTTGGCCAAGGAAGGTCTATCCATGAAGAGCAATCCCTGAAGATCCTGAGTTGCTGCTGTAACACATCCCAGGTATGGACAGTGGACAAACTGACAACGGATGCTACCTTGTAAGGGCTGCCCTGGATAAGCAGACACCCCAAAGGCTGAACAGGCTTTCCCAGCCGATAGCAGGAGTTACAACATCCACACAACACACAAGAAGCACAACAACAATATACTAGAAGACCTGGCTTGCTCTTACAGCTTTTTGGAGATGCATTTTGGTGGACAACAGAGTTATAAGCTGATGCATGTCACACTGCAGGCTTGCTATCCTCTCTGTCTCTCACCAGGGTGACTTCAGCTGACAGCAGGCTGTGAATAGCCCTTACGACCGTTGCAATGGGATTTCCTTAATGCAGCTCATCACGGGTCTCTCCATGCTGTGTTAATCAGTGCCAAGCCAGAGCAGCACTAGGCCTGGCCACACTCCTTCCTATCCCACCTTTTCACTCTCTGCCACTGCCACAAGGCAAACCCCGTTCTTTGTTGCTAAGCAGATAAACTGGGTTCCTTCAGTTCTTGTTCTTCTGGTCTCCTCTCTTTTCTTCCACCTTGCTCTTTTCCTCTCTTGCCTGGCAACCCCAGGAGTTCCATCTGATCCCATCACCATTGATACCACTTCCAAGCATCTTCATACAGTATAAATAAAGAGAACAGTCGTAGTCCTATCTTCTTCCCACCATTTCTATGTCATCAGTAGCAGTAGTGTTTGCGAACTTCAAAACCCAGCAAAGGCAGGGAGTATTTCCAGGGTGTTTCTATGTATGCATCAGTATTCTCCCTCCTTTGAATCTGTAGTACAATTTGCTCTTGCCAGACCTGTAGCGGTTGTGCTTGTGAAACCACAGCTTGAAAAACACTGTCTTCTCCTGCCCCACCATTGCCACTGATTGGAGAGCGTTTGCCCGAGGAAACACTACTTGTTGTTCAGCCAGATCATATGCACTGAATCGTCTTGGTAATTGCAAACAAAACCCATGCCAGAATTTAAAAAGGAAGGAAGAACAGAAGATGAAGCTCCTATCAAGAAGTAATTAAAGCCAGGAGGAGAGATAATGATGCCAATAATAATGAATCAATTGGTACAGGGGTGTTTGCCCAACAAATTACTGTGATTAGACACACAAACAGAAGCATCAGCAGAAATGCGGCCCACTGAACTGCTGTGAAAGACATGATTGGTTTCGAGAGTAATTAAAAGGACATTTCAACCCGGATACATTATTTGCTGTTAACCACAATTGCTCATGTTCATCTCGTTACACAAATAATTGCTTTTGATAAGGGCTGTAGATTTATAGGGGGCTGTGGAGAGAAGTGGGCCAGTGGCACACTGTGAGTTGGCTGAGACCAGAGCAAGCACTTTGTGGTAAGTACTGCTGTGCTGGCGTGCTCAGGCTGGGTGGGCTGCATCCTCCCTGCTGTGCAGGTTTGGGTGCTAGATTGCAGAGCCATTGCCATGAGGACATCCATCTCCTGAGCAGTTGTGCTGATAAGAGATGAGGCTTTGTTCCTCTGGAGCAGATAGAGGAAAGAACAAAGACCAAACAGCAGCTGGACCAGAGAGACATGGTCCTTAGTTTTAGGTTGACTGGGTTGATGGGCACTTTCAGCCAAAAGCACTTGCAACTGAAGGAGTTTGCATTCACTGAAAGCCAGCATTGCTGAGGAGGGCAATAAAAGCTTGGAGGTGTATGATGGAAGTTATGAAACTGAAAATCTACCTCCTCCCTAGGTCTGGATGATCAGAACAATTCAACAATGCAATATAAAGTTACTGACATAAAGGAGAAGTTCCCCAACAGCTGTCGCTGTCATATTTGAAATGCCCTTTCTACTTTTTTTATTTTTATTTTTTAATTTCATCTCCTTTGAGGTGAAATCAGGCAGGAAAAACAAAACCCAAAGCATCAAAAGCGTGTGAGATGGAGCTCACAGATTTCTAACCATGAACTTCTTCTGCAAGACCTCTCTGCTCTGCCGCTCGTATTCAATAGTTGCCATGGCTTGCTGCAAACAAATGTCTGTATAAATCTCCTCTTTTGTCTTTCCTCTTCTTGCCCCATCTCATCCTGCAGCATCTCTAGAGTAGAAAATTACTCCAGGAGTGCGGGGAGAACGAAAGTAGTTCAGGAAACCAAAAGTCCTTTAATGCTCTTTGTACTGTCGAGTTTCAGGCTGGAATAAAACCAAATTGGAAGAGCTTTGACATTAGGTTAGCAAGGAGTGCCCGAGAATTTCCCAGAGTGCAGCCAAGAAACCAAAGCCCACTCCTTTGCAGGAGAAAGAAGAGTATTTCAAATTAAAGACATAGCTTCTGGGTATCCCTTGGGGAAATGTGAGCATCTTCTTTCAAAGGCACGTACGCATCTCTGCAGGCACGGAGCCATGAGAAGAGGTTGGAAGTAAAAGGGAAGAAAATGCAATGGCTTGCGATGAACAAAAGGCAATTTTCTTCTTATTTCAGTAAGAAAACAAAATGCAAGCTGTTGTTGTTACTGAAAACGTGTGTTTTTTCTTTTTTCCCTCTTGAAAGATTAGAGGAGGGATGGATATCAGCACAAGTGTGGGTCTTTTCCTTCTCTTATGTGTAGGTGAGTTCTTTGTTACAGGCCAATTTTTTTTGCCTGATAATTTAGAAGTGGAGAAAAATAGATTTCTCCTGGGCACCCTCGAGGTATATTGCTAACTGTCAGTGTGGTGTGGGAAGTTTTCTTAGCTGTTTGAAATCCTCTCCCTGCAGACTCAGTTCTCAAGGCGCTTATAGTAGAGTGGAGTTTATTCCATATGGTGGTATCACCAATGAATTATCTCATGTTAACTCATTCTCCCTGCGTATTCAAGGCGTGTTATACTGAGTCCCAGCACAAACATCGTCTATGAAAGGCACCCTTGGGTCCAAGCTCCAAAATGGCATGCTGGTCATGATGGTAGAGTGACAGCTACGACTTCCTGGCAACATGAATGACTTGAATTGTTCATCTTTCATATTTTAAAGAAACGCTATCTTTGCTGGCAGGAATTCCTGCCTAATTTAGTCAGAGTTATGTTATTTATGTAGCCGTGTCTTCTCTGTGGCATATGATCTCTACCAAAGATACAGGTCATTCGTTCCACCCACCATACAACTTTGTGCTTTAATTCAGGAGCCAACATGGTTTCCTTGATGACTGCTCTGAGTCGGCTAATTATTCCCATGATCGTCCTGTCGCACTTCTCAGTATCTCTTCCATCCCAAGAGAGGTAAGCATTCCTTGTGCCTCTGCTTCCTTTTCTCTGTGTCGTTTTGTCGGAAGAGCCTGCCAGCCATAATGCCAACTTTTCATCTTCCTTCCAGAAGCTGCAGCTGCTCGGTTGTTGTTCTGTTTTTCTTCCCCAGATGGATTTAGTTCAATGAATGTAAACATCTTAAACATTGGTTTTCTTGCTTAAGTGTGGAAGCATTGATTGGACTTCACTGAGAACTAAAATCATGACCCCAAACAGATCAAACTACATAAAAGAAGACACTTCTGAATCTGTTGTCCTGCTAAGTACTTGGTAAAAGGGGAATTCTCTTTTAAATAGTTTAAATAGAGCAGTTAAGGCCAGAGTAACTAAAGGTCTTAGGCTGCAGGGCAGAGCTAAGACCCTTGCAGCCCTTCCGTGGCCATTACTACTGCCTGGCCTAGCTATCACTATCCATAATGCTATCACTGCTGTAGACACACACTCACATGAGGGGCCCTCTCCTGAAGCTGGTCCAGACCAACGTCAGCATCCCAGACCTTTTATCCCACCCACTGCTCAGCCTGCTTTGGAGCCTGCTGGCTTTGGTTGAACATCGTTGAGGTTTTGAGCACGTTTGTCAGTGCTTTGTGAATCAGCCACCAGTGAGTGCTGAATGTAGTAGGACTACCATAACCTACCTTGTCCTCAGGGTTTGTGTGTCTGGATGTTCTTTTTCTTCCTCCTCCATTCTCTTGTCCCACACTTTTGTGCTCAGTTAAGTGTTAACCAGACATCCTCAAACCCCCACATCCTTTTGATAAGCTGACGATACTAGCAAGAAACAAGAACACGGTTTTGCTGTGTGATGGTTAGGAGAGAGATTTCTTTTAAATTCTTAAGATGTGTATTTTTTCTTTTGGTGAAACTGCCAAATCAGCACAAATTCTTACCCATCTTTGCCTGGGACCCTCTTTTCTTGAGGGAGCAATTTTAAGTGCCCATTATTCTCCAGTTTTAAAACCATGTCTTTCGTTGTCTTCTCATCTCTAGGACTGAGAGACATGCTGATGGGCTTTTCCACAGTGAGCTCAGCAAGATGAATGACAACGCTTTTGTGCAGCAGCTAGTGAAACACCTGGTGGGCCTCAAGGAGAGGTAGGAAGGAGCTGAATCCAACCTCCTGGCACAGGGAGAGTGGGAGATGAGATTCCAGCAATGAATGAGAAGTCCATGGGGCTGAGTTTCTTCCAATTCCAATGCCAGACTCAGTGGTGGCCTCATCCAGTGGATGCAGAAGATGGGAGGAGACAGAAGGGGAGGGATATGGGTCTCCCAAACGGTGGAGAAATTTCCGAGCGCTGAGATAATTTGCATGGCTGGGAGTTGCAGTCATTCTGTTGTTTTTTTCCTGCTGCAGAACTCAGAGGCACTCAGATGGATTGTTCACCAGTGAATACAGCAAGATGAGAGGAAACGCTCAGGTTCAGAAATTTATCCAAAATCTAATGGGCCGCAAGCGCAGGTGAGAGCTCCTCTTTTTTGGGCTTCCTGGTGGGTCAACCTGCCTTCCAGAGGGCAGTGCTGCTTCACAGCTGTGGTGGTTACCCTCCTTTATTATTACTGCTCTTATTATTCTTTATTTAAAGCAGCAATTCAGGCCTGGTCAAAACAGAAGTGCAGGAGAAGGAGAGAGAAAGCAGCAATGAGGACCTTTGCTGTATGTGGCTGTACCAGAGCTTTCTGAACAGCAGGTGCGTGTGCTCTGCCAAAAGCTGTGCTCTCAGGGGTGGTTTGCAGAGCTAAAAAAGCAAATGTTTTGGTCAGACTGCAAGGTGGCAGGAAGATGTGTGCAATCTCAATTGATTTTTGTCTCCGCATTCATGGTAATTTCTATTTCTACCTGCTGAGCTTGCCTGGCACTCTGTTGTGCTTTATCTGAAGTAATGTTGACATTAAGATTTACAGGTAAGATGTGCCATATAAAAGCCAGTAACGAAAAAATAATAAAACCCAGGGAAATGAGCTAAGATCCTTTTCTAATTGTAGAGTTGTTATTCTGGACTAAGCTGATGGCACAGCTCATCAGAAGACCCAATCCATTCAGGATTCAGGAAATGATTCAAGCACACCCCTTGTCCGGACATTGCATCTTCCCAGTGGCCAATTGTTTTCAACCAGACATCTCAGTATAAAACCACTAAAAATAGGAGGAATATGCCAGCTGCCCGCATTGCCTAGAATAATGAGGGATGGTCACAAGGCTGGAGCACTTCTGCTATGAAGAAAAGCTGAGAAAGCTTGGGTTGTTCAGGCTGAAGAAGAGAATGCTCAGGGAAGAAATTACTGAGGCTTTTCAGTACATAAAGGGGAATTGTAAGATGGAGACAGAAATTTTATAAGAGTATGTACTGACAAGAAAAGGGTCAGGGCTTTAAATAAAAGAGGGTAGATTTAGATAGGATGTGAGAATGAAACACTTTGCTATGTGGTGGTAAGGGCACAGGCTGCCCAGGGATGCCCCAAGTGGGGCTTAGGACAAATCGGTCTGGTGGAAAGTGTCCCTGCCCATGGGAAGGGTTGCACTGGATTGTCTATAAATGCTCCTTCTACCTCAAACCATAATGGGGTTCTGTGATTCTGTAGTGAGGTCAGTAACCTTGTCTGTACATCTGTGAGGTGTTTGACATCAGGTAGCAGCAATCCAGGCCCCCCCATCACACATCTCCTCCTTATTATCACCTCTGAATTTTGCCAGGTGCCCTTTTCCCTTTTCCCGTGGTCCTTTCCCACAGAAATAACAAACTGCTGTTCATTTTCACCCTCTCCACAGTCACTCAGACAGCGATGCCAAGGAAGCTGCTGCAGTTACCAGCCGGTACATTTGCCCACTCTGCAGCTGGTGACAGATGTGAAGGGAGTTGTTTTTGACTGAAGGTGAAAGGAAAACCAATGTTCTGTCAGAAACAACCAAGGAGATGATTTTGCATGTAAACAACCTTAAAAATAAAGCGAAAAGTCATTGGATTTTTCTTTGGAAAAGCTCTTGAGATCAGCAAATAAAACAAAATTCTGGAAAGCAGCAAAAAAAAAAAAAAAAAAACAAACCCACAACCAACAATAAAACCTCTTAGATAAGCAAGATTAAAATGCACATTGGTGTGAACTGGTGTCAATAGGTGGAGGTTGTGCAAAGCACATCACTTCTGATGCGTTAGCATCTGACTGTCTACTTCCAACAAAGATATGTTAGCTATGTTTTGGCCATAATTTGGGAAACATGGTGAGGGTCGCACCTTTACTAGGTGTTGGGTCATTAGGAATGCAATGTAGGGGCAAGAAATGCTTAGTCATGCTTCCCCTGTCTGTATACACAGGCACGCAGGGAATAGCTAATGGTTCTGGCCACATCTGCTCAGGCTGAGGCTCAGCACTGCCCACAGCTCAGCTGTCCAAAGAAGCCAGCAACAAAGCTGGCACCATTTAGCAAAAACTTACCCGGGTGCTAGATGTTATTAGAAAGAAATGTAATGAGAGCTAAACAATAGAGATACATACAGATGGATTTTGCTCCATTTTCCCCTCCTCTTGCCCAGCCTTCTCAAAGCCACTGAAGTCAAACTCTGCTGGAAGGAATTTGTTCCCATCATTTAAACATAAACATCTCATGTTTTTTTTGTCCATACAAGTGGCCAAATGCCTTGCCACATGGTGTTAGGATTGGAAAAATTTACACAGGCTCAGAAAGAGGCAGGACAAGAGCGTGTAACAGCACACTACTGAGGCTTCAGGAAGCTGCTGAGGTGTAAATTGTTGGAGCCTGGATGGAAATTCAGGGGAGCATCCATATAAAAATCTGCTGCTGGCCACTGGTGGAAGAGGATGTGCATTGTCCCTGCTGAGCTGCTGGGCAATCACAGAGCTGCATCTGGGTCTGATCACTGTTTTTGGATCCACTCTGCTCACCTCATCTGGGTATCCTAGGGTGACTGAGAGTAACAAGATTGTCAGAGAAACATGGCTGATTATCTCAGCTTACGGACCTACACATGGACTAGCTTTCTTTGCCATTGAAACAAAAGGGCAGCCAAGATGGCTTTTACTTCACTTAAACCATGAAGTTTTACAGAAATGAATTAATATGCCTCACTTTGCCCTACCTTTGCCCTGAACGTGAGGTCTTCTGTCAGTAGGTGCTTTTAATACTGATACACACAGTATCCAGCACACCATTTCCCACTTTCTATCTGATGAACACCAGGACCTCTACTCTCTCAGATTCTTTCTCAGAAAATGGTAGACTCCAGGTATGAGGAAAGCCATTCCTCCTGTAAGGCTGCAGTGCACATCATCACAGGAGGAAGCACTGACAACGCTCACGCCAGCAGCTGGGAACATAAACAAAACAATTAGGAAAGAAACAGCCTTGTAGATAAACCAGACTGGCATTAAGTCACCTTCCTCTGAGAAAAGACTTACTGTAAAGAAATTAGACTTTGCCTTGAAGAGACAGATCAAAGCACAGGAATGTCATTTATGTGGCAACAAAGGCTCCCTTCCCCACAACACTATCTGGCCGTGCTCTATGCAGTGACTTAAAACAGAAAGATGGTGGTTATTTCTCTCCATTTAGATATAGGAAAATTAAGGTTATAAAGGTTTGGCCAAAGTCCAGCTTACGTAAATGATGGTGCAACAGGGCAGTAAAGCAGAGTCTGGAGTCCTCTGCATGGCACCATGCTTATCTTCCAACCTTCTTTTTGACTTGACAATAAAAACAGACTCTCTGAGCAAGTGATGGGAGGCCCTCTATGCACTTATTTACTTAAATCACTCCAGACTTTTGTCTTCTCCAACCATCCTCTAAAAAGATTTACTGCAGTACTGCCAAAATTCTTGTTAAGGAGCATTCACCTGTGTCCCACCAGATCTTGACACGGCGCTTGGAAAGGAGAAATGCACAGGACAAGCTCCCCAAGGCTAAATATCATCAAACATTTCAGCTTGTAGTTCTGAGAGAGGAAGAGATAAAGCCTTCTGGATACAACTGAACCAAGATAGCGAACAAGCAGGAAAACCCACCCTGTAAAAGTGCTCCAAATATTCCCTCATTGCTAAAGAGATTTGAAGGGAGAAAAGGCCCAGAAACAAAGCAGAAAACGGAATTCATGCGTTATCATGTTCTATGCCAGCAAATGTCTTAAAAGTCATCCAATGAGATGATGAGGCAAAGGTTGAAGTGCAGCAGCGCTCTCTGCCACCCAATGTTTTTCTGCCTTCCTGAAGCAGTGAATGCGGAAAGTACTGTGAAAAAGGGAGAGAAGACAATCAGCTTGATTAGAAACAGGGATTTCTTTGACACTGCAGCTCACCATGGGTGTTTCTCACTGGCTCCTGGCTTCTGTGCTCTTTCTGCCGCTCTCTGTAACAGCACAAGGTAAGTTGTTGGAGGTCTGTGACCACAGAAGAATAATCCCCTTGGCACCAGGCTGCTCCACTGCAGCCAGCAAATGATTTTTAGAGTCTTACTCTAGGACAACTTTGTTCAAGGGCTTTCTCTCCAAAGGTAACCAGAGGGACCTCAGTTCTTATCTAATTCTAACACAATATGGATTGCAGGCAATTTCGTAATTCATTTGTGTGGGGTTTTTTTTTTCCCCAGGATGTTCTGTCTCCGATAGCAATCCGAGTGTTCCTGAAAATAACAATCCTGGACATGTTGTGGCCAATATCTCTGTGGAACCAGGTTTCACTGTAACTATCGATCCTAGCTCTCCAGATGGCAATTATTTTGTCATCCAGGGGTCTGAGCTGCAGCTGAGCGAAAGCGTGGACTATGAGGTAAGCCTTCAGCAGGCAGACTGTAAGGATGAGTTGGGTAATGCTGGGATGCAGTGGGTTTCAGCCTGAGATCTTGGTCTTTCAGGAATTTGTAGCCCAAGTCTAAAGCATAAAGGCAACACCTTTGAAAAATAAGCCTATTTCAGATGGAAGATCAGCCCTTACACAGTCAGAGGACGTGGATGAGGAGTGGTTGCATGATATGCTTGTTGTAACTTTCTTTCAATAAATCTGTAAGAATAAAAGCAAGCAGAAGGTTTTAAACCAGAAGGGTGACAACAGCAGTGTTCAGAGCTTCCCAGGACTCATGTGAAAGGATCCCTGTTTGCCTGTTTCGAAATACAGTTCTGAGCAGTGAGGTGATGTGCATAAAGGCAGCGTAAAAGCTCAGTGTGTTTAGTTAGGATGCTGCTAAACTATTCTACCTCCCTGCCGAGTTCTGTATGCAGCCACAAGTGTCCTTAAGATGCCTTTCCAACAAAGTAAAAACCCACGTTTGAGTAAAGAATAGCAGGCAAAGGTAACACCCTGCAGGCGATGCTGTACTTGCTGCATGGCACATTTCTGTTTCATTCAATTTAAAAAGAAATCTCTGTTTGAACTTACCTAAAGTAGGAGAAAATAGTTAATTAGCTCTTCTGCCATGTTACAGGGATCACAAAGAAGCTCTTGATCAGTCAGCTTTGACTTCAGTATAAAAAAGAGCCCAGTGTTGATGAATGGCTGTAAAAGAAAGAAGGGAATAATTAGATATGTCTGAAAACAAGATAAAGCCCAGCAGCATTGCTGATTCAGAAAGAGTTGGTGTATTTCTAAATGTTTTTTTTTTTTGCATGCAGACTGACCCTGTGCTGTTAGTGATCCTGACTTGTGACAACAATGCTGGGGAGGTGAGTGCTCTTCCAAACACTCAGTTCTGTTATAAGGCAGCACAGGGAAGCATGTGCATCCCTCATCTCGTCCTAGTGGCTCTGCGAATGGCAGGGATGGGAACAGATTGCAAACCCCCCACATAGTGGGTTGTCTGTAAATCATAGAATCATAGAATCACCAAGGTTGGAAAAGGCTGGAAAAGATCATCCAGCCCTCAACACAGTGTCCAAATGTCCCTTGAACACAGCCCCATACAGCACCCACCCAAGTGTGCTCCTTACACCATCCCCTCTACCGCTTGGTAATCTGTTAGCAACCCCTAAGTCTCTTTTTTTCTCTTTGATTCTCTCGCTTTACTCCATCTGCAGAGTTACAGCCTGACAATTATTGTGACCATTCTCAATCTGAATGATAACAGCCCAGTGTTTCCGGAAACCAACCTCACCAGAGTTATACCTGAGGTAAGGATTTCACAGAAATGTGTTGCCAAGTGCTGTGGGACTAAGGGATTTCTACCAGGGAGATGTCTTCAGCCAATTTCACAGAGAGAATAACCACAACAACTTTGTTTCAGGACACAAAAGTGAATGCAACCATTGTAGCCCGTGAAGATGTAACTGCTAGTGATGCTGACTTGGACATAATCTACTATAAACTCAATTCAACAGTGCAGGTAAGCATCTTTCTTCTTTGGGAGAAAAAAGTGTAGCTCTGAAGAAGTCCTTGTGTTTGATTCAGATGAGCCCCAGCTCTGAGACTAGAGGATTGCTGTATGGCATCTGGTTCTCCAGCATCTTCTCGGAGAGGTATGCCTTCTGCGAGAACCAAGTGTTGGTCTGGTTAGCAGAACATTGCAATTGATATTGCTGATACTGAAATTTTCTTATTTATGGTTTTATCACACAGTACAGCTCAAACTCTCATCTAAGACATTTTGAGCCATGGGATTCAGGGAAGTCACAATGGGATGGTCTGTAAACAGATCAGGAGAGATCTTTGAACTTCATGGAGCTCAGAAATGCACTGAGTCAGAGAGAGAAAGTTGTTGTTGTTATCTTGTTTGTCTACAGAGCCAATGCGAAGTGGGGATAGCATGATCTGCCCAAGATTTCAGAAGTTTTTATCAAAGACAAAGGCAGACTTCATTTTCTTCTTGGTTTAAATCCAGAGGCAGCATTTTTAAACCTATCTTTGATCACAACTGCTAGTAGAGCTTTTCCATTTCTTCCCCCCACAGAACACCAACGATTATTTTGCCATAAAAGGAGTCAATAACCCTGAAATCTATTTACAAAAAGCGTTGAATTATGACAAATTTAACTTCGCAACATTGCTCTTGTATGCAATGGTAAGTTATTTTGGAGCATATTTTGGGTAAGTCTGGATGAGAGGTCTCTCAGATGGCAGGAAGGAGGGTAGATAGTGAGGGCAGTGGGTTTGGAGCAGCCTTCCACCTCCATAATCACATGTGACTACAGCGCTGCTACCAGACCTGCATTCAGCCCGCCTTTATCAGCAGAATGTCAGCAGATGATTGACTGAGCTAATTTCATGAGTTCATACACCTCAGACAGAATGGAGTTAGAACAGCTAGGGGACCTTGGGCCACTGGTTTTCCAGGTGGGATCTTCAGGCAATAAAACTGCATCTTACAAATACAATTTGCTTTTGGGTACAGGACAATATTGAGGGCACGGACGGAATCATTCATACAGCTACTGCAACAATTAACATAATTATTGAGCAAGCTGACACCAGACCTCCCTGGTTCCTACCCTGCACCTTCATTGACACGGAAAGAAGCATTTGCATCAGCAGCACCTATACTGGCAGAGTCAATATGTCTGAGATGTCGGTAAGAAGGCATGATAAAATGGTATCCCTCATGCTATTAGCACCTAATCATTGTCACGAGCTTGTGCTGATCTCCAGGCATAAACGCAGTCTTCATCACCCTGGAAAGTGAAAGTTTTCCTTCCCTCCCTCCGTCCCCAGCAATTAATCTGATTCTGCTCGGGTAAAACCAGCAGAGCCATGCTGGGATGGAAGAGCACTGGATAGCTCTTGGTGTTGTATCATATTATGTAATACTTTGCCTTTCCATTGCAGACTGAACCACTCACCTTGGAGCCAGGGCCCATCTATGCTATCGATCCTGACTACATGTTAAATGAAAAAATTGTGTACAGTATTGTTGGTGGTGAGTGGAATTTGTCACCTTCTCCAAACTGCATTACTCTTATATCTCCTACATTAGTTGCCAAGAGGACATACCCTAGGCAGCACATGAGAGTTAAGGGCCTGCAGATTTACCCCTCTGTTTCTGACACAGAAAAATAATTAAATGCACAGAACATTGTGGATTAAGTAGAAGAAACAGACTGTACAGAGAGGAAGATGAAGAAAACTTCCAGCCCATAAAACAAGCTTCACAAATTGTGTTTCAGAAGGACTTCCCCTCACTTTTGGGTAGTGAGCCATGTTTCATTTTTAAGCTTTTATACTTGACTTTGCCAGTCTGGTCACACCACTCTCACACAGTCTTTGAGCTGAACCTAAAAACTCCCACATCCTCGGCATAATTTTCATTCATCATTTCATGCTCTTATTCCTCTGTTCATTTACCACAGTCTAATCTGCCTTGTTTTATCCTTGATTTTAAAAAGGTTACTTGAATACAGTGAAATGATTGCCCAATCATTGGCTGGGCCACTTGGCCATCCATTACATTCAAAAGACTATTTTTTTTTATTTATTTATTTTTTGTGACAGTGGCTTCTAGATTAACCACCACGGCAAAGGCAGATCATACAGGTCAGGAAGAGTGATGACTTTTTTTATTCCACATGGTCCCATATCTGTGACTATCTTTCTGATAGTGAAGACATCATTGAACCTCAGATTCCATTTTGGATGTAGTGTGGCCTCAGCTTCCCACAGTCAGTGGGAACCCAATAAGGGAGATCTTGTCTAAATACAGCCTATAGCATCTAAGAGTAAGGAACACAAGCAAAAAATGATACTTATATGTTACTGTACATCCAGCATAGATGGTTTTATGATTCAGACAGAGAGCAGTGATATATGAGGCTGATTTTTACCTCTGTATCAGTGCAAGAAGGCTTCTGTGTCTAGGCTCCTTTTGTACTCAGCAGAGAAAAATAAGTGTTTCCAGAGAAGAATGCAACTCATAATGACCATATCCACAATTAGTCAGATAGGTAACAAGGCTGAGTGGAGATGCCTGTCCACTAGATGCCTAGAGCTATTCAAGGTGAAACCCCACTCAACTGCTCTCTCAGCTTAGCTTTTTGTAGCCTCAGTTCTTAGCTGTCACCAAGAGGAGCCATGAGCTCCAGGTCACTTTATGAAAGTATCCCATGTTTGAATGGTCTTTCTGTTTCTTTAGGGAATTCAGATAACGTATTCTCAGTGGATGCAGACACGGGAAATCTAACTATGAACAAAGTAGCAACTTCTGCAAATTCATACCTATTACAGGTGATGGTAAGTATGATGACACTGCAGCAGAAATCCAGTATAGCTGGCTTTCTAGGAAGCAGGGATCTTGTCGTGTCAGGAATTGATCACATTAATAACGAAAGCTAACTTTTTCACATCCTTTTTTTTCTTCTTTTTTGGAAAGCCTTTAGACCTAGTAGTTGATCAGTATCTCATATCAGTTTTCATGTAAATCTTTTGCAGGAGTCAAGGCCTTTTCTCTTATGATTGTGTTGTATTTTTAAAGCAAGTTAACTGAGTGAGGACATCCTGCTGAGTTCAAAGCATGGATGAGTAGAAAGCTTTCTGTAGACAGGACTGGAGCTTGTGTCACAACAGTTAATGTCATTCACTCCTAAAAACAAGCTCCTCTTTTGGTTAAACTCCTCAGGAAAGAAGCTGAAAAGCACTCCTGCACATATATACCCAGGAAGTGTGGACTCTAAGTAACTGAACTGACCAAATCCCTCATGAAGTAGAGCAGACTTTGCCTGCTGGTGCTGGAATCCCAATGCTTTGCTCTGGAGCATGGTAATTTGTCCAGAGCTGACCTTACAGAGAGCCGCGTCCAGATGTTAGGACTAGACCAAGACTATGTGGACAGCCAACAGTGGAAGCAAGCTTAACTACAAGGACCACAAGCCATAAGGTTCCCCTCCTGTGGCTCAAAGTTCACTGCAAATCATGGAAAGAAAGCTTATGGGTTGGAGCAGGTTTTGTATCAAGCCTATCCTTTTTATGTCTCATCACTAAAAGGAATGTCTCTCTCTTTCTCCCCAGGCCACTCAAGTCAACAACAAACAGAAATACTCCATAGCCAATGTAGAAATTCAGGTCATCAATAAAAGTGAGCATGCACCACGCTTTGAGTCCGGAATCTATGCAGGGACAGTGTCTGTTGGTCTGGACCCAAAAAGTTTTGTCTTCCAAGCTGGTGGTTCTTCAAGCCCCCTGATGATAGCAGCACTGGATGACGATTTCCCTGATGTAAGAAATAGAAAATGCACTGAATTCTTCATCACTGCTTCAGCCTTAAAGTGGGATAAGCAAACGTGGGGAGGAAGTGGTGGGGAAAGACAAACACACTGTTTTCTCTAGTGTCCCATATATTTATCTGTAAATTCTACATAGATTAGTACCATTTGTGGTATGGTCTAATCTGGAGAAGCTGCTGGACTCCTTTCCTCCAAGAACAAGTCCCACTTAGATTTAGGTAGGTGAGCTGGTTTACTGCAAAACAAAATGCTTGACAAGATCAGAATTAGCCAATACTGTGAACAGGTCCAAATCTGAGCTTCTGAGAAGAGATAGAAAGGCAGGATCCCATTCAGAGTGGTCTTCTCTTAGCCAGGTCAAGGGTAGTTACTTGCGGACCAGTCTGGGAAGAGGAGACAGTCTGCAGAGAGCAAATTAGCAAGGTCTTGCAGTCCTGAGCTAGAAATATTAAACCTTCTCCCTGTAATGACTCATTTTGAAGGAGCCATTCCTAGAAAAAAATATTAGAAAAAGGGAAGGGGAAGAGATTAACCGACCAGCCGTTCTCTTCTTCCCTGTTAAACACAGAAAAGTGTGACAGTTTTAGAGACAAAGGAAATAGTAGCGCAGACCTCAGAAAAAGGATTGTCCTTCATTTACATGCCCCTTTGCATCCCTATTGAAGACAGAACTAATCAATTTTCTCATCTAGGAAAAGAGGTAGTGGCCTCAAGTTGCACTAGGGGTGGTTCAGGTTGGATATTAGGAAAAGATTCTTCTCAGAAACAGTGACGAAGAATTGAAACAAGTTGCCTAGGGAAGTGATAGAGTCACTGTCCCTGGAGATGTCAAAGAACTGTGGAGTGTGGCACTGAGGGACATGGTTTAATGTGCACAGTGGCAACGTACTGGTGTTTGGACTTGATCTTTTCCTACCTTAATGCTACTATGATTCTATGAAAATTAGAAGATCCCTTGCACAGATGTGTTTTGTTTGTGGAAATATTAATGACACCAACACAAGCTGGTTGAGTCCTGGGATGTTTTTTGGACGCAAAACTTTTAGGATACATTCTTACCTTCTTATGATAGAATTATTTCCTACTCTGTACATCTGCTTATACTGAAGGCACATTTGACAAGTCCTGCTAACAGAGGCTTACAAACATGCACACAAAACACAGCGAGGTTTCATCATTCACTCTTCTGGTTTTTCAGAAAATCAACCCAAACATTGAGTACTACATAAGGAACAACACCAATTTCACTGCAACCAAAGATGGACTTATCCTGACTAATGTGATACTGCACTCACTGGAGACTGCAATCATGGAGGTAAGCAACTTTCTTTATGACCTTAGCCAGGCTTGTGGAAAGAAGGGAGAGTAACAAGAAAGGAGTAACAAGGATGGGATGTCATTAGATAAAGGCCAATCTTTGCCCCAGCCATTTGTATCACATATATATAGGGATGGAGGGAGATGAAGTGATGGTTAATGCATGATACAGGCTGTATCTGGCACTAGCTGTAAAATCTTTTCTTTTATCCTCCTGTGGAAGATATCATTGGAGACAAGCTATTTTTTTCCCCCACGCAGGCTGTTGCAAAAGATACAGTGAGTCTACAGGAGGGAAGCACTGTAGTAACAGTGGAGATCACCGCTGCCAAAGGTAGATTGGGTATCTTTTGTATTCTGGTTCACTGACCTCAGACTGAGTTATCCCACCAAGCTGAGCTAGCTTCAATGGAGGCACAGCACAGAAGGAAGAAGGAGCTGAGTGTGGTGGAGCTCCACGTCAGGTCTGTGGGCTGTGTCTCCCTAGGAGACATGATTAAGAATTAAAAATTCACTGACGTTTTAAACCCTCAACGGCTTATTAATGATAAACTGAGAGTGCAATCAAATGCAGAGAGAGTATTCAAAGTCCATTGTCATAAACAGGCCAGTAGGAGGAAAATGCTGTGTTTCATTAATCATTAAACTTTAAAGAGATAAATTTACATTACAAAACGAAGCTGGAGATCTTAAAGAAAGAAACCCAATGACAACTACAAGCAAAGCTTAACCCTGTAGAAGTTACTGTATCACCACTGTAATGTGGATGATCTCCATACAAACATACTTATGTTGACCAGAGGCTGAAAGCATAAACTACTCCTACCAATTTTTCCTGTTAGAATCACTCTGCCCTGTGAGAGAAATTAAAGGTCTTAAGGATCTCTGTGACTACTTTTCTTCTCTTGGAAAGAAAAGGGACTTTGCCCAGTTCCAAAAGAGCCTGACAGCTCTAGTTTAGAAACTGGAATCAGCTTTAAGAAGGAAACTGCAAGAAGAAATGTAGCAAAACTCCCTCATGACGTGATCTCTTTCTTTCTCATGGCTGTTCGTATCTTTGCCTTCAGCATAAGAAGGATACACTACTGTACTTCCTACTGGTAAAATATAAAGAAGTCAGACCTGACCTGGTTGTTCATATTGACATCAGAGTCAGTCGTTCTCCTTCCAAGAAGCACAGCCTTATTCCTTTTCTATATTTTGTTTCTATATTTATATGCCCATCAGTGCCAAAGGTGAAGTTTCACATTAAAGAAAGCTTTACATTTTCACAGACACGTGTCCAAATGTATCTTAGTTTTGCTTGATAGTGGAAATGCATGAAGTGGGAACAGACAGGATCTACCTAGTTCTAATTCTGTTTGTCTAACACGGTTGTGCATGTATTTGCTTATTTAAATTGTGTGTAAACATCGTATACTTGTAAATGGGTGCTTTTTCCATTTCTTATAACTGCACACAAGTTATAATATTCTTACAAAAAAACTGTTCTTCTTGGGCAGCTACTGAATGGCCTTAGATCTCATTAAATATCCCAGTGCCACATTCTGCAGCACAAGATGCTTCTCTGCCCAAAGTGTTTGGATCTTTCCCCAAAGGGAAGCATTGTGGTAAAAAAAGTTGGTTGACACTGCTAGACCTCATAACACTGTTGTTTTTTTTTTTTTTCTTTTCTTTTTTTTCTTGTAGCTGTAACCTCTGCCTCTGATAAAATATACACTGCACAGGATATGGGTATCTTAGGTGGTATCTTAGCTGCGTTGCTATTAATTGCCTTAGTCTTCCTTGGAGTGATGATATATAAACAATATGGAAACACAGTCAAGTTCCTGATTAATAAAAAAGTAAGTACCTTCTTTGTACCTGGCCCCTGTTTAGATGTTGTTAGGGACCCGAGGAGGATTTCAAGTATGGATGGGCTTTCCAAATATTACACATATGTGTGAAAGTGATGATCCTTGTGGGCCCCTTCCAACTCAGGGTATTCAGTGATTTTATGCACTGATTCATCTCTGACTCCTCAGGTCTTTGGCAGCCTCATAACTTCTATGCTCAGGGCTCAGGTTGTCAGACTGGATGATGATCTCTGCTTTAGGATGAAGAATCTCAACTCCCCTGAAAGGAAAACTGACTTGTTTGCAGCTGTAAGGAGCATGCCTTGGAAGGAAGGTGTAATAGCATTCCAAGTTGTGGGAAATTATCCCTTGTGAAAGTTTTTTTTTTTTTCTCTCAGTGCAGAAAGTGAATATATCTCCACAACTACCTTGCTGGTTTATACTGGGCAAAATCCAGCCAAGTCACTTCAGCCACACTCCTCCAGCCAATTTCTTTTCCTTTCACTACACTCACAAGGTGTCTCTTCTCCTGTAGTTCTCCAAGGATTTCCCTGGAAGCTACAACAACCAAGCTTACAGGCAAGACGAACATCCTGATCTGAGTGCCAACAAGCAGGAAAGCACAGTAACCAAGACACAGCAGCCATCACTTTTCTTGACACCTTCTAGTGAACAGGAAATTCATGGACTTCCACAGACTTCCCCAGCTTTCACCATCATTTCTGACCAGAAGGTGGAAGAAGAAGAGGAAGAGGAAAAGGTGGAAGAGGACACTAAACATGAAAAAGAAGTGAAATCTATCCTCAAAACAGACAGGAATGAAGGGGACCCAGGATACAAAGCTGTGTGGTTTAAGACCGATGTGGATCCAAGTGGAGAGAATGTTGAAGTGATTAATGACAGTGCAGCAGATTATGATGATGACAGTGACCAAGATCTGCGTGAGAATGAGAAGGAGGAAGAAGATTACAAGGATGACCACCACTGAGATCTGGGAGTGTTCCTTGCCTCAGACAGCTCATCATTCCAAGCTGCAGAAGTGTCAGTCAACATGTCTACCAGAGATGACAGCGATGCATAATGGAACTAGGTCTGCAACTATCCCCTCACCAAAATGGAGAAATGTCCATTGCTTGGGTGAGACAGAGCCCACCTTTCTGCTCAGGGCAAAACTGAAATGCAGGAGGACAAAATTGACTGTCCTGCGTGCAGAGATTAAAACCAGAAGGGATTATAACTAATTCAAACTTCTAGTAAGAACTTGAAATATGGCTTGGGATTTTGTATGGGGAAAACACGTCCCATCCTTCTTCCTATTTGTCCTTGGGTCCCCTACATCACATTTCCCAAGCTGATAGGTATATGGGAGATGTAGCTGAACTGACTTTGAAGCATTTATCTCAGTTCATGGTAGCAACTTAGTTGTATGATCCAGTGCTTTCATCTCCTCTTGGTGGGTAAGTGAGCCTGCTCAGCTGTTCCCTTTAGGTGTTGCATGTTGACGTCAGCTGCAAGACATTAGCCAATGCAAGTCACTCCGATCCTGCTGTTGCTCCCATGACTTCAGGACCTGGCTCTGCTCTCTGCATCCCAGCAGGAGCAGCTAGCATGACTCACTAGGGACACCACTGTAGATCTCCTTTCTGCCAGAAAATGAACATTCAGATGATTGGGAGATGCTGTTTCCTCTGCTGCTGATAATCAAGGACTGATAACATATTCTTTACTGAAAGAATCTGTCATTTATTATTCTTTGTCACAAACCATTAATTGCGTGTCCTTCCTTGGCTGTATCCTATGTGTTAACGCAAAGAGCTCCTGCCATAGCCTGTCTACAGAATGTCAGGTGTATTTCCAAAAAGCAAAAGATGTCATTCCAAAGGTGTATTTCCAAAAAGGAAAAGATGCCATTCCAAAGTGCTAGATGTGGATCAGCACATTGTTTCCCCTGTCCAACAGGACTCAAGGTGTTCCTTTTATCATTGCTGCTGAAAGTGGAGGTCAGCAGTCCTCCACACGCCTCACTTAGTGTAGATGAAAACCTCTTTGCATCCCCATTTTTTCCATTCACAATGAGCCCAGCAGGCTCTTTTGATGGTAAAATGCCATCTTTCAGGCTTTACCTAGAGCCAAGCTGCAGCTCAAAAGCAGAGGTGGTCCACTGAGAACACAGAAAGAAACAACAATAAATAATCCTGCCTGTGACCTATGGGCTATTCTCCGCAACACTGTAATTACTCCAGATAAACCTGTGAGAGGGAAACCAAAACATAACTGCTGGGCTTCTTGTCTACCCCAAAACATAAGACAATCAGTTCCCAGCAGGCTTTCATCCTCTTTGTTTCCACTATTTTTTTTTTCTTCTTTTTTTTCTGTACATTTCCCCATCTTGCTGTTGCTAGTGCTCAGCTCTGCCAGGGTTTCTCTGGAAAGAGAAGCCCTGCTATGTGGACTTCAGGAAGTGCACTTTCGCTCAAGGTAGAGACTGAAATATGGGAAGGCTTTCTCCTTACTGCAATAAAGTTATTTGCCCAGAAATACTGTTGTCTGTCTGATAACAGAGGGTGGGGAGAGTGCCTTATATTTACCTTGAAAGCATAGTTCCTCTGGTAGCTTAAGGTTATCTCCAGCGAATAGTTTCTATGGGGCTGTGAGAATTCCCCAGTAATTGCTAATTGCTAGCCCATCATATCCAGCCATCACCAAGAGTGAGGGTAGAGCTAAGCCTGTCCTCAAGGCTGTTGCTACACTTGGAAAGATTGATAACAGGTGGGTGAAAACAGAGTGTTTCTGCTGTGACTCCCTTTCAGGCCTTTGCTTTTGTCACTTAATCTGTCTCAGGGTCCAAAAATGAACCACCAGCTTGCAGTGCCCCAAGAACTGGTGTTTAAGAAGGTGTGTACACTGGAGCAAAATGTCTCAGTGGCTGTGATTTTCATAGCACAGGATGGTGTCCCACATCAGTAGTTGACATAATCTGGTCTACATGGAAAAGGGATGACCTTTGTGGAAGGCAAGCAGAAAACTGAACTAAGTGGCTGTTGCACTCTTAAAACAGCAAGTTCTCACCATCAGATAGGCAAAGGGAACAGGCATAGCACTGTGTTTTCTAACACTCGTGGATATGGGAAGAGATTGCAAAGGGTAGAAGAGATTTGTGAGAGGGAGCAAAGTGCAGATAAAAACAACCTGGTGTTTATAATCTCTTCTGCCCTCACAACTGGGACCAGTACTTACCAGAACTCATCTGTTGTCATTCACAGTTCTGCTACGTGGGTTACAGTTCGCTGTTCCTTCCTCAGTGCACTATTGAGAAACCTTGAATTATTTCAAGGCATAATGACCTGATAAGTGACTGACTGACATTGAGAAGAAGTGCTGATTGCCAGGTTGTGTCTGCCTTTAACAAATGAGGAAAAACATTTCTGGGAGAAATGCTGACGCGCAAATGTGTAATACTGAAAAGCAAGGAACATGGGCCAGGCCCAAACTTGCCCTGGTGGACTTAAATATGCACAGCCAGTGAATGCTGGCCTGGTAGCTATTGTAGCATGGCGAACTGACACCACCACCATGGTGATGCATGGAGGAACACATGCCATCTATCCTGGATCAGCTGCCCTTTAACTGCACTAGCACAGAAGTACCTCTCTCAAAGCTGCTCAACCCAGGACTGCAAATTCTCGGCAGGCAGAGATGTTCCTCTATCTATGTGCATGGTTGGACATGCAGCAATGGGCACCAGAGATCGGCTGGTGGCCTCTGTCATTGTTATTCACCTGTTCCCCCAAGTTTTAGCACTAACCTTCAGTGGAGTGTGTGCTATGGTAGGCAGCAGGTCCCCTAAAGAAAATGTCCTTCCTGAACATGCCCATGGGAAGGATCTCTTCTCTCTTACTCCTCACACCGGTACACCAAGGTATTTTCCTAGCACTCTCCATGCAAGTGGTCACTGTTTCCCTTCTCATTTCCTTCAGCATTTTGCTGGCTTTGGGGTTACCGGCGACATAACTTTGCTTTCACTTTTATATTTTGAGACTGTTTACTTGTGAACTGTCCTCCTGAATGTTTTCCAGCAGTATGTAGCTCCTGGTGACTGACACAGCGTAGCTGTTTCATTCTTCCCCTTTGCTGTGCCATACGTGATCCAATCCTTTCTGCTGGCACAATATTTGTACTCTGTCTGCCCTCTCCTGCTGTGCTGTTTGACTTTTGGACATATGCATTGGCACACTGATGAGTACCATCAATTTGCAATCTGTTCTCGTCTGTTGGTGCTTTGCTTTCCCCCATTGGTGTGCTTCTCATGCTTTTGGCCATATGTATTGACATGCAGCTTGAATCTGGGCACCTTTGCAATCCGTTGGTATTTTCACTTTCCTGAACTTGGCACACAATTGAAATCCCTTAATTTTGCCGCTCACCTGTGATGCTCCCTGTAGGCACTTTGTTTCTCTGCAGCCCAAGCTGCTCAGTCTGTCCCTATGCAAGCTCTTATGTTCATATTCTTTTATCCTGAAACGTTCATTCTGGAAAAACCCAGAGCTCAGTGTTTTTATTAAGACAAATTACAATAGAACTCAAAAGGAAAAAGGTGTGATCAAATAATGCCACATCACATGGAGAGCAAAGGTATCTGTCTTTAATTCTGCACAGCTTGAATTAGAAAGCTGAAAGAGAAGGTGCTTCTGCTGGCTCCTACCTGTGCTTGGTCATTCCTTCAGTCATACAGTGAATTGAGATATATTGTGAGCACGAAGCTTTCCCTTGAAATTCTTCTCTTTGGATAACAGTCCCACATATCATGGAACAGATTGGGTTCAGAGACCCATAGTTCACCCTTCTAATTATGTTGCAAAAGATCGCAGCCTCACTGATAACATAGTACACGTTCCCAATAAAAAAGCAAAAGAAAATCTGTCCTTTGCTTCGGCACTGATTTGACATACAAAGTTCAGAACACTTTCAATCATTTTTCACTCGCTCATTCCTTTTGGGTGAGATTTCAGATTTCATTTAAGAAGCAGTCCCATATTTCTTGTGTGTTTGGTTGCCCTGGAAAAAACTTCTCCTGGGAAGCTGGCCAAAGACGAGTTCTCTACGGGTCATCTGTTTGTACCATGCTAAGTTCTGTGAGATGTGAATAGTTACGAGGTCTCCTGAAGGCCTTCTTTCTGAATCCAAGCGGTGTGGGATGAGGGATGCCATGGCCAAAGGGAAATGCACTGTGGGCCTCTGCAGTGGTTGGTTATGGACCTACCAAGGCTGAGCAGTCCCACTGGTTATTTGGAGAGGAGTGCTCGTTGGAGCTGTGTGCAGCCTTTGGGATTCAACGTGGAGAAGTGTCTCCTTTTCATGGAAAGGATGCTGGCCTTGAGAGTAAGAAATTCAAGAGAAGCTGGCCCTACTTTGTTATTATCAGGTCTTTCCTAGCTACTTAAAACCCTTCTCTCTGGATCTCTTTTGCCTCCTTACTGGCCATTTTCTATCCCAAAATATACATGACTTGTGACTCCAAGTGGTCTTTAACACAATTACCACGGAGGGGAAGAGATGAGATGTGGGTCTTCCAGATGTTAAATTCCAGTTTTAAATGCAAAATATAGGCAGAGAGTAACAGTTCTCAGTCAAAGCAGCTAGCTTGTGCCTTGCCTCTAATCATAGACTTTGCTAATCATAGACTTTTTTTTAGCAATCTTAAAATATCCCGAATTGGAAAGGACCCACAAGGATCATCAGGTCCATCTCTGATGAGATGAATAAAGGAAAAGAAGGCAAAAATCCCGCAAGCTCCATTTTTCACCATTATTTTACATGAGAGGAGTGAAAAGTTTCATCCACCAGTTTAATATGAACATAGAATGTCAATGAATTCCAAGTACATTTCTAAGATTCATTTTTCAAACATACGAATTAGACAAATCCACTTAAATAATGATTTTGTTTATGCTTTTCTACTTTTAACATCAGTAAATACAGACTCAGTACTTATTATCTGTCAGTTATGCTTGTACCTATTCAAAGAAAACTTTGTTTTGTAAAGATTTTTTAGGCAGTTATTGTTAGTTGTTATTGTCAAGAGAGCTAATAAAACTTAGCAGCAGGCAGAGCTCAGCCTCTCTCAGTTATTGCCTTTTAAAGCCTCTGCATCTCATGATCTTATCTTGCCTTGGACTTTCCCTGATAATATTTTTGATTTGATGGGAAGTAGTGAATGAATTCCTTTTTTTTTTGCTTTCATTAGTGAACTGTCTTTATCTCAACCCATGAGTTCTCACACTATTGCCATTCTGACTCTCCCCCATCACACCCAAAGAGAATGGAGTTTTTCTGCCTTCTATCCCACATTATTTTTAGAAAGACAGCTAAGAAAAAAATAAACAGAAAGAAGAAGAAAATGTATTTCTTTATGTTAAAGTCTATCTGAGAGTATACTAAATTTGGTTGGACTTCTTGTCTATTTAGTCTGGGAATGTTGACTAACTTTGCCTTATTGTAGACAAAACAATCATCTGTAAATATTTGCATGAAAAAGAAAAATACGCTAAGTGACAGAAATGTTTTTATAAAGTTGTTTGGGTCAGTCACATGCCTTTAGATAAAGCAAAGTGACAAAACATGTTTCAGTAAGCTTCTTAATAAATGTAATAGGCTCAAATACAAATATTATGAGGAGCACTGTGGCTGTAAAGTCTGACCTTTTCTGAGGCCGGCATGGACTGGCTTCTATATTGTTCCTTTCTTTGCAGGACTGGGAAGCATATGTGTTTCACGTTAAGTGTTTTTGATTGAAAATAAGCCTATGATTACCTTCAAAATCTCATCTTTAAACTCTGAAGTCATTCATACGTTTTTGAAAGTTTAAGACTACAGTACAATCTGTTTTAGTGATGCAAAAATCAGCAAAGGCAATCTGTCTGATAAATGCGAACCACTATGGAACAAGTTACACAGAGCTAGGAATCTTCAATTCTTACCTGCTGGAGTTAAAAACTAAAATAAAAAAGAACATCAAACTTTAATCAGCTTACCATAGCCTTTTCCTTGTACATTCAAAATGCTGTATCACAAACTTAGAATAATATTAGCTAAGGGACACATAGCTAAGAGTGAAAAACTGTCATATTATTTTGTTTATGAAAAGAAGCATTAATTCACACAGCATGATTCCCTAAATGTATATCAGATTTAAAATATACTAACAAACTGTATATAATGTAGGAATATAGAGGAATAGGTAGGAATAGGGGAGGTTTACGTTAGATATTAGGAGGAAGTTTTTCACACAGAGGGTGGTGACACACTGGAACAGGCTGCCCAAGGAGGCTGTGGATGCCCCATCCCTGGAGGCATTCAAGGCCAGGCTGGATGTGGCTCTGGGCAGCCTGGCCTGCTGGTTGGTGGCCCTGCACACAGCAGGGGGGTTGAAACTAAATGATCATTGTGGTCCTCTTCAACCCAGGCCTTTCTGTGATTCTATGAATATAGCTCATATAAGTTCTTTTTTGTCTTCTAAAACTTTTCCACTTCTAAGGTCTTATAAAATGCGTTGTGCTATAAGATGCAATGTCCTAGAGAATCACTTTGTGATCCAAAGTGAATGACTGTGCAGAGAACAATTCTAAGGAATTTTCTCTAGCTCCTGTATAACCCTGGCTTGCATGGTGTCATGGTTTTGTGATTTTTTGGTTTTCGGTATTCCACATCATAACATCATGTGGGGCACTGGGAGTTTAACTGTTAATGCTCAAGTCCTGGGTACCTGCCCAGAAGAGAAGAAGAACTACATTCCCCAGGGGATTTCACGGTCAGGGAGAGGAGATACAACTCCTGGCAAGGTTACCTGATGCTCTTTTTCGCCTGCTCTTCGTCGTGGGCGCTGCTCCCGTCTCCCTGCTGCTCAACTGGACTGCGCATCTCCCCTCAGCGTTGTGGTGAGGCCTATCCACCTTTCAGACATTCTCTCTCTCATTATATTTGATGTATTAGCTTCAATTCTGATTATATTGTATTATAGTGTGTTATCTTGCATTCCGATACTATATTTAGTAAATTAGTTCGTTTCTCCTCAGATTGTTGCCGCTATTTTTAATTATTTTGGGGTCCCCTGTTTCCCTTTTCCAGAGGCACAGATCCGCGGATCCCTCCGCCCTGCTCGTCACGGAACCGGGCCAAACCAGCCCGCAAACCATTGACACATGGTAAAAAAATGTAGTGAGAGTTGTCAACAAATCTCCAAAGGGAAAATATCTGTTTCAGTGTTACAGTGGTAAAGCTGGGTTTGAGATTACAGCTGAAAGGAGGTGTTGCAGAAATGGCATAGGGAGATGAGACACTTCTGAGTTCTGAGTACCCTCTGCTGGAGAAAAGTGCAAGTAAGAAGTACCCATTTCGTTTTCATTCTGTCTGTTTAGAACTGAATACCATCACAGATTTCATCAAGCTTTCTTTGGGATATCTGAAAGCAAGCAAAATAACTTTGATACATGACTAATTAGAGTGCACATGCAATGCTGGGTTTAGTGTGGAAGGTATTCAAGATATCTGATGACCTGCTCTCTTTGCATATAGGATAACAGTCAAATACTGAAGACCTGTTTTCACAGGATTTGCCTCGGAGATGTTGCATCTTCAGCTATTTCGCTCTGAAGGAGCTTCTTATTCCTTCAGAAAAGATCCACCAATTTTATCTTCATTTAAGGGATTTTTCAAACCGTACCTTTCCGTCTTCAAACAACTTCGATAACATACTCTGTTCTCAAACTTGGAAACAGGTTATTCAACATGGGTCCTTCCTGAAGCCCCTTAAGATGAAAGTCTTGGAAGCCTCAAACATCAAGTAGTTGCACTCTAACAAAGCTCTCACAATAGCACACAGCACCTCACTGAGGTTAAACATGGCACGGAGAGGTTGCTGTGATGGATGGCAGAGATTCCAGTTCTGATTCTCATCTTGGTGTTGTGGAAGTTCAGATAAACACTTGTGTGATAAGTGGAATAGATGTAACTTAAGATATCATGTTTTGCTTGGTGATGGGCTTGAGTTTATATATCTTCATGCATGCATTTTATACTTTATTGTAGGATAAGTATGTAAAATTGGGTGGTCTCCTGTGGAGCCAGGGTGATGGTGATAGGTCTTGATCCTTACAGGTCCTTTCCAACAATTCTTATAGTTGCCTCATATTTCAGATATAAAACACAGAAAGGAACAAGCCTGGACACACAGGACTTTGTTCCCTGAAGCTGCTGGATTTTACTACAATCTCAGCTTTCACCTCAGAGAGGCAAGCATTTAGCCCTCATTCCTTCTGGTTTGTGTCACAAGAACAGATTGAAACTGCTGTGGGGAGCTGAAACGTTGCATTGCCAAGAGTACTCAAAAAGTGAGATTTTCTGTGACAACAAGATGGATCTAGTGGCTAGCTGTACGTCTTGAGGATGCCATCAGAGAAAACAATGTAATTATTTTCAGGTTTCCTGTCAAAACTGAAGAAACGGGCAGTCTTTTAGCAAAGCCTCAGCAGCAGAGCTGAGCAGAGAGCAATAACACAGCAGCTCCCATGGCGCCGCAGGGCGGGCTCGGGGCGTCGGCCAATCAGACAGCGCGCGGTGAGCCAGGCGGCCAATGAGAGAGAGGCTGGCGGCTGTTGGTGGTTTGAATTTCTCCGGGGCTGCAGCGATGCTGCCGTTGTGACGCGCGTTCGTGCCGTTGCTTCAGAGCCGGGACAGAGGCGCTCGGGTGCGGGAATTGGGTAACGAAAGCCGGATTTATAAGATTTCAGGTTAGGTGTCCTGTCACGTTAACGTTTTATCGCTTTCTGTAATCACGCAGAGCTTGAAGATGTCACAGGACGGCGACGATGAGTGGGAGCTGAGCAAGGAGAACGTGCAGCCGCTGCGGCAGGGCCGGGTCATGACCACGCTGCAGGAGGCCCTGGCTCAGCAGGACGCCTCCAGACGCACTGCTGCTCAGATCAGAAAACAGTAAGCCCTACTTTGGCTTTTCCACCTTATTTCCCTGCATTCTCAGTAGCTTTTCTCTGCCTTGTCTACCTGTACTAACCTCCCTGGTGCTTGAGAAATGAACTGAATTTATAGCCTTCGTTACATTGAGGGTGTTGCTGTGGGTGCTGCACTGCATAGGTGACTGTTTTTAGGATAGCAATGGATGGTTTAAACATCAGACTTTAGAGAGGTTCTTTTGTGCTTTTAAATGTGATCAATATGAAGAATACTTAATGCTCATAAGAAGGAGTCTTTGTTTGTTTCTTCCTTTGTGCAATAATCAATTGAAGCAGTGGGCCCCCAGCACAAGGAAGGTGTGTGTCCAGCAGAGGCCACAAAGATGCTCAGAGTGCTGGAGCACTTCTCCTATGAATCATAGAATTATAGAATGGCCTGGGCTGAGAAGGGCCACAATGATCATGTAGTTTCAACCCCCCGCTATGTGCAGGGTCACCAACCAGCAGACCAGGCTGCCCAGAGCCACATCCAAACTGGGCTTGAATGCCTTCAGGGAAGGGGCATCCACAATCTCCTTGGGCAACCTGTTCCAGTGTGTCACCACACTTTCAGTGAAAACTTCCTCCTAATATCTAAGCTTCCCCTCTCTCATTTTAAAACCACAGGCTGAGGGAGTTAGGCTTGTTCAGGCTGGAGAAGGCTGTGAGGAGTCTTGGTTGTGGCCTTCCAGTGCTTGTAGGGAGCTTATAAATGGAAGGGTGGGCAGTTTTTCACCAGGGTAGATGATGATAGGACAATGGGGAATGGTTTTAAACTAAGAGAGAAGATTTAGGTAGATGTTGGGGGAAATTTCACACTGAGAGTGCGGTGAGGTGCTGGCACAGGCTGCCCAGAGAGGCTGTGGATGCCCTGTCCCTGGAAAGGCTAAGTTGGATGGGGCCCTGGGCACCTGATCTGATTTAGTGATTGGCAAACCTGCTGGCAATAGGGGGGTTAAAACTTCATGATCTTTAAGGTCCCTTCCAACTGAAGCCATTCTATGATTTCTCAGGAGATAAATGTTTCCTACTACTGTGACAGCATATAGAGATCTGTGCCCTCCATAGCTTGCAGAGACTCTTAAGTGGGCGAAGTCACTTTGGGTTTGGTTACAGTTCTTATGCATTATGCATTCTGTAGTTATATATGATTATATCACTTAAAGGGGGTATCTTGTAACCTATTCAGTTATATTTGTAGTCTCATCTTCTAATACATGTTCCCTGAGGAATCCAAGTTGACTCTGAGGAGACTGCATAGATGTGTGTGTACTGTGCCAGAATTTGACTGAGCACAACAATTTGGGTGACTCTGTCTAAATATAATAAGTTGAAATGTATGGTATTTTAGTTTTTTTATTACAGACTGATAAAATGATGTAAATGAGAGGAATGATCATTGTTTACAGAATAGAAAGCATTAATAGTTACACACACCTGTCGTATAGTTAATATGTATATTTTTTTCCTAGGGAATTTGAATCAGAAATCAGATTTTATTCCGGAGATGATCCACTGGATGTCTGGGACAGGTAAGCTTCCTTCTGTTTTCAAAGAAATAATGGAATGATTAGAGCTATGCTACTGAAATGTTAGACACCCTTATAAAAGCTTAGGAAAATATTATTGTAATTTAATAATAAACTCGTTAAAAGAGAAAATTGTTTTAAAATATGTTATAACCTGCAGTTATCTGTTTCAATACTATTGCTAAGCTTTACTTTAGCTCTCGTTGTGTACTGTAACAGAAGCCACGCGTCTTACTCCAAACAGAATTCCTATGAATATGTTCCATCCCTAGGTACATCAAGTGGACCGAGCAAACCTTCCCCCAGGGTGGAAAGGAGTGCAATCTCTCTGCAGTATTGGAAAGGGCAGTGAAAGCTCTCAACAAGCAGCAGAGATACTACCAAGATCCCCGCTATCTAAGTCTCTGGCTCAAATTTGTGAGTGTTTTGAGAAAATCTCGAGTGTTGATTTTTTTTCTTATTTGTCATTTACATAACTATTTTCTTTAACCTTCCAAGTAAAAGTGCAACTAGTGCAATATTAGGAGTTGTCTCTGCAAACTTAATGCTTATTCTGGAATTCTATTTCAAACTTTCAGTAGTATCTTCAGATGTTTCTCAAGGTCATTCTGTTTGTATGGTGATATACTCTGTAAAATTTTTTGTTTTGTTTTGCAAACAAGCTGGTTTGAGTGAGTGAAGCTTGATTCTGTACATATTCTGGGATTTAAAGATATCTTTTAGGTGTTGTATCTGTCCTGCCAGTCATTTTAACTTGTAACTGTATTGTATCCACATCTAAGTCTTAAGAAAAACCTGTGTGCTCTGGTCTTGCACTGTTTCTTCATTGATATATTTTTAATTGCTGTTCTTGCCTTCTTAAAGGGACTCGTCTCCCTTCTTCACCTAGTTCCTAGACTGCTAATATACGTATATTGTACTTCTAGTAAAGTAACTATTCTCAGGAATGCCAAAAGGACATATTTCTATCACTGAAATAGAGGAAAAAAACACTTAAATTCAATACTTGGAATATGTAAGCTAAAATTAAGGGGTAAGTAATACTGACATTCACAGGCATTGTCAGAGGTGTTCCTCATTTGTGTTCTCCTGGTGACTTGCTTTCTTTCTGTGCACTGTGACATGATACAATAGCATGTCTTGACTTAACAACTGCTGCTGCAAGTCTTGTATTGAAATAAAAGCAATATTGCAGAAGTGTCAAAAAGCAGACATTGACACCCTTTGAAATTCTTGGGTTATTTCAGGGAAATTGCTGTAATGAGCCCTTGGATCTGTACAGTTATCTGCATAGTCAGGAAATTGGTACAACATTGGCACAACTTTATATTACATGGGCAGAAGAACTTGAGGCTCGAGGAAGTTTTAAGAAAGCAGATATAATCTTCCAGGAAGGCCTTAATCGCAGGGCGGAGCCTTTGGATAAACTCCAGTCTCATCACAGGTGAGCTTCCAGCTGAAGAGAAGAGCTTGAAGTAGTTTTGCATGTTTTAGTGGATACCTGTACAGTGAAATTTTTTATTGATTTCTCTGATATTCTCAGGCAGTTTCAGACTCGTGTTTCTCGGCAAACGCTTCTGGGGCTTGAGGAAGCTGTTGATGAAGAAGATATGGGTCTTCTGGGAACTGAAGAACCTCAGAGAAGCACGCTGGCAGATCTAAAAGGCAGGGGGAAGAAAAAAGTGAGAGCTCCAATTAGTCGTGTAGGAGATGCACTTAAAGGTATGTTCAGTTGCTGAAGCAATGTATTGTTGGAAAACTTACACCCTTTTGTTGAAGAATTTGCACCAAGTGTGATAGGTTAAAGGCTAATTTGCATGAATCTTTCCACTTACAGCCACAAACCAAAACAGAAGTTTCCAGACTCCTCAGCAGCTTTCAAATAATCTGGGCTTTGCTGTGTTTGATGAAAATTCCGCTTCGGCTTCTGGACCTGAGATTCCTGTACTTACTCCACAGCATTGGACAGAACCTCCAGCTCCAAGGGCCAAGGAGAATGAAATCAGCGCGGGACCTTGGAACTCTGGGAGGGTAAGGAGATGCAAAATGGGCTGGCAAAAAGAGGAAGATGCATGTAAGCCAATGTCTTTATCCAATCCCTGAGACAAAGATTGGGTTCTTTCACACTTCACTGGGATTTATTTCTACAGGCAGCTGTAGAACTTTCTAATTTCTTCCTGAAGACTCTCTGGCCCCTGTAATCAAGCTTAACAAGCTGATCTTGCTAGAACAGGTTTTGAAAACTAAAGTTTTCCTAAGTCAAATTACTGGAAAAATTGGCAGAGTAGGCCTGCCAAATTTTTTGAAGGACAGGAAAACGCTATAAGAAAAAGGGAAAAGCTGAGCATAAGTTCCTTCTGTACGAAAAGGAGCAAGAATTGACATCATACAATACAACCCAAATACAAACCGAAGAAAGAACTCATTGCCTAGCTTCTGAAAGTAATACATGTACAGCACTCTGCAAGTCTGTTTTGGAGTGCTAGTGATGAAAATGGAAGATTGAACATCAAAGGGATTAAATTGTAGCAATTGAATATTTATCCAGACAGTACAGAGATTTGTCAGGAGATGAAAAAAGGGATGACAGAAGGAACATTTGTTCCAATGGTTTAAACTGATGCATAACAAGACATAAAAAGGTGCTGTGACAGGTGTTTATTCTTCTTGAGAAATTGTCCACAGTGCTATCTGAAAGAAGTTAATCCTATGAAATCAAATTCTGTTTCATAGGTCCGTAGATAACTTCCAGCGTGCTCCTGATATCTGTAGATTAGACAGGAAGAATGGAAGTTATCAGATGATAAAATATGTGCGTAAGGCTTATCAGCACAGAAGTGCTTAAGAATGAAGCTTAGGAACAAAAATTAGAGAAAGAAGCAAAAGGGATGAAATCCATGGCAACTCCAGGAAGAATTGCTGTCAGATAAAAAAAAAAAAAATTTATTAAGTAAATTGAGAAGTTTATGGTAAATCATGGGTTTAATTTAGCTGAGAAAAATGAGGAAGAAGGCTTATTAATGTAAAATTTATTTTATCATTTGCCTTGTTTCAGGCTGCTTTATGTTTATCCTGATCCCCGAATGCTTCTAGAGTCTTTAGAGTTTTCTCTGTTCTCACTTGCATAGTTTAACTGAGCTGGAACTAGCTGAGTAGACAGTGTTGTCAGGGCATGCAGGGAGGCAAGAAGGAAGGCTAAGACTCATCTGAAATTAAATCTGGTGAGGGAGGTCAAGGACAAGAAGAAAGGCTTCTTTAAGTATATCAGTAGCAAAAGGAAGACCAGGGGAAATGTGGGTCGGCTGCTGAATGAGATGGGTGCCCTGGTAATGGAGTACACTGAAAAGGCGGAGTTACTGAACACCTTTGCTGCAGTCTCTACTGCTAATAACTAACCTTGGGAATCCCAGACCCTTGGGATAAGAATATGGGGAAAGGAAGACTTCCCCTTGGTCAAGGAGGTCAGAGATTGTCTTGGCAAACTCAGTGCTCGCAAATCCATGGACCCTGAATGCAGAAATGATTGCCAAGCATCTGTCATCTTTGAAAGGTCATGGAGAATGGGAGAGGTACCTGAAGACTGACTGAGGGGCGGTCAGTGTCCACTTCATCCTTCAAAAATTGCAAGGAGGAGGATTCTGGCAGCTACTGACCAGTCAGCCTCACCTCCATCCCTGGGAAGTTAATGGAGCAACTTGTTCTGGTTGTCATCTCCAAGCAATTGGAAGAGAAGATGGTTATCAGGAACACTCGACATGGAATCCATCAAGGGGAAATAATGTTTGACTGGTCTGGTAGCCTTCTATGATGTCATGACCAGCTGGGTTGATGAGGGGAGAGCAGCAGATATTAATAAGTACATTGACTTTGGCAAGGCTTTTGATATAATATTCTCGTAGGTAAGCTTAAGTAGCGTGGGACAAAAGAGTGGGAGGAGAGGTAGATTGAGAACTGGCAAACTTGTATAGCTCAGAGGTTGTGACAGGCAGTGCAGAGTCAAGCAGTAGACTTGTAACTGTAGTCGGGCTGCTTAGACTGGAGAAGTCTCAAATGGATCTTATCAATAAAATATCTAAAGGACAGGAATCAAGTGGAATCTGCCCAGTGGCAGATCAAGGGGCAATGAGCACAAAGTGGAACGTAGGAAGTTCTGTACAAACGTGAGGAAACCTTTTTACTTTGGGTGTGATAGACCACCTCTGGAGATACTCAAAACCCGCCTGGATCCCTTCCTGTGTAATGTACTGGAGGAAACTTCCTTACGAAGGACGTTGGTCTGGAGGATCTCCAGGGGGCTCTTCTACCCCTATGATTTAGTGATTGTTTAAATCCTCATCAATGAAATGTTGTTCGTTTTGTCTTGTATTGCAATGAAAGAATAATCTTTGGTGACTGCTTTGAGGTATTAAAAGCTGCACAGGGGAAAGAGGTTTCTAACAGAGTCAGAATGGATAAGTAAACTGCTGTGTGGGAAAGAGAAGCCAATTTGAAATATCCCTACATTGTAACACTTTCTGTCTGAGGACCTAGGAATATTTCAGGTAGGCAGATGTATGTGAGTAGAATGTTACGGGACTCAATGCCATCTGTATTCTCTTTAAATAATAGGCTCTAATAGTAGTTAAGGGATTTCTGTGGTGTAGGAATGGCCTCAGAAGAAAACTGAGAAATCTGGAGGTTCTTAGTGGGCAGCAGAAGGGAGAGAATGTTATGATTGAGACAGCTTTGGTTGAAAAATGAAGTTGATGGCACTTCTGGAAAACAAGCAAGGAGCAAATGAATGCTTTCTTCAACCGGCACTCATGGAATTACAGAGCCTAGCTCCTTATCCGGATGTGCAGGAGTGGTGTGTCTTGGTTTTTTTTTTTTGTTTTTTTTTTTGTTTTTTTTTATGCAAGTACCCAACTGGCTGATCTGTAACTGTTCACGTATTAGAAGAGTGGTTATGTTGTAAATGTGCATCTTGGAGAAGGTTAAACAGTTTGTAAGCTGACAAATGAGTCAAATACTGGGAAAAACGGGGATTCCGTCGTTAAGAGAAAGCAAAGTCTGAAATTGAATCTTTAGGCTGCTAACACCTACTTCTCCTTTCTCAGCGTCCTCGCAGCAGCTCAAATTCTCATGTAGAAGTGCCCTGTCCAGTGCCCAATTTCACCCCATATGTGGAAGAGTCAGCTCAGCTGCAAGTCATGTGAGTGTTCAGTTTGAAATGAGAATTGCTATCAAAGCTGCTTTGTGCTATTCTGATTCTTTGCCAAATAATCCAGCTTCTAACTCTAAGGGAATTAAGGTTTCAACCTAGAAGCCCTTAATATTTCAGCTTGATGGCAAAGGCTTCAGTGAAGGGTGCATCAGGACATGAGAAATATTTGACTGTTCATTATGTAGGAGCCAATATACATTTATACATGCTAAAGAGTTTGTTAGTTTAATTCAGTGCACTGCCAGAATATCACAGTTACCTGTCTCAGGATGCTCTTCTCAGTGAAAGCAGCTTCAAATTGACACAGGCTTATTATTGCCACTTTCCGCTGTTTAGGGGACTCTATACTCCGGCTATGTGGAGTTTTATTCTGAAACCAGCTATCAAAGTTTCCATGACAACATTGTTGCTTAGGTTGTGGAGGAGTACGCTGTTTTGCCTGAAATTACCATCTTGCTCACACAGTGTTCACTGAAATGCTGGTCAGTCCCACGAGATGGTGTTGCTATGTTTTGTTTCAGAATAGGAAAATGCTTTATTTTGCAAAGCTGCTTACCTTTCTTTTGCTGCCTAATGATGGCCATAAAAGCATATTTTGTTCTCTAGAGAGAGACAAGTAGAAAAGAATGTTTGATGTTATGTACTGCTTCCTTGGTTTTGAAGTACATAAAATCTAAGAATGTCGAAAGGTGTCTAACAGCATTCATCTTTCCTGTGGTTTTTGCGTGTGGGCTGCAGAGTAGCTTTGACCAAGGGCATACCATAATTTAAGAAAGCTTAAACAGAATATTTTCCAACCAATAAGACTATTTTGGTGGCATTGCTGGCTTCCAGGACAGAGAATTAGATTTCTTGACATACTGGTCTCTCTTAGGTAAATACTAATTTACAGAAGGTAGCATATGTATATATATAAAATATAGATATAAAATACTTTTTTTTTTTAAAAAGGAAGTATTTCCAGACATGTTTTTTAGATCAGTTGCTCTTATCACCATTTACTGAAGAACAGATAATTGCAGGAGACATCTGGATTATTACCTGCAAGTTTGTACAAATTGATTCCTCACCCGAAAACTAGCAGGTAGCACTTCCTGAAAGAACTGACAGTGTAAGGAAGTGAATATTATTGGCCCCTTTCACTGCACAAACTCTAATTTTTGTAACAAGGAAATTTTTTTTCCCTGTTATTTGGTATGCAGAATATTCTCATTTAGAATTTGCTGCTTATTTTTTCCTTAAGTATTTTATTTTAATCTAAAATGCTAAGCTCAATCAAACTCAAGACCTTTCAAGTCCTGCTGTTTCTTTGTGTGTGTGTGTGTGTGTATAAATATTATATATATATTTTTTTTTTATCAGGTAAACTGTTTAGCAGGGTGATTAGGGACTTGTATATGTGGTCACATGAATTGATGGAGCTAAAGTAAAAGCATCAATCCAGAATGCACAGTGATTCAGAGTAATGTGAGAATTTCATTTGCTCTTGAGTGGGCCTTAACAACACTTCTTTTTTCCTTTCTCACACCACTCTGACTTATGTTCCTTTTTATGTGCTATCATTACACTTTTCTCATTTGTCTTTCAAAAGAACATCTTTAGATTTGTGCAGCTAGATTCTGAAACCAGCTATTTTCTCACCTGTACTGTCTCTGCTGTGTTTCAGTGAAACATGTATAAACCAAGCAATAATTGCTCGTTTTGTTTTGTTTCTCTTCAGGACTCCCTGCAAGATTGAGCCCAGCGTAAACCATGTTTTAAGTGCTCGCAAGCCTGAGAAGGAAGAGGATCCTCTACAGCGTGTGCAGAATCACAATCAGGATAACCAGGAGAAGAAAGAGGTAGTGATGTATTGTAAAGACAAAGGTTATGCTGGAGTGGAAGAATTCTCTTTTGAAGAGATTCGAGCTGAAGTCTACAGAAAGAAAGCAAAACAGAAAGCTGAAGGTACGCTTCAAAATGGAATGACTTCATCTTTCTGAGATGAAATCATAACATTGTACTTATTTCTTGTCACTGTATAGCAGTATCTATTATTGCAGCTGTTTTTTTTCTTCTGGAATAATTATTTAACTAGTGTGAAGTATACTGAAGGTAACGTAACTAACATATAACCCAGGAACTGGGAAAAGCAGGCTGGAGGTTTAGGTTCTTTTTAAAGGATTCAGGCCTTAGCCTGAACGTGAAACGTATGTTGTGCCTTACAAGCTTTTCTTCCTTAGAGGAGATACAGACCATAGCACAGAAAAAGGAAGAAATACAAAAGAAAATTGAGGAACTGGAGAAGAAATTAAAGGAAAAAGAAAACCACAAACAGCAACAATTACATGAGCAGGTATTGTCCTCCTTATTTAGCTGCATTTCTACAAACAGCTGCTATTTCAAAATACCAGAGAAGCAGTATTTTTTTTCTTGGTTAGTATGTTTTCCTGTTTGTGAAAGGATATTTCAATCTGTTGTACGCATACACTCAGTGTCATCCAGCAAACTAACATTCAGATAAATGTTTCTGAATGTGCTTTCAGAATAGGGCTGTAAATCAAAGACTTCAGGTCTTGTAGTCTACCTAGACAGTGCTTTTTAAGCAGGGCGGGTTGAGATGAGGACAACTAGATAGATAAACAAGGAATGCAGTCACTGCTTCCCTTTGGCAGGAAGATGTCTAGCTGTTTCTGAGAAAACAAAGTTTCATCACGTCTAACAGTTACTTGGGAAGTCAGATCTGCAACTCTAACCATCTCTCCCTCCCCCATTCACACTTCATACTTCTGCCAGCTTTTCTTGTTGAGTACAACATCAAATAGAAATGAATGTTGCTTTCAGTTTGGATCAGCTGTTCCAGCTGTGTCCTCTCCCAGCTTGCTTTGCCCCTGGCAGGACAGCATGAGAAACAGACCTTGATGCTGTGTAAGCATTGTTCAGCAAGAGCTAAAACTAGTATGTTATCAACTCAATGAAATCAAACAAAAAATCCACTACCCACACCAAGCTGTTATTCTGTTGGCAGCAGTTCTTGAAAACCATTTTTTTCTAGTTGCAAATAGCAAGTAAAAGTTTATTACTTTAAAAGTTTTCCTTAACTTACTTATGTCCATTGGGCTAATAAGATATCTCCTCTCACATTCTCCCTCCCTCTCCCCAACACAGTTCTCACTTCTAATACCTTTGGAATAAATGTTTTTAAATGATGAAATGCAGAATATTCTGTATTTGATGCAAGCTGTGGAAGTGCTTGTTAACAATTGCAGCATAACTAAAATCTCCTGTTTTAAAAAAAATAAAAATAATGGGGTTGCAAGGAGTAAAATCTATTCATCCACTAAGCAGTGGATGCTTTCTTATGCCAGCAAATTAAGTGCAAATAAAAGCATCCAAAAATAATTATTAATCTGTCAGTGCTCTAATAACCCATCTGGGATTATTATAGCATTCTTGGAATATTGTTGCATGGTTTATCATTACATCATTGTAGAATCAAAAATATAGTTTTGTTTCTACAGCCAACAGAGGTAACAAAGCCTTCAGCGCCTTTGGGACTACAAGAACGTACTTTATCCAGTGTGACAGAACTTGGGATGAAACAGCCTCACTTGCAAAGGTAATGTAGAGGGTTTTCTTTGCCAGCAGTGAGCATTTCTGGGTACAACTCACTGTAAGCAATGTAGAACACTGTTTCCCCAGAAAGAGTGGATGTATCCTTAGGTGTCTGCCTGTAACCAGAATCTGAACTGAAGTTATGTGAAGATAGGTTGTTTGTCTGAGAATAAACTTCATTTTTTACGAGTAGCATAGGTCATCTTTGATTTCTTTTTGTGAAGTTTTCTTGTGTTTTGTGAGTGTGTAAAATACAAAAATAAATTTATATCTTGTTCACAGTGAATGCTGCCTCTCAGAAGATATTCAGCCACATAAACTGTCTCGTTCTGAGGGTAAGGATTTAAATGTACTGAGAATGAGAAGACTGCGTTGAAGAGAAAGGGTTCTTTGACGTGAATAGCAGAACTGTAGCAAGCAAAAAGCAATAGCCTTTTTGAGTTAGAATGAAAATAAGAATGTGCTAGAGGCTAGTGCCTTTAAGCGAATCTCAACGATAGACCCAGCACTTAAGGGCTTGAGAACTTTCATTATTTCAGAGGACTTTAAAGCATGAGAGCATTTTTCTCTTTTAATAGCTGAAGAACTTTCTTCTTGCTTGTGTATGCAGTCTTATCTTCAGGAGTTTAAAACTCATGTTAAAATTGATACTACCTTTAGTTATTTCCTCTGCGGGTTTTATAGCGGGGAAACAATTAGAAATTGCATTTGATTTTGTTGGGAAGGATGAGTGCTGAAAAATTTACTTTTGCCTGGAATTGACTCCTGTTGCTATTGACAGAAGTCAAGTCTCTTGATTCGTGCCCAGATTTGGAAGGAGGAAGTGTATTTTCTGACTCTGAGGATGAACAGGAAGATCAGAGAGATAAAGCCAACCTTGGAAAAAAAGGTAAAAATTAAGCATATTCTAGGAAAAAAAAAAAAAAAACCAAGAAGCTGGCTGGAATGGTGGTAAAAGGGGAGTTCTTCAATATGACAAATCCAAACCTTTTATTAAAGTTTATTTAAATATCAGCTTCATAAGCTCTTGCTGGGACTAGTATTTTTAAGATTGTCTTAAACCTTTTGAGTTGCGTTTTGTAGAATCATAGAATGGCCAGGGTTGGAAGGGACCTCAAGGATCACGAAGCTCCAATGCCCTGCCACATGCAGGGCCACCAACCTCTGCACTTAATACCAGACCAGGCTGCCAGGGCCCCATCCAGCCTGGCCTTGAATGCCTCCAGGGATGGAGCATCCACTACCTCTCTGGGCAGCTGTTCCAGCACCTCACCACTTTCTCTGTGAAGAACTTCCTCCTGACATCCAACCTAAATCTTCCTCCTTCAGCTTGAAACTGTTTCCCCTTGTCCTGCTATTATCTACCCTTTCAGGAGTTGGCTCCACTCCTGTTAATACTGTTAGTCCTGTTAGTACTGGATACTGGGTATTTGATACACAGTTGTGGAAAAAGGTGTTGATATAAGAAAAGCTCTTGTTTTTTTCCTTATAGATGCAGTGTTCCTCCCCCCGCCAGATCCTGCTATGTTTTTCTCTATATTTGATGAATCATCTACTTCAGCAAACCAAAATATAAGGTAGAATTATTCATGACCTAGATTTTAGAGGGAGGGAGGGAGGTAAAACAGAAGTATCAAACTACTTTCTCTAACACCTGACTTACAGGCTCTTACTTACATGGTTGTGGGCTTTTTTATTTGTATTTTTTTTTCTTTGTTCTACTTGTGATGCCTGTAATGAAAGGACATTGTCCTGCTGTTCCTCTTAGGTTTGGAACTATTCAGAATGTTTCTTTATTCTGGAGAGCATATATTATGGTTTATTGTAGTTATGGAGTAGAAAGTTGTAGGTTGAAATATTCAATAGATAAAACTCTTGACAAGAGTCTGTAGTATTCCAACCTTGAACAAATATTTAATGCCGTATAACTCTTAGTCATTCTACAGATCATGCCCAGAAAACTGCTCGGCGCCCTCTTGCTGTTCGCAAACCTTCAGATTCTATCACTGCGAAAGAAAACATACCACCAGAAGCCTGTGTAAGGAAACAGCTGACACTGTGGTAGATCTGTCTAGGAGAAATAGGAATAGGACATTCTACTGCTGAACTGAGTGAAACCGGCTGGGCTAACCTGAGATAAGCAAGGATCCTGAGTCACTGCCTAGCATGGCGATTGAATTGGGTGATGTTCATAGAAGTGTAGAATCTTTTTAAAATTGCACTGGAAAATTCATGTTTATATTAGGCCTTAAGGTGGCTGTTACAATAATGGTAAGGAATCCTTCTAAATTTTAAGCAACAGATTAATGGCCAGGACTCTTCACTCCAAGATTTTAATAAGTTGTATGTTTGAGTACAACTTCTAAACACTGTCTCCAACTCATCCATTTTCTTGCTACTCATCCACACAAACATCTCAGATTCTGTCACTTGGAGAGCTGCATATTTGACTCTTCTAAACCTCTGTACTTGTTTCTTAAGCTGTTGTGATTCCCCTTTGTATACGAGTTTTGCAGATTTGTAAAGCTTTCAGAGGCAGAAGTTGCTGTCTTGCTAAGGATTTAACTACTGCATGCTGCAATGTATCTTTAGACTGGTTCTGGAAATCTCACTTTAAACAGTGAGAGGATTTTATTTTGAACTGAGAAGGATTTTACAGACAGTTGCAATATGAAATACAAGTAGAGTTTAAGTAATTCATGGTAAGCTTCGTGTTAAATTTGGTTCTAGAGTCAGTCTGGATGTCTGCTTACTTTAGTTTTCACGTATGCCTTTCCATGGCCAACATTTTAGTCAGCACTTAAATAATACGCTTGTAATTGAACTGAGAGGCACTTCTGGGGTGTTAGAGCAAGCAGCCTTTAAAAGTATGTGACATCTCTGCAATGCTTTATAATGTAATTCTGATGGGCTTTCTAGCTGGGGGGGAAAACGCATGCAAGTAGATTACAGTTAGGTTTCAATAACTTGATTGGAATAAATGATGTAAATGGAGTGTGCAAAGACTGAGTGTCAGAGTCAAGCTGGAAGGTGATGGGGTGGAAGACAGGGAAGAAAAATGCTTTTCATATTGATGAGGTGAGGGATAACTGTGGGACTGGAATAACTAGAAGAGTCAGCAGGAGGGGGTTGAAGACAGTAAAGAAATAACACGGTATATGGGAGATACTTGACTAGTTTAAAACCCCAGTGAATAAATTCTATTCTTATACTTGTAGATAAGCTTAAAAAAGAGCAGATGTGACTTAATATGACAGATTTAATATTTGCTTGTATGACATGTCATGGGTTCCTTTTTTCTTGGAAGGAAGTTACGTTTGAAGCACATCTTGGCAGAACTTCTGAATTTCCCAATGGAGAGAGAGGAGAAGTGGAAGACAGCTTCTCAGTTTTTAAATTAGAAATGTATGTATAATTTGACACAAAAGCTACAGGCTTTTCAATCTTCTTCTACCTGTTTCAGGATGAGCAGCATGGAATTGAACCTTTGACTGAAGATGCAATTGTGACAGGCTCCTACAAGCACAAAAGCCTTTGTGCCAACCCAGAAGACACGTGTGACTTTGTTAGGGCTGCCCATCTGGCCTCAACTCCCTTTCATGGGGTGGTAGCTCAGAGAGTCCCAGCTCCTGCTTATTCACAGAGCGTTCTAAAGGAAGACTGTCCAGAACCCAAGAGTGCACCTCTGGATGAGAAAACACCAGTTTGTGAGGCAACTTACAGCGAAGCTCTCTGTGTAAATAAACTGAGGTAATTAATAGCACTGCACTGTAAGCTGTTTTTCCTGTGTCTTGTCGGTTGTGATTTTACTACTGTTTTTGAAGGAATTATTTTCTTTTACAGTGAATGCTGTTTCACTAGGTCATGGTCCATTTTGCTCTGAGTGATTTTGAGCAGTAACAGGAAACTTGTTTAGCTTTCTAGCATTGCTGTTGAGGGACTTGACTCTATGCTTTTTCTACCAGTTAATTTGTGAAGAATTTCTTAAATATATTCTGTCTTTGTAACCAGAGATGAAAAGATGACTAATTGTTTTTTTGTTTTTTTTTTTTGTACTTGTTGGTTTCATTAGTCATTTTAATATATAGAAATGGATTGGGTGAGCATATCTGAGATTTCCTCTACAGAGAAAGAAAGAAGGAAAGAAAAAATTGCTAAATAACCTGCTGTTTCTTACCCCTGTAAAGAAGAGAGCACCTGTTGTATGGTATCCTCTTAGTTCTCAACTGAATTTGATGTGCTAGTTGTTAGTATGTAAACATGTTTACCAAGCTGAAGGTGTTTGTTTACTTGGCAAGTTTCCTGGAAGCCATGCTGATTATAATTAGGAGGGAAGAGCAAGAATGATTCTTCGTTAGCTAAGGGAGGAATAAAGATTCAGTGCATCTTCTATTGTACTAGTCATATTTAATGGAAGAGTCATTTGTAGACAGAGATTCTAAACGTAAGCTGGTGGAAGCAGACTTGAGGTTTCAACATAGTTGTCCATTTTCCAGTAAGGCTAGGAACAGACTTTTTTTCTACAAGAAGTCTGGGAACACACAATATACTTTCAGTAGGCTGCAGTGATTTAAACCCTGCATTTTTTTGAAAGTCTGAGTAGTTGATGTCTTTGTTTACAGCCCAATCATGGAAGCAAGTCTGGAGGATACTCGTTTGTCGGGTTCTTCTGTCTCTTCAGGATCTTCTCTTTCCTCTGTTACACAAATATCCACAATTAAATACCTGCACATCCCTGAGAAACTGGAACTTGCTCAGAGCTTGCCTGCTGAACTAATTGCTGATTCTGGAGGTACCAGAAAATTTTGGCTACAAGAAAGTGTGAAACTAAGAGCTTTGTTTCTTGTTACAGATCTTTGTTAAAGTTTAGAATAGGAATGGTCAGAGCCTTCAAAACCTAGCCAGTATAATTAAGCTTGTATTATTTTCAGAGTGTTTAATCTGCTTTGTCTTTTGATTTCGATTTATGACATTTTAATTAAAACTATGTGTTTGAAAGTTCTTAGTGTATCTACTTTTGGGAACAATGTTATTGTGTGGATATAGACCAGGTGATCCAACAAGTCTGTTGTACTGCTCATATTCCATAACGAAGTTTGTTCAGAACCTGGAATCAGAGTAAAAAATAAGCATGCTCAACATAGGGTCATGGTTGAAACCTGTTAACTGCACTGTGACTATTACCAGTTTATAGTGTTTGAGAAAGGAAGTTGGCAGAAACCTTTAGTGCTCTTGTGTTTTGCTCTGCCTGATGTTGAAGGCCAACACTTCTCAGGCTTTGTATAGATGGATTCATCTATTGAATGACATCTTCTGTTCTGCCATGCAGGAAAAACAAGCTCAGAACTGCACATAGTTTTCTTGAAGGTTTTCTGGGAAGTGTAAACCATTAAATTCTTGTTGCAGAGAGCGCCAGATCTGGTGTCCAACTTTTTCCTAAATAAAAACCCTACTGTATTCAAAGAAGTTAATTACAATCAAACCCTTCATTTAAAAATCACAAACTGATTGTCTGCTCTAGATACAGATTTTAGAAAAGGACTGTTAGTTCAGAAAATAATGGATTTGGATTGTACTGGGGCTGCACAGATGAACCTCATCTAATTCATAGCTTTCTTTCTCACAAAAGGAATGTTTTACAGTACGTTAATGGTAGTGTTGCTGAAACCTCATGATGAGGTACTGTGTAAGGCAGTTTCAAAGATAAGTGTTATGTTCATTTTGTAGAATAATGAAACTATTGGGAACAGATTACTATACTTGCAAATGGAAAGCCAATATCCAGGTAGATTTTTTTCTCAACAGAAGCTTTTCAGAGTCTCAATACTCGTATTGGGCTGATCTGTTTTTACTGTCTTTCTAGGTGATGGTACAACTCAATTCTTGTGGAATGCTGAACAGCGTAAAAAGCTTCTAGATCCCATGCCAGAGTCACTGACTGCTTCTCCACGTTTTCATTTGGAGGCTGGATCTCTGCCTCTCATTGAGTTTGAGAAAGACATTGAGCTAGGTAGGTATCCCAGACACTGGGGAGTGCAAGGGACCTCACTTATCTTGTAGTTGGTTTGAAATGCACTTTTTATTCAACCACAGTTTTATGTGGTGAAGATGGGGAACAGAATGAACATATCCATAGTATGTTATATATGGAATGAACGTGTACATATTTGGACATATACTTGCTGTGATGGCTCACGAATGTGAAATTTCATAACAGGAAATGAGACTTACTGTATCAAACGGGAATATTGGACCAATGAAGAATACAAAATGCTTTTTGCTATTCCGGTGAACTTTCTTCAATTAGATGCGAAGGGATTTGCCATAAAGGTAAGATAATGCTTTTGTGCATGAAGTGTGAAATGTTAAATTCATATCATGAGATATATGATATGCATTAACTTCATCGTGATTTCAGGAATGCCACACGTAAGATTTGCCATACCTCGTGGCCTCTTACTGATACAGATTGAAGGTTTCTGACTGTGGAAAAAAATGTTCCTTGATAAAGCGGTGTTTAAAAAAGGGAAAGAAGGATATGAACAACTTTTGCTTTAATCCTAAAACAAATGTTCTTATGTATCCTCCTGTAGGTGTATTCTCAGGCTGTTCCTTGGGATTTTTATATCATGCTTCAACTACAGGAGCGTTTGAAGGCTGACTTTGACCAAAGCTTCAGCGAAAACTGTAGCTGTTTCTTGTACCAAGACGGCTGTGCTATTCTGCACAGGAATATAAATCGCTTCACACTTGGGGTCAGTACAGATAAAGTACAGCTGTAGGAGGCCATGAGCACTTCCATAGGTACCATCAGTGAGTTTCAGGCACTGCTGACTGAGTAAACGCATTTCTGCAATCTAGATCTTCTATTTTGTTTTACCTACATATAAATCAAGATTGTCTATTCTAGTTTTAGTTAGAGCTGTTTTCTCATTTGTAGATCATGTGCTGCTTTGGGAAAAAAGCAGTTTTTCACTATTTTTTATTCGTAAGTGATAAACAATCTGAGCCAAGAACTGTGTAACTTTTGCATTTAACACTATTTATGGTTTAGCTTGGCATCTTTTAATGAGTTCCAGTCTGCTTTTGAAAGGTCACAGCACTTTAGTGCCTTGTTCAAGGATTTACATTTTAAATAAAGTCTAGAAAACTCTCTTTGGATTGTTGCATATAAATTAAATAGGTTATAAATAAAACAGTAATTTCAGCCTTCAGTTCAATTTCCTCCTCCTGAGCTTTTGTCCTCTTCTGAGTAATAGTGTCTTCTGCGAGCTCATGGTTACTTTCTGTCTATACTTTTCATGGGCAAAATCTGGTTTTACTGAATTTAGGGTAGGACCATTATCTCTGTACAGATGAGTGGGGTGAGAGGGGGTGGAAAGGTGAGCTATAAATATTTGTTAATCTGAGGTAGAATGGCATATAAATGCATGTTTATTCCCTGTTTTCAGGATGTTATTTTTGGCTGCAAGTCCATTAAAGACGAAGTTATTCTACTAGTTGTTTATAATCTTCTGGGTGTGGTAGAGAAGCTCCACAAAGCAGAGATTGTCCATGGAGATCTGAGGCCAGAAATATTCTTTCTGGGAGACAGGTTAGGTTATGTGTATGAATCGAATCAACCTTTCTTTCACTGTCTGTCTCCTTCCAAGAAATGGTGTAGAATGATGCTGTAAAATGTATATGATACTAAGTAAAATGTTTTTGCCAGTGTTCCCAAATTTCTGCTTTACAAACATACCAGACAGCTAACTGAATGTTGTAAATAACTTGGTCCTGCATAAAACAAGAAATTAGAAGACAGAGAGCAGGTGATCTGTTTATATTAGTGGCTTGGCAATACACTGCCCTCTACACAAGTACTTTCCCTCCCACCCTTTCAGTTTGTGCTCACTGGTGTGTAGACGAGGAAAGGTTTAATGAAGTATTATAATATTTAAGTCTTTCTCATGTAAAAGGATTTTGAATTCCTGAAGGAGAGGGAAAAGTGCTAGAAACAAGCTTACTTTCCTGTTCCGCTAACTATGTTTCAGAGAACTGTGGTGAATATAAAAGCTGCAACATCTGTAACCCATTAGTATTTCTTATTGCTTACTCTGGAGATACTGGTATCAGCTTCAGGCTGCCAGCTGCTTTCCCTTTCACATGCTGTTTGTTCAGAAGTAGTTCTTAAGCTAACCATGAGAGGGAAGTATTGGCATAGATAAAGCTCACATATACTACACATGGGTTTTTTTAATTTTTTTTTTTTTTTTTTTAAGTTGTATTTCTTCCTGCTTGATTTGTTTTCTTTCTCAGGATCTGCGATCCATTTGCTAATAATGAGATGACAAGAGCTCTGAAGATAGTGGATTTCTCTCACAGTCTGGATTTAAGACTGCAGTCTCACGTAAGCTTACTCAGCAGCTTTCCAATATCTCAGACCCCTCATGGACAGCAACTTCTGGCGAAAAGCTGCCTTCCTTATCAGGTAAATACATCTGGCAGGGTATCTTAGTGTCTGTGTTTCCTTTTCAAAATCTTTGCTTAAGTTGTATTTAAAAGAACTTATGGGAAACTCAAATACTGAATAAAGAGAATTCATCATCTGATTTGTTTTTGGCGTTAACTGAAGGGACTTAGCAGCACCATTCTGGAGTTGCTGAGTGTCTGTGACTGCTCTATCTATTTAAGAGTGTAGAGTTAGACCAGAATTCTACTTTTGAAGAAGTTGTACTGCTTAACTCCTGAAGATTCTAATGCAAAGACCAATCCATAATTAAATGTGTAAAAGCACAATATTAGAAATCTGTAGTGGACTGCAGGAATCAAATGAAATTGAACTTTGTTGTTACTTGCAGGCAGATTTGGTTGGCGTTGCAGATATAGCCCATTTGATGCTGTTTGGTGAGCATATCCAGGTCTATCAGGAGAACTCCATTTGGAAGATCAGCCAAAATGTATCCAAGTAAGTCTGTTTTCAGAGGAGGCTGCTGTGAAGGAATGTACTTCCTTCAATTTCCTTCATTTTCTTTACAGTTGTAAAAAGCTTAGAACACAGATTTTAGATAAGTGCTGTGAGGGTTTAATTTTTGAAACTCACACAGTGTGTGAATCTGGAGTAGCTTTAGTGCTATGCAGGTGGCAGTTTTAAGCTGAATAAGGGCTGTACAGGCCAGTTACAATGCTGATCATTTGTTTTGCTTGCCTTTCAGGCCTGACTGTCTTAGTCTCTCTTCTGACTCGACAGGCCAAGCTTTGGAAGTGTGTGGGTAGTGAGGAAAAAAAATTACATGGGCATTTTGCTTTAGAAATGGTGATTTGGATTTTCTGCATTCTTCATTCTAGGCTCTATTGAAGGGCTAAAACACTAAACCACTGCTTTTCTTTCTACAACAGCTGCAGAAGCAATATTAATCTTATACGTGTACAGGAAGGAAAACCAGTTAAGGCAACCACTTTTTGGGAAGTGATGGTTTTTGTCCTCAGTTATTAATTAATACTGCTCCCTTTTAGATGCATGTTTTGGCTACAAAACTGTCTTCATACACCCTTTATTTGTTCTTACACAAAATGCTTATTTATTTCACTAGTCATATCCTGTAGAATTTCTCGGCCTTAGCATTTCCTTAGGATTTTCCAGAGCTCTGCTCGTAACAGAAATTTCCTGAGAACAGTCTGCATTCAGGATCGTGGTATATTAGCTGTAGTCAGTTTAGATGTCCTTCTGTAACCATTTCTTCAAGAAAACCTGCTGCAGATTTGGGATTTGTCCAGTTCCCTAGCAACCTGCATTACTTACGCTTCTTAGTTTGTTGTAGTCAACCATTAGGGGGAAAAAAAAAATCTAATTTTATGCTTTGTGCAGGGATATAAAAGCTCTCCCCTCTTTACTCTACATTTCTGTTTTTTTACACACAGTGATACCAGTAGTTATAAAGCTATAGCAAGCTTCTGCTGAATATTGACCATACATTCCGTGTTGTACCCTGTAGGTAGGGATATTGTATGCACTAGGCACGAAATCACCAAGGGTAATTCATCTCTGTGGTTATGAATATCAGTGATTTATAGGTTGGCAGTAAACCTGCATTTTTATAATGCTTTAGTTTCAGAAATACTGAGGGGAAAAAACACAGCAGCTAAACTCTTGATGGAAACTGGCTTTTGTTCTCTACTGTCTTTGAGTAAATCTGACGCCCTGAGAAATAGAATTCCCATACATTCATTTCTCAGGACGCAATTTTTTTTTTTTTTCTTTTTATGTGATGGTTTGTTGGGATGGTAGGATACAATTCTGGTAAGTGTTTTTTATATCTCATATTCTTTCTTGGATTTTTTTTTCATTCTTCAAGAGATGAAATTGAGCTACAGCAGGTGAAGCCAAACAAGGCCTGAGCTAAGAAAGGGTGTTAGGGACCTCATCTGGGTGTGGATATTGAGGAAAAATAGCAGTAACTCTAGTAACTGGACTGGGATGATGTGAGTAGTGAGTGTATAAATAAATAGTGTGGAAGGGTTGGCCTGACCATTATGGGGAGTTTAGAAAGGAGGGGTCAGCTGAAAGGAATTTGGGTCAAAGCTGTAGACTTGAATTGAAAGAAAAGAGGTTTTGGGTGGAGGTGGGGTACGAAGATGCTTGAGTAGAAAGGGCACTGAGAGCTGTGAGGGGTTAGAGGAATTTTAAGGAAGGAGAAGGCAAAGCTTGGGCATATGTTTTTAACACTGAACCCAGCTTGTAGTGGTTCATCTTTTACTTAGATCTATTAGTTTATGAATTCTTTTTTTGAAGTTGTCAATAGAAATAAAGGATTTAACCTTTCCGTTCTGGTGGTGATTTATTTATTTATTTATTTTTTACATTGCTACTAAAATGGAAGAAAGGATGAATGATTTCTTGCAATTCTTGATACTGAAAACCTTAAGCACTTATCAGTTCAGTCCAGCAGGCTTGTATGTATCAACAGCATCAATGGGGCAGTTCATTATGCAGGAATAAGCAATCTGCACAGAATCTTTTTTGTTTGGCAGATTCTACATTCACGCTTAGATCTTCTGGTGTGTCTGGTTCTTATTAACAGCTGATGACTTTTCCTCCACTCAATTTAAAGCTTTCAGTAAGTTCTCAAGTAATCTTTGGCAAGTTAGTTTACTGCTGCAGGGTGTCTTCATCAACCAGAACTGCCTGTGCAGTGAAAGGGCTTCACTCTGAGAGGAGTTAGTTGATGGATATTCATTAATGCTGTGTTTTATCCTTGCAAGTCAAGAATTGTAAAACAAGGTGCAAAAATGGCCTTGGAGGGCTAATGGCGCTCAAAGCAGGACCCTTCCCCTTCAGAAGCTGACAGAATGAATACCAATTGCTTAATTTGAGGTATTAAATATTTCTGGGAAGGTAGAATGTAAATTCTGATCAAGTTCTTTTCGTTCTTGAGTATTAATATAAGGCTGACTTCATCTCTTTTTTTAGGGAAGTGGAGTTTTAACATGTTACTGTTATTAGAGGATGAGTACAGAGACATTTTGGTTCCAACAGTGTTGGGTTTTTTTTCTTTTTTTCTTTTTCTTTCTTTTCAGTTTTTCTATTTTCACCACGTTATTTTAGGGAGCTTCATCTGTGCAGGCTGATAAAAGTTATGAAGAAGCTGTTTGAAGTTCTAGACTATTTTTATCACTCAGTTCCTTAGACATACCTACCAACACATAACATCTTCTGCTCTGTGTCTTACTTGCTGGGAAGGAAATGGCCTCCTGTCTTTCGGGTTCTGTATGACTGCATTATCTTAAAAAATGTAAGAGTTATCAGTGTAATAGAGAATCTGGCTTGAACTGAGACTGTGGCTGCTGTTCTGAGTCACTTGCACAGAGCAGAGGCTGATAATTTCTTCAGAAGCCACTGTAACTCCTGGCTTAAAGTCACGAGCTGCGCAGTCTGTGGTCTTCAGTGCGACACTGAAAGACAAAACAATAGCTCTCATACCAGTTCTCTTTGCATTTTATGAGTCACTTTGCCTTTTTATTCAAGCTGTAAGTCCTTATCTGTGAAACAGAGGGTTTATTAATTGCCTTTGAAATACTTCTGTAGGAGAACTCTGGAAGAAAGAAAGAGGGGTGAAATAAGGGAGTTAAATCTGACTCTAAGCCACACATCAGGTATGCTAGGACAAGTAACTGTAAAAAAGTTTTAGCGCTGTGAAACTATGCAGAAGCCTACTGGGGAAAGAGAAAGGAACCCAAACAAACTGAACTATATTCTTAGTTTTCATATTATTTCCGTGTGAGTGAAAATATTGTTTTAGACCTGGTCTTCCCAGGGCGTTTAATGCTGAATTTAAATGGAAGTATTGACTAATGACTCATGTGTGCATACTCGTTTCACTGAAAGTTTCTTGGTTTATTTTAGGACTGTTGGCTGTGATTTCTGGGGTAAATTTTTCTGGCAAATTCTGAATGCAGATGGTAAGTCCACAGTGCTGCTGCTGAGAGGATTGAGAGAGGAAATAAGTGACATGTTTGACAGCTGCTTCCAAGAACATCTTTGTGAATCCTTAGCAGCGCTGGGAGATGCATTGTGCCTCGAGAAGTTCTGATTTCACAGAGGAGTAATCTGTTCTGTATTATAGAGGGGAAGTTGTTGTTAACATCTTTATTTTTTTCAACTGTAAGCATGAGCAGTGGTTGTAGCCATTTCTACAGTACTTCACACAGGAGTCACCAAAGAATATCACATCAGTGCCTAGATATCCTGAAACTGTTACGTGACCTAGTCTGTGCCCATGCAGTTTGCCAGGAAAAATAGATTGTCCTAACTGCCCCCCTACTCCTTTGTTATAGTTCCTTAAAAATGTTTTAGTGCCTTGTTCATGCTGCGTTCCCAGAAGTTCTCAGTCCTACATTTAGATTGTCTGTAGTACTGTTTTTTATCATTGTTTCCTTAATAAAGTTGTATCTTGATTGCAACTCTGTCTCTTAAGCGTTCCTGTCAGATTGTTCAAAAGGTTTGATTTACTGTCCACTTTGGCCTTGCTGGGAGTTGTCTTCAACTACTAGGTGTGAAAGCATCTCACTTAGTGGCAGCTTTCATAACCATGCGGAATTTCCTGGACACTTGAACACAACTTGAACGTTTCTACTTGAAATATGCTCTCATGGATGATCATCACAGGAAAATAATGAAGACATAAGTGAAAAGGTGCATAGTTACATTTTTCCTTCTCAAAGCATGTTTTATCTATTCTCACAAGGGGTAGAGTTACTGACTAGATTGGAAATCTTTCAGAAATCTTGCAGACTATTTGCTATACATGCTGATGATATTGCAGGTATTTGTGGAAGCTTTTGGACATGCATGTTTGTGTTACCCTTTTATATGCTGCATTACTGAAACCAGTACTAAGGCCTGTAATAATTCAAGACTGAACAGAATCCAGGATCCAAGGTGAAGGTGCAGTGTAGCTTATGTGCAGTGGAACTTCTCAGATGTGTGGTTTACTTCTCATACTTTCTCCCACATATGTACAAGTAGAATGCTACACCAATAGTAATTCTTCTAGTAACAAACAAGCTAGCTTTAGATGCTTGCTTTGTTTTGTTAAATTCTCTGACCATGATTCTGTTTGATTACCACCTGCTTGACTGTTATCTCTAAATTCTATTCTGAAACTTCTGAAGTTCTTACAAACCACTTTCTGTTTTCCTGTTCATCCTGCCTGTGTCCATCACTAATGCTTGTGCTTTGACGTGTTCTTGCTCTTCCAGGTCCCTCGTGTTTTCTTTATAGTTCTTTTCATTATGGTTATATCCTCATTTAATTCAGGAATAAGACTAAATGCAAGGATAGACAAGCTAATGTAAACCACTTATGAAGAATGTTTTGTCCATTGATGCCTCAAATAATGCTTCCTGTCATACAGGTTGACCATCCATGGAGCAAGTAGATCAAATAATGACCTTTTTTCAGCTGGAGGCTGGGACAAAGATCACTGCTAAAATAAATGGAAGCTATGTGTTGAACTAACTGTTGTCAGCTGGAGATGAATTTGCATGTTTTTCTTTTTCATTCAGTTTTTATTTTGCTTATCTTCAAACTTAACTTTAGACAAAATCTTGGGGATCTTACACATTGCCCTTTCATTTTTAAGATTTTCAGTTTAGATCCTGCAACACTGCTAGGATGGTTAAGTAGCTTAGGAAGAGAATGCTCGTAACAGTGCCTGGTCATCCCAAGTCAAGGCCTGTCTCCAGTCAGCAAAAAAGAACTAATCACACAAGTCATTAACCTTATTCAGACAAGCTTTTGAGAACAGTCTGAATGCACAGTTGAGAGTTCTCAGCAGAAGTTCAGTAAGAGAAATTTGCTCCTTATATCTTCAAAATATGTAAGTGAATCTATTTGCCTTTATTTTTCACAAAAGGTGGAACAGGTTGCCCAAGGAGGCTGTGGATGCCCCATCCCTGCAGGCATTCAAGGCCAGGCTGGATGTGGCTCTGGGCAGCCTGCTCTGCTGGTTGGTGACCCTGCACACAGCAGGGGTTGGAACTGGATGAGCGCTGTGGTCCTTTTCAACCCAGGGCATCCTATGGTTCTATGATTCTAATTAATACTATGAAACTGAAATGACAGTTATTGCTGTTTTCTTGGCTGTTTTTTTTTCTCTCTGAGCAAGAAATGTGCTAATCCTTTTCCCTTGAGTAAGACTCTCTGCTGGAACAGTAACATGAGCATGTCTTATTACTGTTCGTGTATATCATACACAACATAAGCACCTCAGTGAATCGTAATTAGAGAATTATTAAAACTGTTTTTTAGCAATATACTTTCATAATAGTATTAAAGACTTGCCATAACAACAACAACAAAAAATGCACAGATATCTCTTCTGCATCATTTTCCCTGTTCTACTCAACTGAAATCCTGCAGCTGTTCCATGTAGGTTAGTCTCTGCCTAGCCTATGAGCTGGTTGCACCAATATGTTAGAGGTTTCCCTAGGCAGCCTTGTTTTCCATACAGTCTTTTATTGTTTAAGCAGTTGAGTACAATGGTGACCTATGGTATTCTTTCACTTGTTTTCTTTAGTGTGCTCTTGTTCATATAATAAGTACTATATTAGAATTTGCAGCTGTTCTAAATTCTCTTACTGTAGTTGTCACAAATGACCTAACTGGGGCTTGTATACCTGGACATCGGGTGTAATTTCACCCTACACCTCTACTGGTTTTGGCAGTTCTTGTCATCTTGATGTCTGTTAAAGCTGCCTCTTTTCCTTTATGGATGTTAGGACAGTTTTAATCTCAAAGGATCTTAAGGGCAAGGTCAATCTCTTCTAGCTCATGACTGTCTTATAACATTCCTGGCATGTGAGGTGTCTGAGCATATCTGTGTTTTACACAATTATTCAAAACAAGATGCTTAAGGCAAACTTGCCTAAGATTGGAGGGGTTGCCTGGACGGGTGGTGGAAACCAGCCCAAGCTATCTGTCCCAAAAACACATGCCATCACTTCAGACCTGGTCTTTCCATGTTAAATAGGCTTGACTGTGCTCAGTTATCAGAAAGTTTTACCACTGGCATCGAGATAAAAAGCAGTTTAGCTGCTGGATGCTACGTGGGGGAAACACCATACTCTGGAAATCTGACACAACCATTCTAATTTTGTTCCCTTTGTCAGTTATCTTCTGTAACTGAAAATATCTAACTCCAAGATAAAAATACAGGTTACATCGCTCAAGTGAATGGCTCTATAAGTTTTCAGAAGAATAAGATAGAGGTTTGGTGAGTATAATATTGTGTGGTGGTTACTAGTATCTATGTTACCCAGCAGTTTAAGAGACTGATCTCCCCTTCCTACCCTCCATTATCCCCTCCCCCCCCCCCCAAAAAAAAAAAAAAAAATCGTCATTCTGTTCTAAAGGACCTGGAAGGTCTAGTTTGGGTTTGGTCTTCCATTCAGAACCCCCTCTGTCCTGAAGATTTCTTGCGGTCCTTAAGAAATTCTTTCTAAACCATTTTCTACATGCAGTCCCTTAATAATTCTACCCCTAGAGCTTTTAAACTAGGGGTATTCAGCCAGAAATGTTAGCCCTAATTGGTAGATACAGTTATCTTCTACATAGTCTTGTAGTGGTGCAAGATGCCCACAGTTTGTATAATGTAGCAGCAGCTGAGAAGGGCTCCTTGTCTGTCCTAAAGTCAAGCTGGGACTATTTTAGCTCATAAACAAAAGCAATTAATATGGGCAAAGGCTTGAAGGGATAGTTGGCTGTTCTTTGAGACAATCTGTTGGTATTCACAGGGACTCTCTTGCGTGTTTGTATAGAGTTTCTGATTTAGTTCAGAAATAATATAAGAATTATGTCAATAATGCTGATCCTTTTCAGTAGAAAATAATGGCATCTGTTTGATACACACAATAGCAGAGCTATCTGTGTGCTTTTGTTAGCAGGTGAAATTACTTGACAAAAAATCTGCAGAGTGAACTAGAAAGAGCAGCTTGCAATTCGCCTTAATGTGTGCCCCCTGTAGGGCTTAAATTGGGTGTGCCTGTGTAAATTCAGCTGATGAATCAGAAAGCAGTTCATGTGGCTGGTGTATGAAATCCCACACTTACATTCACAGCCTTTGATTTAAAATTATAACTATGTTGTTACATGTGGTGTACATCATGCATTCATGTAACTTTAGGAATGTTGGAAATAGGGAAACAAATCACCCATGCATAAAGGTAAGTATAAGCAGCATTAAATTTATCTGGACAGTAATTAGTTAATTCCAAGGCTAAGCACAACTCAAAACTCGTCACCTTCTCTTCTCTAGGCTGGACAGCCCAAGAGTGCCCCCAGCCTCTCCTTGCAGGGCACACCTTCCAGTCCTGCTACTGGCTTTGTTGCCCTCAGGATACTGTGGAAGAACTGATGGGACTTGAATTGCAATAATCTGAATTATTCCAGTTTCTAATATCTTTATAATAACTTGGGAATTGATTTCCTTTGTTAACAACCTATTTTGTTGCTTAATAAGTTTTAAATGAGAAAACAAGCAGCCTGCTCATCAGCCTTATTGGAGTTTTGTTGTCTTGAGTTGAGAAGAGACAGTAAAATCACAGTTTAAAAGATAGTTGTATAAAGGCTTTAGTGAGCCATTTGTTCTGTTGTTAGTCTCAAATTGAATGAATTATAGAAGCAAAAGCTCCTACTTATTTTTTATACAGTGTGCTGCCAACTCAGGTTCTGTGTCATTCTGACTGACCTATACGACTGTGGATACGCATTAATTCTGCTCTGGTTCAGGCAAACCTAGTGTGAATCATATCCAACTGTTTTGTAGCTCATACAGCTTACAACTGTATTTAAAAGTAGAAAAATTACACCTTCTGCTTGTGCATCAGCAAATAATTCCAAGTCTTCCCTCTGTGCTGCTGCTGATTTCCCAAATAATAAATATTCCAAAGTGGCTTTGGGCTAAACTGTAACTTCTTAGGTGTTGCACTTGTTACTGTGCACTAGTGATTTCCCCAGCGATGCTTTGGTGTAAGAAAGGTTTGTGTTCTTATTCTAATGAGTTGTTTGACTGTGGTCTTGGGAATTGGTGGTTAGAGCCTCTCATTTAGCCTTGGGCTATGGGCACTGCAGTTACATTAACGTGCATGTGCTTAAAAGGATTGCTCTTAGAATTGCTGAAGGAAGACTGAAGCTCACTTTAACAGTTTCATTCTCTTGATTCTTACTATTCCATGCTCGTTGCCCCTCCCTGTTTGATAGATGCCACAGAATGTTACATTTTGATAGCTCAGAAATGGAGTTTCACTGTCATTTGTTCTTTATCTGATATTTTCAATTATTGAGCTAGCATTGATCCCCAAGGTCATTCAGGAAGACCTAGGAAGAAAACAGAGTTGCTTTTGTTGGCTCTATAAATGTTTATTGCTCTCACTCTCCTTTTGTCATCCAAAGTTATTTAATTATTGATCCCATAACTCCTGATTGATATGGCAGTCTGGTTAGCAAAGCCAGATCGGGAGCTAAGTGATGCAACTGCAAGAGAAGACAAATGTCGGCCTTCTTTCCAGTTCTGTGCCTGAGCTACGTTTGTTTTTCCAGTGCTCTGCATTCTTCAGATGCGCAGTTCTTCAGCACCTCTTGGATCATATGGTCTCTTTCTTGAAGCTGGAATAGTAACGTATTTGAGGTAGTGCAATTCTTCAAATAATCATTCACCCAGGGATCATTTCATAGGGAACAAAATTATTGAAATACTGCAAAATGTGGTGGTGGTTGGATATGACTTGATGATAATTTCCTAGATGACCAGTCAAATTAGATTCAGTACCACTAGATCTGTATTTAATCCCTAAAGAGCCAGCCTGGATTAGTTCTTTCCTGTGAACTGAATAGGATACTCACCCGTTCATTAGTCTGTCCCCACGGCTTTGCAGCGCAGATCTGTTGTTTTAAAAGATAAGTATTTGGGGGATTAAATTTAACCTTTAAGTGGACAGCTATCATTTCAGTGGCACATCGACTGTTCCTGCTATGTCTGCAGGCAAATCACACAAGCATTTCTTCGTCTAGCTCTAGTGGAGTCGGCCATACTCTAACATCTTGGAAACTATTGCTTAGATCCTGCTTACCTAAAAGCAGCAGTTTTTATATCAAGATGTGAAACACGAGCATCAGCTGAAAGTAGACTTGCCTAGCCTGAACCAGCAGCCATTACTGACAACTGGTGTGGGCAGCTTTAAAGATAGTCTCTCATTGGTTTACCATATAGGAAGCATGTATTAGGAATATTCTATTTTTATGTGATTAAAACAATTATTATTCCTCCTCATCTACTGGGAAAGCATATTTTTCACTTGCTGAGCTAGACAATACTGGAAAAGTCTCAGTCCTTTCAAGATAATTGCCACTCAGCTAAATGTGGGAGCCATCTTCGTCACTCCCTGTTTAAGTGTTCTTTTCTTGCAGAATATTTACAGTTCTTGCTTCCCTAGCAAATTCACCCTGGTCTTCTCAAAATGGGAGACAGCAATTTTGGAAATGGTGTTTGAGTAGCTGGACTTGCTATAAAGAAGATACAAGAAAACTCTCCACTTGTCCTGAATCATCTTGCTATTTCATTAAGTTAAAAGCCAGGCTGTTGAGTATTGTGCTGCAGAAGCTGTGAATGTTTTGCCAAAGCCCTGTTAATGCTTCTGGCATTGGTAGTTTTGATAAGTTTCTGCTACTGACACGTCTGGTTCTGGACTGCAGACCAAACTTCCACGGTCAGCTCTGCTGATGGCTGCATGTTTGGTGTAGGTGCTGAACACGTAGATTTGCAATTTTTATATGTGCTAAATGTTTCATTATGTAAGGGTTGCATTAATGCATAGCGGCACCCCACGTAGTTAAGGCAAAACCAATAGTCACAGTTATTACTCAAGGCAATTATAAAGCAGTATGAAGCTTTTACATGAAAAAGGGTATCTGTCTCTTCACTTTTTTGTTGCATGTTATTGTCTTTCCTTTCAGCAGCTGCTATATTTCAGTAATGCTGCATGGATTTTTTTCAGGATAGAAGTTACTGTACAAACCATGAGTGTTACATGACCTCAAAAATAGCTGTGAATTGGATAGCTAAATCCAGCTCAAATGAATGGAGCCCAAAAGCTGACAGCATTCAGCAATTTCACGGGCTCAGGATATTTTATAACAAGAAAATTCATTTCTGAGACTTGTTGACAGGAGCATCAAGAATGGAACTGCTGCCTTTACCTCCACCCACCCCAGCAAAGAGTGGGGAAGCAGTGCGGCTCTTTATAAATAGCACTGTTCCTGTCGTATTTGTAAATTCAGTGCTTTTTGTGTTAATGACATCACCCTCTTCTCCATGGCAACTCCCAACGATGTCAAAGCTGCAGGGCACCATCAGAGAAACTTAAACTACCGAACTAACAGGTTGATTCAAGATGATTTAATTGAGAACTAGCGCAGGGGGCGAAAAGCGGGGGTGGGAAACATGAGCAAACGGGCTACAGTCAGCTCTGGAAAGCGTGCATCTGTAATGATTGCCTCCTAAAACTCTGCCCCTTCTCCTCTTGTAAACTCCTTGTCAGGAGGAGGAGGAGGAGGTGGGTGGAAGGCAGGCAGGCATCTTATTCTTTATCTCCGATGTGTCTGGAGAGATGCACTACAGGTGACTAAGCAGGAGGAGCATACTGACTCACTCCTGAGTTATTTTCTCCCCCCTCTTCTCCCCCCCCTCTCATCTTTTCTGTTTGTTTTTCAGCTTTTGCCCAACAGCTTGTGTTTTTCCCCAGGCTCTGATGAGAAAGAATTTGCAGCAGGGCTTTCTTGTTACCTAATGCTTGCAAAAAATGTGCTTGTGGTTATCCAGGTGAGAAAATAAAAGCCAACTCTAACAGCAAAATAACAAGAAAAAATTGTCTCTTGGGTACAACATCTATATCCTGGAGCCCTAGCTCACTTTACCTGCCTGCTTCTGCAGAGCGCCATGAGATCTGTTGCTGAAATCTAGCCTGCAGAAGCATCAGTTGACATCACATTATATGTGTTTGAAATTGCATGACGTGGATTCAGGCCAGTTATGCAAGATCAGCACAAAGCCCACAGCATTCTTATAGTCAGGCAGGCAGAGAGGAGAAAGCTAAGTAACACACTGGTTTGCCTGAGCAATGCTGTATGGGCCAGCCATGGTCTCCACCTTATACCTCTACAGGTGTCCTTAACCACTGATTCTCAATATCTGAGGCTTTGTTAGGTCTGTAAACTCCATCTTCACCCCAGAATGAGGCATGTCAGGCAGCTGGTGATTTCAAGGTTTAGATGAGGGGAAATGCATGAGAAATCTTTACTCACAAGAATCTAGATTAGTATCTTGCTCTTGCCTTTTGTGTAAAATGTCAGTCACCACCCAGTCCCATCCTCTTTGCTGAGATCACAGCATCAGCCCACGATAAGAAAAAAAAAAAAAAAAAAAAGGGTCCCAGAAAACACTGATTCACTGCATTACAGATCCTGGTATGTGTCTACATTGAGGTCTCATCAGCTTTGACTTTGGAATTTATCACTGCAGTTCCACTCCTTTGAGATTGCTTTACCTTTGGTGTATTCCTCTAACACCTCTGCTGGCTGCCAGGAAGAGGGGGAGTCTGGCACTCTGCTACTCTCCTCCAGGCAGCTGGCATTGGGGTGATGCTGGTGAGTAAGCAGCTGTGAGCTCCATGTGTTTGCATGTGTATGAGACTGAACCAGGATTCTTCTGAAGAAGCTTGAAGATGAAATTGCCGAGAATTTTTGCCTGAAGCAAGGGATGTTTCCCATGTTTAAGACAAGCAGCAACCTGTAGTCAGAAGGAAGAAGGGACTGAATTCACTCCAGAAGTATTTCTCGGAGATCTTTTTTTCCAGGTAAGCTTCCAACTCTGGGAGGAATAAGGGGCAACAGGGTCTAGTATCCTAAGCACTAAAACTGGGATGGCTTCTGAAATCTGCTTGCCTTTCCCCCTCTGCAGAACAGAGATAAATCTTTATGTTTCTGGCACTCCCTTTTTTAGACTGGAAATGTAAATTAGCCAATGGAAGATGATTTTTGTGAGACTTGAAGCCACAGAAATGGGAGGGAGGGCTTTTTTTTAACACTACCTTTAGCCTGCCTGTACACTAGTGGTAAATACCATTGGCCGTCCTGAATTGTGTATTTAAACAGTAGAATAATGAGTGTTGTAGGAACGCTGTGAAAGCAAGTACGATTAAGTAAATAGATCTGAGCTTACAGCTTAAATTCATCTTGTTTGTTTCGAACACTGACCGTTTTTGTTCTGTTGGAAGTGAAATGAAGGTGGCTCCTATTTTGGGAACTTGACCTCCAAGTTTTTTCAGGCTTGGTTTGAAGAAACACCACTGAAACAAGAGCAGGGAGGTAGAATATATATATATATTTTTAAGCTACACCTGATCAACCAGTTCATCACTACTGAAAACTGCAGAGAGGCAAGAAAGCAGCAGAGAGCTCCTTGTCCCAGCTGCAGCCTTATTTAAGGTACGGAAATAAAAACCTTGAATAGACAGACATGACTCTGTAAAAAATGACGAGCAACATCTAAAAAACCTTTATCGTCAGTATCGCGTTCTCCCCAGTATAAACCCAAACCTGAAACTCTTCTTAGCTGAGCAGTGCCTAGAGGGGAGGCTGCGCTCTGCTGAGACTGCAGAGCGGTTGGGTGAGATTGCCTGGGGAAGGGTGCTGGTGCCCAGTATTGAGGCAAGGGCTGATGGCCAGCAGGGGGTCAGTGCCAGCAGTCGTTGCGTAATGTGGTGCTGTCTCTTCAGTTGGCTTTGCCAGGTGCAGGAGCAGTTTATGCAGTTGGACGCCGTTGCTGCAGTTTGATTCACTTTGTAGGAATAGTTGAGATGAGGAAACGTCTGCCAGCTTCACAGTCAGGAGTCAGGAGTCATCCATTCTGCCTCTGACACTTGGGGATCATTAATGAATAACTCTTACAACATTAATCTAGGGCAGCTTCCAAGAATCCAGTGTACTTGTAGTCTGGAACATATTATGATCTGATTTGTTACCCAGAGAAAACAAAAACTGTGAAGAGGTGTTTACCCATTGTGTGGACTTCATGAACAGTGATCTCCCAAAGCCTTCCAGATATACTTAGCAGTATATTTGGAGATCAGACTCAGAATCAGAGGAGATCTGAGAGAAATGGAGGAGTGGGTAAATACAAGGGAGTAAATGATACTGCTAGAGAACACGTAGCTCAGTGAGATAGGTAAATGGGATGCTAATTGGAGAGGAAGATTGGTGTTTAATTAAAATTCGTGCTAACAAAAAGACTCTTAGTAGCAAAATAAATAATAGCAGGACACGAGTAATTCCTGTCTGTGGAGATACTCAACACCTCATTGTATAAAAACGTGTTCCTCATACTGATACATACCCTTTCAAACTAGAGGATGAATATCCTCAGCAGTTTGAACAGAGACAAGTGAACTCATAATGTCAGCCTGCTAGCTTGGGCCACCTGTAGTATCTGCAGTCCTACTGATGGCCTTCCAGTTGTCTGATTTTTCTCCCTGCACTGCACAAAGCCATGTAGAAAAAAAAGCAGGCTCTGGGCAAGCCATTTTTGAGCCCTTCATGCTAGTGAGCTGCCCAGTTTGCGTATGCACATAATTAATTTGCAGCAATCAGAACTCCTGATTGCGCAGTGAGAAGTGTGGAAGATAGAAATACTGATTCTGCCTCTTCCTCCCAACTCACAAACTTGCAGAAGCTCTTCAGGCTTTTGTGTGCTCTTCCAAGTTCTAAATACATTCTCTCTAAGCTCTGCAAAACAGCAGCCTAAGTGATATAAATCTGAGCCAATGAACAGCATTGCCATTTATTTCTGTGTCATCTAAAACCATGTTTTAAAAAGTCTCTTAGAATTTCAGGTAGCTTGCCACCTGCTCACTTACATTACCTGGCTACTTCTAATTTGTGGCCTGTGATCACCTTCATAATGTGTTGTGGACTAAGATTGCTGAGAAGGAAATGAAAGAATTTTCCAGATGATGACCCAAGTATTTCTGTAAGGAACCTTTGCTGAAGCATTTATATTTACCAATGTCTATATCGGTGACTTAGTTTCTATCAGGAAAGACCAAAAATCACTCTTACGGAAGGGAACATTTAACTTTTTACCTTTATCTGTTGTAGAAGTTGCTACCTGAGATGAAAATAACACACTTCTTGTTTTTCTGAATTATGCTAATAAACCACTAATTGTCACCTATAACCAGTTAATCCTTTGCAAACCACCCTATGGACTCCAGTGCACTGACAGCTCATGGAGATAAGGGAAACTGAGGGTACAGAATCATGGTATGCTTCTTTCAGTGGCAGAACAAGAAGGTCCAGTTCCAGCACGGCAGGTTGTTGGCTCCTGACTTGTGTGGCTGAGCTGTATGCCAGGCCTTTGAAACAATCCGAAGTTAAAAATAGGTTAGATATTAGTTAAAAAAAATTAAATAACCGGGGCTAACCCTTCACCTACCTCTTTGCCTTGCCAAACAAGCTGTTTTTTTCTTAATGCGAGTAGCTGTATTGATTAGCTGCATGGTGTGGCAGCTGCACGAGGACGGAAAGCAAGCTGCAGTATGAATGAGTGGCATGCAGTAGTGCCTGTGAGAGGAAAGGGATTCCTTGGCCCACCTCAGCAACTGGAAGTGGTTGAGCAAAAATTGGATGGGATTGCTGGGATGGCCAGCCTTTCCCCTCTTCTTTCCTTTATGTTCCATTCAAACTGCTGCTGCTCTACCAGCCTTAATCCAAAACCCACTGCACCACTGCAGTACAAAGCATCCTCCTGCATTTGTTGTGGGGTGGCTATTGCTGAGAGGGTGGCTATGATGCCCAATCCCCCAGCACTGGATTAACAGCACAGCTCTGAGCTGGGCTGCATGCCTTCAGCTGCACTGTCAGCAAGGGCAGTTGTTTCCTGCCTCCACAGGGCAGCAGATGGGGTGGGAGCCTGCTTTGCTGCACTGAGCCATGTGGCTGGCTTTTGACAAGCGTAAATTGCAGCCCTCAAATTATTCAGGGCCTTTGAGAGTTTGGGTTTGAACGTACCCAGAGGTAGAGAGTCACTAATAACAGCAAATGGTATTAGGCTTTCGCTGCCATTATTTTAGCCACGAGGAATTGTCTGAATTCTGGTTAATACTTCTGCAATAGCTGGCTGACCTAGTTATTCTGAACAGGAGCTGTATTCTGTATTCCTCTTATGTCAGCCAGGGATTTCAATCTGCCTTTCTATAGCATCTTTAAGGATCGCAGCATGCTTGGAAAAACAACGGATTAAGCTTCCTCTCTTCTGGGGGAAAGAAGCATTGTCAAAGCCCTTTTACTGGAGTGCAAAATGGTGACCTGCAAGATCTGTGAAGAGATGGGCTGTGCTGACTTTGTCATGTTGCCATCGCAAGGCTTGTCAGCCTGACTTCTGCAGGAAGCACAGCTCCTACCTCTTGGACAGGGCTGCACAGGCTTGTCTGGAGGAGCATGATGTTACTTGTAGGATTGTTAATCCTGGGGGATGCTTAGAAGCCCACCTTACAAGCTTATGGAGTGGGAGTGCAAAAAAGGCCTCATCCTGATGGGATCTCCAGGATGCTACCTTTACAGCATCAGCGATGCACAATAAGCAGGAGATAGCCCTAGCACGTAAGCAAGTGATCCAGATAGTGCTCTCAAAATTTTCTGCCCACCTCTGAATGCAACTGGGGAAAGGCAGCTAAACAGTAGGTACTTATTTAAAGTGAAACTGCCTCTGGATTACTCCCTTCTCATCTCTAGTCCTGGCTAATTTGGTGCTGATTAGGAGACTTGCAGACTTCTACCTTTTGCTTCCTCCCACCAGCTGTTGCTTTGTGGATTTGCAACGCACTCTTTCTCCCAGTGACCCCTGCATCCCAGATGTTAGCACAGCTTTGCGCTTCCCTGGCCAGTTTGCTCTGGATATCAAGAGCCCTGGAAGAGAAGGGGGACACTAATGGAAGTGCAACTGTACTTCCCAGTGAATCCCAAGGCACAGAGCAGCTCTGCTGGAAGATCCAGCTCTGAAGCACATGCTAGCTGCATGGATGGGATTGCCTTAATCCTTACTGGGATTTCCTGAACGCATCAGAGTTACTATACCTGCAGTACAGATGAAGTGGGCTCAAACAAAAGTGAAGCAGGAGGTGAAGAACTGGTTCTGTCCTGCTGCATTGCCATGGATGGGCAGGATGAGGAAAGGGGAGAGATCAGCAGTTTTTATCTGAAATTTGCTCTGCTCTATGTCTGACACAGAGTACAGAATGGCCATTTGCTGCGTAAATAGATGAGATAAGCAGGCTGCAATGCAAGCATTTAGTCAGTGTGCCCTGCAGCACTTCTTGCTTGCTGGTGATGGCTTCCATAGGTAGGGCAGACGGATTGGAATGAGCAGCGTGCAGCGTAGCAGCTGTAGGTGGAGCGGGGTGTGTGTGCGTGTGTTTATAGAAATGTGTGTGCTTAATTATTTACATTATCTCGTGCAGCTCTCCAGGTGAGAAGCGAGCTGTGGGCAGGGAAGGAGCAGTAAGATTTTTTAATAAAGGGACAAACACTGAAGGGGGAAATTAGAGATGCATCACTTTTACTGGTAAATTTTTCTTCAAAGTGTGTAGGACTGCTGGGACTGAATTTGTGAAGAGGAAGACTGGAAAGTGCCCGAGTTTTTCATTAAAATTATAGGCAGCAGAGGTTCACAGCAACTCAAAGCTACCTCGGTTCCATCTAAGCTTGTGTCCTGACAAGTAAAATCAGGCTCTTTCATTTATAAAGTGCTCGCGCCTTGTTCTAGAAGACTGTCTTAGCATGTAAAAACATAAAGTATAATACGTATGCAAATGTGAAGCCAGTTCCAAGCCTGGGTGACTCCTTGTAGAATACAAATGCCATTTCTCTGTGACGTTCCCATTGCTGCGGTTGTGGAGATGGCTGACTCCTCACTGACTGGCACATCAGCAAGGTGTAGATGTGACAGATGACAGTGATGCTCTGCACTCAGTGTCATTTTTCCTCCACACCTGGAAGGGTTACGCTCTGTTTCCTCATCTCTGATCTTCCACAGCTGTTTTTCTCCCTTGTAAGCACCAGCCTTTCAGTGAAAAAAAATGCTGACCCCTCTCCTGATTGTAGCTTATTTACTGTTAATGTGAAAATTTTTGATTGCATCTGTGTATGGAGAGGGAGGCAAGTTAATGCCCAGACAGAAAGTGGCTAACTTTATTTCCTACACCCCAGGGATGCTGCTGTGAGGTAACAGGCCTCAGTGAATCAGACCACTGGTGAACCAGTAAGGAGGAAAATGGGAATGGGGAAATGTACTACAAGGTGCTGGCAGACCTTTGCTGCACAAGCAGCTATAATATGACATTTCTTCATTTTAAGGGCAGTACCTAGCTTAGGATTAAGCCAGCATTGTTTATTGTTGGTGGTTGCTAGAGGCAAAGAATCTACTTTTGTTTGCAGAGTAGCCGGTGGGTTTGCTGATATGATCTCTGACGTCTCCCCTTGTAATCCCCAAAGCCTCTGACCCCTGCAACCTGCGCACTGCTCAGCACTGCCCGTGTCCTAGCCAAACCTCTATTTCCACGAGCCAGCAAACCCTGAGGCACAGCACAGGATTATAGGGTGATAGCAGCGCCTTCAGACCTTGTAGCACTGACTCATGCCGAGCAACAGAGGAGAAGTAAAAGCGCCAGGTCATGTACCATGCGTCTGCAATGCAAATAAATTGGTGGGTTCTGTTATAGCCAGCAATGCAGCGGGCTATCAAAGCTTTCCTGCCGAGAATGACAGAGGATGGATGGCAGGTCCTGAAGTCTGGAGCCGGGCGACACGGGAGATGTTGGGATTTATTAGGAGCTGCAGCAGCTCCAGGCCCTAAGGCTGTGGAGCAGAGAGAGAGGAGCTAACAAGCAAGGCAAAGCTTTAATAGGTCAGTATGAAATGAGGAGGGGTGGAGGGAAATGGGAGATGATCATCCTAAGCTTCTTGCCTGAGCCCTTGTAAGCTGTGGTGCCCAGGTGTAAGCGAGCTCCCCTCTCTCTTCCCCCTCCAGGAGAAGGCACGATGGTCCTGGGAGGCTCTGCTATCAGTGTGTCCTTTCCCTTGGAACGCGGATCTGAGGCTCCTCTGTGCTGAGCGTGCCTGTGTCCCATCTGCTCCCACGCCCTGAAATCAAACTCAGCAGCTCAGGTGAAGCAGGCACTGTGCAAACATGTCAGGAGTGCCTCCACCCCTTTTCCTTCTCCCGCTCTCTCCCGCCGTCTTTCTCTCCCAAGTTTATCGGCGCCTCAGCGGATCGCGGTGGCAGAGAGCTTCCACCTCACTGCTGGGTCCGGAGCAATGAGGAGCCGCGGGTAAGCTCCGTCCTGCTGCTTTGGGGACCCGCGCTTGCTTGCTTTAAAGCAGTAGCCACGCTGTCCTAATGGCTGCTGCTCCGCGCAGTTTGTTCCCTCTGTTTACACAGGACTGGGTTTGTCAGCTTAAACTCATGTCTGTGCTCCCCAGTGGCTGTGCTGCTATGGCTTAACCCCTTCCCTTCGCAGCTAAGCCTTGCCACTTCCGAGAGCGAGCACGGCAACCACACGTGCATTGGCAGTGCCAGCCTTGGGCAAAATGAGAGGTGGATGGTTCAGGGGGGTCATGCAATCTTTTCCTCTCAAGGGATGGTTCTGGAAGGCGAGAAAATCCAGGAGCTGGATTCCTTTGGGAAGGAGTTCACTTCATCTTTACTCCTATAGCCCAGCAACACCATCCTCCAATCGGCTTTGCTGCATGGCAGTGGGAGAGTTTCCCTGCAGACCCTTCTTTCTCCTCTCATTTGGAATTGTCCTCTCCCGGCATTGCTGGACTGCCAGTAAGATCTTCGGTTTTTTGCTTTCCACTGTCTTTTAGATGGGCTGAGGTGTGGGTCTGTGGTGTCTGGCAATTTAACCTATGAATGCGTGAAAATGATGGAAAGTGTGTTGTTGAATCTTGCAGGGTGATGCTCTTAAACCATCGGGGTGATGGAGGGGTTAAGATTACTCTGGGTGATGCTTGGGAAAGCTGACAGCATGTCAGGAGCATGCATGCTCATTGTTTTTATGTGAGGCGTAGCAACATCTCTGAAGTCTGTTATGTCCGTGAGGACCCTCGCCATGTGTGATGAAGAAGCCTAATTGACTCACCAATTAGAGCCCCTCGTGTCTGCACTCCTGACCTGGCAGCAGCGCTAGCCAAGATGCTTTCAGCATACCTATTAAAACACTACATGGTAGTACTCTTGTGTGTCTGGGCGTGTGAGTGTATCTTGGCTATCTGAAAGCTCCTATTTAAGTTATTATCAACAATTCTATTGCCCGTTTGTACCTAATTATTTTTGCCAAGTGCTAACCAACGTACACAGACATGCATCTCATCTCACAGCTACAGAAAGTAGTCCCATCCACAAATGTTTGCTGATGCATCTGTTTTCTTCTTTGCCAGGACATTAAAGTCTTAATGTATTTGGGGAGAGAGTACTGAAGAAAAAGCAAACAACAGAAGAGAAGTTTGTGGCTGGTGAGTGAGAGCTCCATGGGGCTTTGGGATGTTTGCTGAGTCTTCCTCTGCTTTTCTAAGTGTTGAATTAAGGTAAAATCTGAGCAGCTGAGCCCCTTTAGAGCTGCTGGGGTCCGGAGTGCTGCTGTATGGCTCTCTCTGAAGCCTCATCCCTTTGAACAGCCACATTCTTGATGGCATGATTTCCATATTCTCTGCCTTGATCTGCATGTCCTGCCTGCTAAGTGCGAGTGATGGTTTATGAAGCTAGTAACAAAGACAGCTGATCAAATAAGGAAAAGAGCTATCAACAACTAGTTTGCTGGATTAGTAACTGTGCTTCAAGAAGGACAGCCTGTTCCCCATACAGGGGTTGTTTTTGCCTAGATGGTGCACGAATGGTGTATGTATGTACCTGGAAACAATATCCTGAGTACTATTGCTATGGCTTGCAAACATGGGAAAGTCTCGCTTGGTTTTCATTTAGAAAGAGCAGCACTATAGAAGCTTGACTTTCCAGTTTCTAACCAGAAAAAAAAAAGAGTGCTCTTTTTAATCTGCTCCTCCAGTGTGCACTGCACATCATTTTCCTTTTCAGTGCCCATGGAGTTATCATGCAGAAATCTCATGATATGAAGAGCTGTGGGTCAGCTCTGCATATATAGAAGTTAGCAAGAGCAGCTGAAGTTTAATCAACATGTTATCCTGATGCAGCAGACTTTCAGATCTTGCCATGGAAGGCTCTGAACTAGAGGATCAGTTTCCCGGCCTCTCGTGCTCCTGGGGTAGCGCACATTCTGTGCAGTAGTGTACAGAGTGGGGACTTGGCCAAGTCTGGTCTATTATGATTTAAATTTCTTTATCAGTTAGTGTTGTTTAATAGCAGCAGTGAGTAGCAAGGCACTGAGTCAGCCGGGCTGCGGGGCTTAAGCTGCACTCTCCTCCCCGTGTGTTGGGACTCTGTGCCCGGGCTGCAGTTTGCTCATCAGTCATCCCATGGGCTGTAGCCCACATGGTATGGAGGAGCACAGACAGAACCACAGGACGTGGCACTCAGTGTGCTGTGCTTGGTGTGGCCTGCTCCCCAGATGCAGCCTAACGCTTTGCCTCCTTCCTTTGCCATGTGACTCAGTAGGCCAGATGGGGCCCCTTTCCCTTGTCCCAACATAACCCTCTGCCTGACACATGAGATGTTATTGTTCATCTGAATTTTTGCAGTCAGAGCTCGAAATGTTGATATTCTAATCTTGGTAACATCTTTATGCTGACTTAGAGTGAAGACTGAAGCTCCATAGCTACATGTTGCTTTCTGCAAGAGCTTTTATATACGTTCCAGAACGAATTTGGTCTGGTATGGCTAAAACATGCCTAGAAGTGTGACACTGACCAGCATCCAAAACAACCTGCATAGATAGACATTCACTGTATTTTAGGCTTCAGTCCTTATGTGTGAGCAAGGAAATGGGAAGAAGGAGACAGTACCATAGGCTTCCAGACCCCGTTCAGTGCTGCAAAAACTGTCAAGCAGTTGGGTTCTTTTTCTCATTTGTCTGAATTAAACCTGGCAATATAACAGAGATATCTCCCTCTAAGCTTATTTCTCATGTAATATTAATCCGTGCGTGTGTCTGTGCAGGATTTAGAGCATTCCATCAGTTCATACCAACACATAGCTTTGCTGTTGGGAGCTGTGGGGGTGAGAGGAGTGGAAGGAAAGGACTTGAAATAGGGGAAGTGATAGCAGGCAAACATCCATTCTTCCTTTAGGGAACCAAAGTATCTAACCCAGCATTTTGAAAACGAGTATAGCAAATGAATGTGGCTGGGGTATGAGGCTCTCTGCTCTTAAATCCCATTTCAGATTTCAGACTATTTACCTTTTCTTTCCCCTTTTTGCCCACCCTTTGTTGTCTTTTTTTTTTTTTTCCGTATGAAATCACTTGCAGATTTTGAAGCTCCTCAGGGAAGGAACCTGTCATTTTTCTTTGTCTGCAGAATGCTGTGAATATCTGCAGTTTGTTATAAATAACATCTCAGAATCCTCAGGGGGGTAAACATGAGGGCTTTAGAAGGTATGGAATGCAGCGATTGCCATCTGTGCATGTTCTCATGTGCATAGGTGTACATGAACATAAGCACATATGCCCACAGCATGCACTGATAGTGGCCTATTTAGCTTCTGCACTTGAAATGTGTTGAATTAGTGATTTGTATAGCAAAATGTGGAAATACATTGTTGGTTTTTTTCCCTTTTAATTGGTGGATTCTCTGGGATCTTCTTCATCTTCTGACCCACATGTTGCAGTTCCTCAGGTCCTGAGTTCTTCTCTTCCTTTCTCCATCCTCCCTTGGCTGGCAAGCATTGTCAGCTGGAGGAGTATTTAGCAATCACAGGAGCTGCTTGCTTTAGCCTGGGCACTGCTTGTTATCTCCTGCCCAGGGAGGGACGTCGTGAGCTGCGGCCAGATCTGTGAGACCAGCAGAATAAGCACTGAGTGAGTTCAGTTGCTGCAGCAAGGAGGGGGAGGGACAGCTTATTTTTAACTGGAAGCTACACGAGTGAGGCTGAAGTAGCTCTCTGCTGGATTTGCTATCAGCAAGTGTACGTGTGAGTGAATGAGCATGTGCACAGATAAGTGCAGCACATCTATACCAATGGAGTACAGAATTGGATGCATGCAGGGTGGTGGCAAGTCAAATTAAAGAAGTGTGTGCTTGCCTCTTTGTCTGCTGGTTTGAACTCTTGTTTTGTAACAAGCAATTCCTGATCATGCCTTTCTATCTACTTTCTATTCTGTGCCCTGCTTCTCCTTTAGGTTGCTTGCCTCCCAGTCCTTGCTCTGTTCCTAACTCCGATTTCCCTTTCTCTCTTCCATCCCCAATCTTCCCACCCCTCCCTCTCCTAGGAGCCTGACCCTTCTCTCTTCTTGCCCCTCCTTCCCACCGATCCCTCCCCCTGCTCTGAATGCTGTGGGATTTTTTCTCATGCTCACTGGCAGATGTGACAGCTTTTGGAACTGTATCATCTAGAAACAGCTATATCTGGAGTTGAAAAATCTAACGTGGTTTCCCAGGCAGCAGGAATGGATCGCTGAGAGAATTTCAATCTCCGACTGCTTTTGTCTCGTGGTAGTGACTTTTATTATTTCTGTTTGTGACATTTCTTCAATTGTCAGCAATGAATGAAGGACTGAAGTCTAGGAGGTTATTATAATATCGGTGTCACAGTGTTTGTGTTGTTATATTAAAGGGATGCTGTCTGCATTTAAATTCAGGTTTGTCTTGATTTACAAAATCTTTTATGCTTAACAAATTTGTATTAATTTCTTGCTAAATTAGAAAAGGCCTGTTTTGTGTTCTCTGTTTCAACATTCTGTAGCTGGATATTGGAAGTAAAAACAGCTTTTGCATGAAAGCCACAAAGTGAGAGGAGACTGCTTAAATACAGACCTTCTCAATGAGATGCAAAACCTACACAGATTATTCGAAATCCAGTGGGTTGCAATCACTATTTTTAACAATGTATGAATTTCAGTGGTGCAGTGTACCTTTAAACCACCTGTCTGATATGGCAGTGTCTTTATGATAGTAGATTGATGGAGACTACATAAAGCAAATGTCATTGGATGCACGGTGTTGTATTGTATTTGGACTTGATGCTTTCATGTAGAGGAACTAAGTGCTTTCCAGGTGTTGATTGGCAGGTGCAGTCATGTAAATTCACAAATGCACATTGTTTATACTTAGGCAAAGCGATATGTTGGCATTGAGCTGCTGTTCTGCTTAGGGCTGAGATGTCACCCAGGCTGTAAATCTGAGCCTTTTCAGCCTTGCAGTTTAGCTGTAATCATTCGTCTTCTGGTTCAAAAACAATTGATACTGAAAGAGCTAATGGCTGCGGTGTGTTTAAAACCACGTTTTACAGGACCCCTGGCCATGTGAAACCATTAAAAAGCAAACTTAAAAGACAGTGTGTGTTATGCCCTGAGTATCTTCTCATAATAGAGATGGGATGAAGAATGAAGCTGCAAGATTAGGAGCAGTAGAAGGAAAGACACAGTTTAAAGCAGTAACATTGCTGTAATGCCCCTACTCTGGTGGTTCAAGTAGCTGCCACAACTGATGTGTGATCAGCAATTCAGAACTTCAGCAGTGGATACAGTACTCCAGATACACTACTTAGTTACTACGCAGCACCTAGGGGCATTAGAGGCAGATCACTGAGTTTGGGTAGTTGCAGTACACCTGGAGCACAGGCCTCTCTTCCCTCAGGCTCTCCATGAAGAAGTACTTGGGTTTCCATTGGAACACATTCTGAGCCAAGCAGGAGCTCCCACCCTCTTTTGTACTTTTACTGTAATAGTTATGGATTGCAATGGGCATTGTCAGTGTGCAAAGGCTGTGTTTCACCAAGGATGGATTGCATGGCTGGGGATGTAGATGGTGCAAAAACCCATCTATGACATGTAAACACTTCCCTTTGTAGGGGCTGGTGGGTCATGACAAACATGTCATGGACTAAAGTTACATTATGTGTTTCCATATTAAATGCTAGAAGTTTACCACCTACCATAGTTTATATTGAATAAATGAATGGCTAGGGTAAATGTTGTGGGTACAAGATTATTAACTGAGAGTTGTGGGAAACACTTAATCAGAAGAGCTGCCTTCTTTTCAATGATTTTGGCTATTTTTCAACTATTTCTCTGTCCTTTTATTTCCAGAAGTTCAGAAGCAGCATATATGGGTCCATTTCTTAGAGTGCTACAGCAGTATAGCAGTTTGCTAGGCCATTTTCTACAAATGAGCAAGTGTAATCACGTCAACTCCATGGTTGTGCAAGTGCTTGTTACTGGAGAATGATTTTAATGCAATATAATTAGCTAATATAATTGATATGTGATGTTAGTGATTGGGCAGATAGCGTCCTGGATAGTGGATAGTGATAGGACAAGGGGGAATGGTCTTAAACTGAGACAGGGGAGGTTTAGATATTAGGAGGAAGTTTTTCACACAGAGGGTGGTGATGCACTGGAACAGGTTGCCCAGGGAGGTTGTGGATGCCCCATCCCTGGGGGTTGAAACTACGTGATCACTGTGGTCCTTTTCAACCCTTGTATGATTCTGTGATCCAGACGTGCAGGAGCACTGATGGCACTGCTTTCTCTCACTCAGACATCATGTTCCGCAAAAAGAAGAAGAAACGCCCTGAGATCTCAGCTCCGCAGAACTTTGAGCATCGTGTCCACACTTCGTTTGACCCAAAAGAGGGCAAATTTGTGGGCCTGCCACCTCAATGGCAGAATATTCTAGACACGCTGAGGCGCCCCAAGCCAGTTGTGGACCCTTCAAGGATCACCCGGATGCAGCTCCAGCCTATGAAGGTAAGAGAAGGGGACTTCTCTTTCCAGTTCCCTGGGCCAGCAGTGTGGGAATGTTGAGGGATATGTATTCAAGTAGGAGTAAGGATGGGGTCCATAAGGAATTCACTGGATAGGAAGTAGTCTGTGCTTTGGTAACACTATTTTTGAGTTTATAGTAACTTCATCAGAAATAAGGACGTCCTTAGCTGCAGTAGTGTCACTGTTCAAATAACCAGCTTGTCATTCTCGTGGGTGGGCAAATTTGGCTGGCGATTAAGTTGACAGGGAAGCCTGAGTGGGAGAGAGCAGGGTAGCACTAGCTTGCAGTTCATGAATGTCTGAATGAATGAGGAAGAACAGGGAGTAGGGCTGTACTTGGGTTTAGGCTAACGGGGTTTGTAAAGCAGCCATTTGAATGGAAAGTGAGACATAGTAAACAGGTGAATTTCCTTTAGTAAGGAGAAAAAGGTACTTGCAGATCCTTGCAGATGGGTGAATTCAGACGGTTTTCTTGCTTGGATGATCATTAATAATGGTCATCAGAAAACTGTGCTCCTAAGTCTTCAGGGATCTGGTATGTGAAGTGAGGTAGATTCATACTGACCTCTGGGAAAGGGCAATGATAGGTGGTGACAGAACGGCTGCATTTGAAGTCTTGCTAGCCTGTGGGAACTTTTGGTTCTCTGTTTAAAAAAAAAAAAACAAACCAACAAAAACTCAGTCCTATGATGGCCTAAAAACTGAAAGGTAAGTTAAAAAAAGGAGATAGTACTACTTGGATTTCAGGAGGAACTTAAAAGGAAATAGCTGTCTACCTGTTGAACATTCTTAGCCTTTTGTGCACAGTTGCCTAACATCTGAGGACTATATGGGACTATATTTTAGCATAATGCAGGTACTAATGCAAAGCCTGTAATTTAAATGGCATATCATTTGAACAGAATGCTGATTTATAGGGGAAAAATCTGCTCGGGAAGAGTAGGCAAAATAAAAAGGGAGGAGGTATTGCCCTTTGTTTTGCAGTGTCCTGAATCTGCGTTGAGGTAAGCGTAGTAGGTGATAGAACCAGAGAAAATATACAATAGGAGCCCAACTTGGTTAGAGCTCTAATGAGCTTAAACTGCGGGATGATTGCTCAGATGGGTGGAAACTAGGTCAAGTTAGAAAGGGCAAATAAAAAAGAAATTTATGGAGGGAAAAAACTGGAAGGCCGAGGCACAAAGAGAGATGTTATTCTCAGAGAACATAAAGGGCACTCAGGAAACATCATAAGCACACTGAGGAGGAGGATGAAGGAAAGAATTTGTTCATTGCTCATTTTGGAAGGAAGTTAATAACAGAGGACACGGAGAGTTTTTTAATGTTTAATGATTTTTCTTCAGTCTTAATTGAAAAGGTTAACTGTGATTAGCTCGCTAGCACAACACGAGCACAAAGGGGTAAGAGCTCAGGCTAGAATAAGATAGAAACATATGAGACTTCTTAAATAAGTTGGATGTTTTCAAGTCAGCTGGGTCTAACAAAATTCAAGGAATTACAGATCAGGCAGAATAATTTCAATTCCCAGAAAGAAACTGGAACAAATAAGCAAGTCATCTATTTGCAGTCATTTTCCATAGATAACAGGGTGAGAGCTGGCAGCCAGCAAGGATTTGTCAAAACCAAGACACTCATGTTGAGCAATGGAGTTTCCTTCAGTCATGAAGTAGAAGACTTTGGGTCAGAGGGAGATGATAGATCTCTCCTATTCCTTGCCTTAGGCTCCTGACATTGTTACCTATGGCATTCCCAGAGCAAACTGGGCAAATTCTTAGTAAATATTAGGAAAAGTATACTCAAAGAACAGATTGAGGCATCACTGTCAAAATAGAAATGTTGTCCCAAGTGTGATACTGGTCAGTTCTTTCACCTATCACACATCTGTGGATAGCAAAAGCAGGAAGGTGTTGCAAAACTTTGAGAACCCAGCAGTATTTAAAAACTAGAGAAGTATCTTCAACTGTTTTTGTTTGTTTGTTTGTTTGTTTGTTTGTTTTCTCCCCCATTAAGTCCAAATGCAAACGCTGAGACTCTGGAACAGGTTGCCCAGCAAGATTGTTTATGCCCTCTCTGCAGAAGCATTCAAGGCCAGGATGGATGGGGCTGTGAGCAACCTGTCTAGAGGGAGGTGTCCCTGCCTATAGCAGGGGGTTGGAACCTGGTGATCTTAAAGGTCCCTTCCAACCCAAACCATTCTGTGATTCCCTTAGATTGTATCCCAAAGGTGATGGCTTCTATTAAATTCATTCCAACAAATTCCTGCTCTATGATACCAGTCAAAAATGAGATTATGTATAAGTACTGAGCACTCAGGCATAAGATCCTGAATTCAACTTTTCATAGTTTTTCCTCCTCACATGCACTGTGAGTAGCTTGGAAAAAGTCAATTTTCTTTTGAAAATATCACATCTAAATCTTGGTTAGAAAGGCGTGATCTTGGTGGGAGCATTCCATGCAGATCTGGCTCAAGTTTGGATGCATGCTCATTAATTCAATGCAGCCTTTAAGCAAGACATTAGAACACAGTTAACTCCCATCTTCACTGCCCACTGGGGAGATAGAACTGACTTAATGCAGTGCAACAGGAGTGACTTGAGTCTAATTGAAAGAAGTTTTAACTAGGTGAGGATGGTGTAACAGGAGCAGAATTTCCTGCTACAGGTGATGTTGTGCATGCAACATCATGAGTTGGGTTATCCTTTCTTCATCTTGTTTGACAAAGTCTTTCTCCTCTGCCTTTCGTTCCCAGACACTGAATGAACCAGATGCTCGTTTTGTTCACTGTGGTGGCATTCTGCTGAGATTACTGGAGTTGCTGTTTTGCACCAGCTAAATATTAGGCTTGGTGTAATTAATTCAGCATCTTTAGAAAATCCCCAGAGTTCAGTTAGCAAACAGGAGATTGCCATTACTCCAGGGAAGGATTTTCCTCAGGCAGAGGTTCATGAAAGTGTAGGAGGCATTTTGTGTTGTGAATTTCTGTGAAGAAATGAAACGTTTTGGTTTCCAGCCCTAAAAAAGCTTCTGTAAGCTTTTCAGTTTTAGAATAAACAAGGTAGAGTGCTATATAATATACTGACAGCTTCAAATGTCCTACTTCTACAGTGCTGTGGCTTGTTTGGATGGATGCCTTATTCTTTATCCTTTGCTTACAAGGCAAGTTGTGAGCTGTTGTGACCCTTCGTTCGTCACTTTTAATTATAATAGCTTGGCAAAACAGAGCAGGAATATAGTTTGGGAACAGTGTGGTCTTCACTGGTCAAGATTAAAATGAATTAGCAAAAATGGAGAACCAGACTAAGGGACGCTGATTACAACACTGCTGAGAATGCAACAGGGGAGAGATGGGCCTTAGACTGGACTAGCAAGGTGGTTTTTGGCAGATGGAGATTGCAGTGTGCTGTAACTTCTTCAGGAGCACAATTCCAGCAGAAGGGAGCTAGAACTGCTGACGACACCCCAGTGTGGCTCTGATGTTTTAGCCATTAGGTGGCAAGAGCAGCAGCAGGAGCCACTGTTCTGAAAGCAGTGCTACTTCTGTTAAAGAAGTCTGAGTCTGCTTTGGCTACACAGACAAAACATAACCCTTGTCAAACAATCTGAACCTCAAATTTTACAGCTCTAACATTTTCACTTTTTCCCTGTGTGTTTTGCAGACAGTCGTGAGGGGCAGCACTGTGGAAGTGGAAGGCTACATCTCTGGGATACTCAACGACATCCAGAAGCTTTCTGCCATCAGTTCCAACACTCTGAGGGGAAGGAGCCCCACCAGCAGGAGGAGAGCTCAGTCCCTTGGGCTCCTGGGAGAAGACAGACCCCCAGATATGTATCTTCAGAGCCCCGAGGGAGAGTGGGCAGACAAATACGGAAACTACCTCAATTGCAATGGTGGGACCAAGGTGACACGAAGGCAGACTATGTGGCCAGATTACAAACCCAGGATGGATGGACAGTCTCACCCTAATGGTATGGTCATGAAAGCACAGTCCCTTGGGCCTTCGGAGTTCCAGGACGCTGACAGTAGCTGTCTCCAGCGTGCTTCTTGTCTGCAGCACATGCCAGCTCTGCCAGGGGACAGTGACAAAATGGGCAAAAGGAGCTTGGAAGAGTGCTGGCCTCAACCTTGTCTGGTACGACAGGCAAACTCTAGGCCCTCAGGAGAAGGCAGCCCCAGCTCCAAATCGAGGGAGAACAGCTTGAAAAGGAGGCTGTTACGCAGCGTGTTCCCCTCCTCCAGCAGCTCAAACAAGTCAGGCCCTTCCCTGCATATAAAGGTACCATTATTCAGTATTTTTCATTGAGCTCACACTTTGTCTTTACACTTCCAGAGGTTCCTTTCACAGCTGAGCAAATTTGATTGCAAACAATGCACAACCAGCCATTACTGTTGTGGTTAATGCTGGAATCAAAATAGCCCTGGCTAGAGGAAACACACAATCCTGAGCTCTGCAGCATACACCACTAGGCACAGCTCAAAATGGCAGCCAGATCTGCACAGGAAAGCCTTGTTAGCATATCTGTGCTCTTGCAGGTAGATAGGCTGAGAAGGAGATAGTGGGCTTACTAATCATTGTCCTGCTGTTATAAAAGCATAACTTAAATGCAATTGTACTAACACAAATGCAACTTTTGCCATTTGGAAAATGGCCATCGTTTACATTAGGTATGTATTGTTTGCCTGTGCAGAATAGGACTGCTTCAGGAGTTTGCTGGATGTAGCTGTGTCTGCCAGCTTGCCTAGAACAGGAATGCTTGCATCCATCCTGTTCGACCGACTGTGCTGTCAGACAGGAAATCTGAGTGCGGGCACCAGGGAAGGTGGAGCATTCCTTGCTTTGCCCTGGGAGAACTGGGAGAACACTGACATAGCACAGTGTCCAGAGACTGGAGCTGTGTGCACAGGGCTGTCACATTCCCAGGGCAGGAAACAATACTGATGTGTGGTTAGCCAAACATGTGCGAGCTTGCATGCGAGTTGTGCCCTTTTGCATGCTCTAGGTTATATAAAACCCCTTTTTTTCCCTCCGTTTGGAGACAAAACAAGAGTTGGGAAATAGATATTCTGTTGCCATGAGCGTGTCTGCACAGGACTGCAGGGGTGGAGCTGGGAAATGAAGAGGAAGTAACTTCTGACAGTTGGTGTTTGTGCACTGCAGCACCGCAGTGCCAGCATGGAATCACACAGTCGTGGTCTGGGACTCTGGTTATGCAGATACTGCCATTCTCACAAATCCTTGATTAAATACCAAGCTGCATAGAAATTAAAGTCTAGACAATTGTTTTATGGAAGAAAATGAGTGTTCTTTTTTTAAAAAAAGTTCTCTGTTGCTTACGTTCAGTTCCCATGCCCTTGCTATTAAGTTTGTTAGCAATTTGTCTGAACTGCAAGAGCAAGAAAGGCAGCTGCTTTGAAGTTCTTATTTGTGCTGTAATACACATGGTTGCTTTGCTCCTTCTGAAGTGCTGCCTTGTCAGATCCACCATTGCTGTAAATGCACCAAAGGAAGGGTGATATATTTTATATCTAGCCTGCTGGATGCTGTTAAGTTTTAATTGCTCAGCATTTCCAGGGTGAGTGTGAGCGCTCCAAGATTTCTCCTGCTTGGGGGATCTGTGTGATGCTAGCATGGGAATGCATATCCCGAAGCCACATCACTGCAGGCTGTGATCTTACAAACCGGCAGGCTTGGAGCATGAGCGGGAGGTCTCCAAAAGGGCCTTGAGTGCTCCAGGAAAGGGCACTGCTGATCCAAAGTCATTGAAGGCTGTGGTGAGCGGGGGATAGGGTGAGGTGCAGGTGGCCCTGTAGGGATGGCAGCCTGCAGCTGCTTTGCTTCATGATGCTGTTCCCAAAACAGCTTTAACTCTGTGTCTGATCGACAGCAGCGCTCTGCAGGTACCAGCAGAATGTGCAGGGAGAGTTTTCAGTAGGCAGAGTGTAATTACCCGAAGGGAATTAGGCCAAGACTTCAAAGTGATTTACAGCTTTGGTGTGAATCTTCTTTCCTTTTATATATAGGAAGATCAGAGGCACAGAGGGATAAATGATTTTCAAATGCTCTGCAACTCAGGTTGCCCCTGAGTTTTGGTGGCGAGGCTGGAATGCTTTTTAACAAGGGCCGTTTTTACTGTGGGTTTTGTTGTGTGTGTGTTTTGTTGTTGTTACTGATATCTCAGGAGCCTCTCTGCCTCATTTGAATCATAGGATCATAGAATGGCCTGGGTTGAAAAAGACCACAATGATCATTTAGTCTCAACCCCCCTGCTATATGCAGGGTCGCCAACCACCAGACCAGGCTGCCCAGAGCCACATCCAGCCCAGCCTTGAATGCCTGCAGGAATGGGGCATCCACAACCTCTCTGGGCAATTTTGGAGCTCCTTAAAGCGTAACACCCGCTCTGCAACTTAATTCTTGAACATGGATGATGTGTGGCTTCTTCCAGTCACGCAGCTGGAGACAAGAACCCGGAGATCTTAACTTGGGTCTGCTACATAATATGTTAGCTGATGTATACCTCTCCAAATTAACCTAATCAGCACTTCTCCTTTCTTCTGCTTCCATTTTTCCCAAAGCCTACTGCTTTCTTCAGACCCCAGCAGTGGGGCTCACCGCGCAGCCCCGCGGCCAAAGCCCAGTCCCTCCCATCAGATCAGCCCACGTCTGATTTTCCCAGGCTCATTTCGGAAGCTGGTACCCCCCAGAAGTCACTGACAGCGGAGAAGGCGATAGCAGTGCCCCAAGGCAGGCCATCACCAGCTGGATCTCCCCGAAACCGGCAGACTCAGACGAGTTCCAGCAACCTGCACCTTCCCCAGGACTCCTCTGGGAAAGCACAGCCGGCGAGCGAGGACCCCGTGGTTGTGACTCATGAGCAGTTCAAAGCTGCCCTTAGGATGGTGGTGGACCAAGGAGATCCGCGGACGTTGCTGGAGAATTACATAAAGATTGGTGAAGGGTCCACAGGTATCGTCTGTATTGCTCGAGAGAAGCACTCAGGGCGGCAGGTGGCGGTGAAAATGATGGATCTGAGGAAGCAGCAGCGCCGGGAGCTCCTTTTCAATGAGGTGAGTTTTTATAATAAGAGAGGGGTTTATGCTGCCCACCATAAGCCATGCTAGCAGGAGGGGTGGGAAGAGCAAGAGGCATCTTTTTAACAGAATTATGCTAGAAGCAAGGAAAAGAATGGCTGGGAGAGGGAGGCAACTGCATTTGAGTGACTGTGCGTATTGACTTTGTGGGTAGGGTTAGTGGTGCTCGGTGATCAGCTGTTCCCTCTGTGGTGTTCCTTCTAGGTGGTGATAATGAGGGACTACCAACATGTCAACGTAGTCGAGATGTACAAGAGCTACCTGGTGGGAGAGGAGCTCTGGGTACTGATGGAGTTCCTGCAGGGGGGGGCCCTCACTGACATTGTGTCTCAGATCAGGTGAGAAGCAATACCCAAAACATCAACGCTTTCGTCTTCACCTCACAGGCAACAGCAGATCAGAGACTTCTGGGAGGAGTAGTATCCCTCAGAGCTCTTGTGATGCTTTGCGATTATCACTGTCGTCCTTTGGGAGCGTGCAATGGTACTTCGGATGGAGAAAGGAACTCACTGCACTTCTGATCCCCTTGGATCTCCATTGTTCATTTGTTTGATGACCTTCCCTGTAAAGCACAGTACTCTTAAAAAGTCTTGTTTATTCTCTCCATTGCATCCTGGCCAGGAAGCCCATTGAATAGCTATTAAAAAACACGCAAATTATTTGCAGTGGTACAACCTTAGTGAGGTTGAAGTGGTGGTTAACTCCTCCAGAAAGGTGCGGCAGAGCCTTGAGATCTGGACTCCTTCCCAAATGTCGCTGCCTAAAGATAGCAACTCCTGGACACTTTCCTAAATTTGTTTTGGTATCCACACCACTTCATATTCATTAATCTCCAAAACATTTCTGTAGGGCAAAGGAGTTATTCTTGAATGACCTCTCTAGAGTCCCACTCACAAGGAGTTCTGGTGATGTCTGTCCAACCCTGGAGCACCTCTCACAACTGTAAACTAGCGCAGGGAGCTCCAAAGAAAACACTGACCAAGAACCTCTATAGAAAAAGCTTTCCTTTTTTGAAAATTCAGAATCTTATTTGAATCATAGAATGGCTTGGGTTGGAGAGGACCCAAAGGATCATCAAGTTCCAACTCCCCCGCCACAGGCAGGGCCACCAACCTCCAGAATTGGATTGCAGTTCAGTAGTATTGCTAAAACTAATTGTTCAGAGGCACATCTCAGGGATGGAGAGCCAGGGTTTCTCTTCAGTATCTGCTCCCAGACAGGAAACAGAATGTTTAGTCCCAAAGAATGCTGAGTTACTGCATTGCAGAGCCAGTGAAGCTCCTGTAGCTTGCAGCTGATGTTAGTAGAGCCAATAGAGCTACAGATTAAAAAAATAGTAATAATTCTGGAAAGGCTTATGAAAGGTTTATGTAGTGAGACTGAATTCCATTGCGGGATGTCAGCCTAGATGTTATTTCACAAAGCCTTCCTTTGAACCCTTTAATGAATACTTGTTTTTCCACACAGTGGAAACAGGATCTTTTATAACCATAACGTTTATCCAAAGTAAGCTTCAAGCCTTTATCAGTTTTTCACAGGGAGGAAAACACCCTCATTTACCTCATTAAATACTTGCTGAAGGTGATAACTGATTTGCATCTCCAGGAGTCAGCTAATCCCCTCATAATCTCTCTTACACCATGCAATCACTTGACTGAAACCAAATTCCATACATTACATACTGAACGTATACCTCCTTATCTTCGAGAACCACAGAGTTCAGATGTATCAGCTTTTCTTAGAGCTCATGCACTGAGAATCGAAAGTACTCAGAATATTTCAGTGGTGATTTACAATTCTTAAGTCAGTCTACACGTGCAGAAAATGCTGGCTTTAGCTCCTAATACAACAGATAATTTTCATTTCTACTCTTTTTCTTACACTTGGTCATGAGGGTTCTTGTGTTGGTATTCCAGGTTGCTAAAGATGAGGTTCTTGGTCTTTGTATACAGTGTGCTAACATAAATTACTGAAATTCAAATTTAGTCTCTTCTCCTGTTTGTAATCTGTACTACCTTTAGCTAAGCATAAGACTATCCAGATATCTAGCTGCATGAAACTGCACTGAGCATTGACAGTGACTGTGACTTAGTAGTATCCACAGAAGGGTACAATTCCATTAAAAAATTATGTCCTTAATTTCAGGCTAAACGAAGAGCAAATTGCAACAGTGTGTGAATCAGTGCTGCAGGCTCTTTCCTACCTTCACTCTCAGGGGGTCATTCACCGAGACATTAAGAGCGACTCTATTCTTCTGACACTGGATGGAAGGGTAGGTCTCCTTGGCCAAAATGTTTCCTGGATTCTGTTGCAGCCTTAGTCTGCTTCTTTATTTCCTTTCTGTTCAGTCTCTATATGTCATTTTCCTACTGCTTTTTGTCTTCTTTACCTTTTGTGCTTTCCTCTGTAGAATGGTAGAATGGTTTGGGTTGGAAGGGACCTTCAAGGTCATTTAGTTCCATGTAGTTAAAACTTGGTTGCTTTTCTCTTTGCGCAGGTCAAGCTGTCAGATTTTGGTTTCTGTGCTCAGATCAGTAAAGATGTACCTAAAAGAAAGTCCCTGGTAGGTACTCCCTACTGGATGGCTCCAGAAGTTATTGCAAGGGTACCATACACTACTGAGGTAAGGGGCAATTTCCCTGATGTCAGAAGAGGTAGGAAATGGTATTCTGAGGTGTCACAGCACTAGGGTCTCTAGGAAAAGCAGCTAGGTTCTCTTTGGAATAGAAACCTAACAGGTGACTGCAGATCTGAATGTGATGTATCAACATGACCTGAAGCAATTCCGCTTCCTGGAACAAGGTGTAAACTTACCCTGTCTTTATACCTGAAGATTGTCATGTGCCTGTGTACACTACAGTGTGGACAGATGTTAGCAGGGAGTAGTCTGTGATGATATGTGGATCAGCAAATGAATCGGTGCCATGAAGGGTGGGGAGGAGAGCAGGGAAGGCACAAATGGGAGCTCAGAAATGATGGGCAGGTGGCAGCAGCTGGATTTGTATTGTTCAGCAACTGTCCAGGTGTAGCACAAGCGGTTGCTTGCAGACCTTTGGATGTTGCAATCACAGTGTGGAGCAGTGGAAAGCTGTCTTTGTTAAACTGCAGTGAGGGATCCAAGAGCATCAAGGAGATTGATGTTTTACTATCCCAGTAACGCTTGTCATAGGTGGAGTGGGTGTTGTAACCTTTGTGAAAGCAACAAAGCGAGAACCTGTTGCTTTGAGCTGTGTGCATAGACATGTCGTTGTCCCCACAGGTAGACATCTGGTCTCTGGGGATCATGGTGATAGAGATGGTGGATGGAGAACCACCCTATTTCAGTGATTCTCCAGTCCAGGCAATGAAGAGACTCCGTGACAGCCCTCCTCCCAAACTGAAAAACTTCCACAGGGTGAGCATATTGGCAAAACTTGTAAACCTGATGATTATCATGGGGAAACACACATACCAGCTGTTCCCTGTAAAGCTGGCAGTGAAAGCGGCCATGCTAGAACATGTTTCTTGGGGATCTTCTTTGGCTCTGGTTCCTCCGTGGACGCAAGCTGCTGCTGACAGCTAGTGGCTGTTTTGGGAAACAGTCCCAATAATCTAAGGTTGCTTGGGCATAAACCTGATGGTGCAAATCAAAGCTGCTTCAGGTGGAGCCAGTATTTAGTATCTTGCTCATCTTCTAAAAGCAAACAGGAGACTCACTGCTCTTGAGAGTTTCCAGCTCAGCAGCTTTCAGGAATGCAAAGGCTACATTACGGTCAAAGCAAGAAAGCACAGTACAGACAGCAGCTCATGAAGGATGCTGCAGGTGCTTTGAAGATCAGCTCATCTTCGTGGTTTCTTATGAAAAACTATCAGTGACATAAGAAATATAGTGATTGCTTTTTAGTCCTCACTTAGAACAGTCCTCATTTCATTTCAGTCCAAGCTTCTGAGATCAAAAAGCTTCTGCAGCATTCTGAGCTCTCCGGCCTTTCCAATTAATCAGAATATCTTCAGCTGCTAAACCTGAATTATTTAACAGAGCAGACTTCTGAGCTAACAGCATACACTCAAACATCAACAGCTGCTGTCTTTCCTATTTGCCTTTGCAACTCTAATTAAAATGTCAGGGTTGCATTCAGGACCCGCATAGGCAGCGTAAAACCATTTGTGGTCTGCATCACTTGGTAGGATGACCCCATTGCAGGCTGTGAAAGCCAGAGCCCTTCACAAGGTGAGCTGTGCTCACTGCTGTCCGGGGAAGCAAACTCCATCCTCCTCTCTTCCTGCTCTCTGAAATGGGGCCCAGCACCTGCTGTGAATTCAGCCCTCCATTCTGATTACCCGTAATGGTTCACTGAGGTCAGTTACTGTGGTATGGGGTGCAACAAGCTAAACAGACACCCCTTGGAATGGTCTCTGCTGCTTTTCTAAAGTGTAGGCAGGTTTACTGACAGGATGATAAAGGCTGGGTCCTGGTGCTCAGCTGTGTTGCGCCTTTTCCCTCTGGCCATCACAGTGGTTCTTCAAAGCACTCGTGAAACAAGCTGTAGCTCACTGTGAAAAGTATTTTGTGATCTACTGCTGAGCTAACCAGAGCTAAGAAAATGCCCCCGGTCTAAAATGGATGTAATTAGTGGCATTAAAATAAATAAATATATACCAAGTTCATTTTTTATTCAGTTTTAATGACACAGAGGATTACTATCAGCGAGAGATGAGCAGAGTCTTTTAGCAGCTCTTGAGCCTGGCTACTCAACTGGCTTCAATGTGCATATTTTAAAGGACAGAGGAAATTTAGTTTATCATAGAAATAGAATCATTAAGGCTGTAAAGGACCTCTCAGGTCATCTAGTCCAACTCTCCACCCATCCCCACCATGTTCACATGGTACGCTGCTCCGCAGTTTCTTAATCTTCTCAAGCATCAAGTTTCCAGGTTTTCAAAACCTACTTGGGAGTCTGGTTTAAATACTTTTCCCACACTTCTATGGCCAGTAAAAGAAGGAATTGGCCAACTCTTCACACCCAAGTTGATGTGCCTCAGGGAGCAGGAAGAGATGAAATTCAGAAAGGAGCAAATAACAAAATGGAAAACAAAATTAGCTTCAGTTTAAGGACATGGCATGCATTCATCTTAGAAACTAAAGTTAGAAAGTTGAATTAAGCAATGCTACCTTGGTAGCCTGTTGTCAAATGTTGCCTCTGCTTCATGGGCTTGAATTGGTTGGTTGCTTTTTCACAGACTTCTCCAGTTCTGAGAGACTTCTTGGAAAGGATGTTGACACGGGAGCCGCTAGAAAGAGCAACAGCACAGGAACTTCTGGATCATCCCTTTCTGCTCCAGACAGGGCTCCCAGAGTGCCTGGTCCCCCTTATCCAGCAATACAGAAAGCGTACCTCTACCTGCTGACTTCACGGAAGGGAAAATGCTGGGAAAAGGTAACACGTAACAGACAATCAGGAGACCAGGCAGTCTTGTCCTGTGAATGGTGCTCAGAACTAGTCAGTGGTCTTCTCACAGGATGGGTCCTTGTGTTCTCTGCCTTTGTGACTTCTCTTTTGCTAAAGACAATCAATGCATACTCAATAAGACCGTGTTTTTCTCAAGAGCAAAGCAGGTGCTGGATGACTTCTGGATCACTTCTTCCAAAGAATGGCATTTGTATGTGGATCTGAGGTTGTGTATCTGAATGCTTGCAAGTTCCTGCAAACCTCGGCTGCTGACTACTGAACTGAAACAAAATTTCCCAACTAGAAATGTGACCTTCGCTTTGTCAGACATACACTGGAGTACTGAGCTCACTTAAATGTACATTGTGGGGCACAGATGCCTTTCAAGTCTCCAACAATGCACAATGACTTCACAATTTTTTTTCTCCACAGACGATTTTAATTTTCAGTTAAATGTGGACCTAGAATGCTGTACATATTTTCCCAGGGAGCAGATGTGATATGTACATATTTGTTTTCCAATGGCTCTCTTGCATCAACATACTTCTCTTTGGCTGAGAAATATGTATGGTTTAGTGGTCAGTCTTGAATCCATTTCATTACCTTAAACTTTTGGAGGGGAGACCGTTGGAGGGGTAACGCTTTGGGAATGCTCTGGGAGACAGAATGAGAAAGTTTCAGCTGTCCTGCCTATATCCCAGGAGAGATTTTTATGTGCACAGCAAGGCTATTTGTTCAGCCTCCCTCTCCCTTGCTTGCTACTGCAGAACATGGGGAGAAGGGAAACTTTTGATGTATGTTTTGTAATTGGTATGTCCTTCCCCTTTCAGCCCCTTGGTGATATGTTCAGAAGGGTTCTGGTTGTCTAAGCAGCTCTCACAGTTATTTTAAAATAGATTTAGGTATTTTGTATGATGCAGTTTCTGATCAGTGAGATACTCGAGGTAATTTGGCTCTAGGTCAGGATGTCACATTGTACAGTGGTGGTGCATATTGTTGTGAGGTCTCAAGAATGTGTCTTATGTATGAAAGTGGGATCCCGTTTTCAAACTCAGATACAAATTTATTGAAAATTAAGTTATTCTTGGGACTGTCGTGCTGTCTCAGATACTCTTCATTGCATTTTCTTCAGAAGATGTTGATAATCTCTGTCCTCTGCTGTTTACTCCAATGATAGATCCTGCTTCAGAATTGAAGCCACAGTTGATTACTTGAAGTAATTTGGGATGGAATTCATCTGCACTGTTGTCAGTCACCTAAATGGTGGGCACCCAGACTGCGAAGCACATCGGTTGCCTCTGTAGACCGTGGTGAGAGGAGCACCTCCAGAAGGTGATTCAGCTCCAGTACTTGGATACCTTGTGAGGGATGAGATTGCTGCCTATCAATACCACTCTACCTGTGGCCAGTAGAGTGATCGTAGTGGTCTGCACTGACTGGATGTCTGAGTTTGGGGTTGATAAAGCTAATTGAAATGAATTTACTTAGCTCTTCCTGAGCTGCACGGGAAAGCTTTTGATGTAAAATGTTTCTGTATTCCAGATATTCTGCTTTTTGTTTTTTTTTTTTTAATGCGAAAGAGCAGGGCTTTAAGAAGATTTATAATTTGAAACAAGTGATCCTGCTCACCTGTAGTTGTGAATCCTTTGCACTTGTGTTTTAAATTAAAGTAGACCTTGATTTATTCATATGCCTGTTGCATTGATGAGATGCTTTAAAATGTGTCTATAGTCCAGAGTTGTAAGGGAAGAAGAACATGCACCTCAAAGTCTGGTGTAACTTACTTATCTATTCTGTGGCTGTGTGGCTTTTAAAACAGGTAAAGACCGTAGCAGATGGCCTGGGTTCTGAAACATGCATTTATTGGAGTGAAAAATGACAGGGTTAGGCTTTAATGCCATTTCTCCTTCAGCTGAACACAGTGAAGGAAAGACCCTTGGTAGCTTGGATTCAAGTGTCTTAGAAAATTGTTAAACCTCATAGAATCATAGAATAATTAAGGTTGGAAAAGACCTCTAGATCATCTTGTCCAACCATCCTCCCACCACCAGTATTGTCCACTAAACCATGTCCCTAACTACTCTATCTACCCTTGGTTCTGCTACAGCTTAATGAACTAGCTCAAAGCTTGCTCCTATCATCGTATTTGTGAAGAATGCAGAAGTATCCATCTTCCTCTCAGTACTGATTCACGTGCTTCTCTCTGTACAGTTACTAAGATGAGTCCACACAATGGAATACAAATCCTAAGACAGACCTGTGATTTCTATGAAGATCGAAGCTGTCTCCAGGGCCTTCCCAGTTTCCTCCCAAGAGCAGCACAGCCAGCCAGGAGAACTCTGATAAGCAAAGCAAGTTTTAGATTTGCATTGCAGTGATGTTCTGTAGCCAGCTTTCTCATGTGTTAATCGATATCTAAGTATATTACAAAATGCAGCCTCTGCTCAGAACAGCTCATAGCCTACTCAGTGGGTAATTTATGCTTCAAGATGTTGGTTTTGTGTTTTTTTTTCTTCCAGAAGATCTTCTCCTATCGGCTTCCAACAAGGTTACATTTGTATCTCAGGGTTGTCTGTTGTTTTGTGTCATCTTTCCCCCAAATGTTGCTTTATCTTTTCCTTTCTGCCAGCCTTGCAGACATGGTGCCTTTCCCTGCTGTCTTGGCCCTGGCAATTGGCGTGCATAGGCCTTTGAAGCTGGCAGGTGAAATGGAGATGAACAATTTGCTAAATCAAACTGGGAGCCTGCGTCTGCTGTCATCTCCCAGTTGCACTTATGTATATATAATGCTGCCTGTCCTCGTCAAACAGGGCTCTGTGCTCACAGCTGCAGCTGCTTAGTATCTCATTCATTTCAGAATGGGAGGAATCTTCCTCTAGGGGCCCCTGTCTTTTAACTACTGATTACACAAGGGCTCTGGATGAGCTGAGGCTCCCAACTTTTAAAGTTGCTCAGTGTGCTGGGAGGAATCCCATGCTTCTTCTCCATGTAGCCCAGAGAAATTGTTGTGCTGTGCCTCAGGCCCTTGTCTGTAAAGTGGGAATAATGGGAAGCAGTCAATCTGGACTATGTGCGAAAGTGAGCCAACAAGTATCCTGTGGTAAGGGAAATCACAGGGAGGGCTACACAGCTATATGGAGAAATCGTACAAGATGCCTGAGTTCTGAAGGAAGAACCACCTATTTTTCATGCACTTCTGCATAGTTCGCCTGATAAAGCTGTGCTAGTGCTTTAATAGCAGAAGAGTTGCACAACTGAGACTGATGTGGTATGAGGGTACGAGTCATCGCGGTGAGCTTTCTTCCTCGGGGTATTAATAACACGAGTCCAATCTGCTGAACTTTCTTATGTCTGCATCGCAGTCTAGCTGAGCTGTGATTTTTTTGTTTTCAATGTCCACACCCTTACAGCTTCCCAAGGAGCACTTCGGTGTTATATCAGCCCTCGCTTCCTCTAACCAATTTGTTGTTCAAAGGCTGTCGAGAATGATGTTCTGCTTGGGTGTGATGGCATATTTGGAACTGAAGAAGCTGAATTTGAGATCTCTGCATACTTTTACAGTCTGTGTGTATGTTGGGTAACATGTGGGACTTGAACCCAAATCCACTAACCTCGATATAGGAAGTAAAGAAGGTGATCGTTTTTCTTTTTTTTTGGTAAGAAATGCAATGTTTTATTATTTTAGAAAATAAATACGTCAGCAATGTACAATACACTATTCCAGTACTAAGTTAACACCACAGGGAGGTATGGTCTCTTCTTGCACGTCAGACCAGGTTTGAAACATCTCATCTCATACCCACTTGAGCTGGTTTTTATAGCAGCACTTCACGATGCATTCCCCAGTACAGTTTTGAGGTGTAACAGCTTTCATGCGACAACCACTGCATGCTGTAGGTTCACCACAATTGAGCTCACTTTTCCAGAAAAGACAGAAACCTGAAGAACAAGTCAAGGGGTGGGGAAGACTAATAGGTGATACTGCAGCAGCAGCACATTCTAGGGAGGGGAGAGAAACTCTTGCTGCAGTCAGGAACACCTGGTCTGAATTTAAGGGCAAAGGCTTCACTAAAAAGAACAGCTCTCCAGGCTGTATTCTCACATTTATCTGCCACAGCTGGGTTTAAAGATACTCCACCCTCTGCAGCTGTGGTGGCATGGCTGCCCAAACAGGTGCATTTAAGCTGTAGCTTAGGCTGTAGCTGCTAGTGTTAAGACACACAGGATTTGATAGGAGGAAGGCCAGCATGTTTCTGTTCTGTACTGAAGTATTGCTATTGCTTTTTTAGGATCCATAAGAACGGTCTGTCTTACATGGTGCTAGGAGAAGAGTTGGGCCATATGTTTCCAGTTCCTTCTGGATGAATGAGAACTCACTATGCCAAAGCTATTCAGTGCACAAAGTCATAACACAGGTGAGAAAAAGTATGTGTGGAGGTAGGGGACTGTGATGTAAGTTCTGCATTCACAAAATAAGGCTTTGTTGTCTTAGAAAGTGGAAGTGTAAAGATGTCTAAGATGAATTTGCCCTTTTTTTCTGTTGCAAGACAAAGCCAAGATTTTGGGAACCTGGCCCTCCATGCATGTTCTGCTGGAAGGTTTTGTGTGAGTGAAGACAGACAGCAGCAGGTATCTGCTAGGGCTAAAAGAGGCTGAGAACCATTTGTCTTTCAAGTCATGCAGCTGGGCAGTTTTCCTGTGGAACAAGGCTTATTTGTTATGTCACCAAAGGAGGGAAATTGTTTTTAGTAGGAGGTGGCTGTAATTCATGGAGAAATGGGAAGTGACCGAGGCTTTGGAGGAAAGTGTGAGCACTACACCTTCAAACAGAAGTAGTGTGTTGTTTTACACTCCCAAAGAACATGGAAATTTGAGGAGTTGCGCTTTCCCAGATTGTCCTCATCACTGTTGAGCCCACTGTTGTCATTCATTAACAGGGATGGCAGCAGAGTAAAGGAAGCTTCAGAGATCTGCTGTTCTTTCTGCTACCAAATAGATGCACTGTGTTTTCTGTGCTCAGCTTTCTGTGTGAGATACTCTTACTGGCAATATAGCTGTCTGGCACTTTATTTGAGCAACATAATTATTTTCAACCAGCTTAGAGATTTTGGTAAAGATTGCTGTACTATATAGCATGTAGCTAAGTTAGCTTCATGGGCAAAAGTTGCAGTGATGTTCTGTAAATACCTAATTATGGTAGTAGAGAATCTGCAAGTGTGTTTGTGATAGCAGGAACCCATGCTAAGACTCTTAGGCTCTTCATAGCATGCCTTGTCATTGTCCAATGAGCCTGCTGAGGACTGGAAGGGTCTTAGGAGATACTAGATCCAGATCTAAGAAGTTGCCTGAAAGCATACCAAAGTGGTAAAGTCAAAATTGGGAGTGAGAATCAGCCCCTGGGGTAAGAGGAGATTGAAAAGAAAGAAGAAAATTGCTGGCAGTGAACATTTCCACAGAAAAAAATGCTGTGTCATATTTTAAAGCAGTGCACTGAAAACTATCCTCATCTTATGGGGGAAGAAAAAAAGAACTATAAAGCCCATACTGGGTGTGCAAGGAAGTGGCATGCTAAGAAACAAAAAGATAGGAGATTCAAACTGACCTTCCCTCCTACAAAGGGGCCGTAGTAGGTAGTTACCTGTTAGAAGGTACTGCTGCCAGGTGGAATGGTACTTTAGGGAGCAACAGTTTCTCCTCTGGCACTTTTACCCACATGCAGTTTAGGGGCTTTTTTCCAGGCTGGCTCTCAGCTGGTTGGAGCACTGTCAGTGGACTGTTGGAGAATTATCTTTGGTTTAGATGGATCTAGTTCTGAGATTGCTATGATGTGAACAGGTGCATTATGGGTAATGAGGGATCTTGCTTTGAAAACTGACAACTGAACCCAGGCCAAAATATTAATGTGGATGCTGTTGTCAGTGTGAACAACCAACTTGTCTTCAGCCCCACTGCTGAAACACACCTTATAGTGCTAAGGAGAGTGAAGTGCTCGCTGAAGGTGAGCTCCTTGGACTGTTTCGGACTACAGAGTAGTAGAAATCCTGAAGGATTTCAGGACTTAGGAGTTTCCAGCACGGAAAGAGAGAGTAGTTTGTCAAGCTGGTCTTTAACTTCATTACATATGTCCATAAACATGCCTGCAGTGGAAAAGCAAGGGAAGCATTGCTCACAGTATGCTTTCCTCAATATTGATGTCTGTTTCAGCTCCTGGAGGCTCAGCTGTAGTTGCTGTCAGTCTTGGCACCTCTGCCCCTGGGACCTTCTCTTCCAGTTGCTTTGTAGAGCCTTGTTCTTCCACGGGAATGCTCAGAACTGCTTCCTCCTGAATCTTTGGCCCATCAGGAAAGATTTCTTTCATATAGTTCTTCACTGTCTCCTGCACCTCCACAGTCAGTGCTTTCAATTTTTCCTCGTATTCTGCCAATGCCTCCTGCTGGAGCTGCGAACAGAGCCCTCCAGTCATTCTCCAGGCACTGAGGCTAAGCAGAATTCAGGCTCAAAACAGTATAAAAACCTACTCTAAGAGAGACCACTGTGATGCAGTGTTAGCACTTTGCAGTTTTGGTCTCGTTGAATGAGATATCTCCATCTCTCGGGCAATCTTTGTCTTCCCTGCAGCGGAAGGGGAGAGGAAGGCTACACTGTTCTGATTTGCACCACAGTTTGGCAGAGCCTTGAGGGTACATGAACATAGTTTGAGAGTCAGAGGAGCTCGGGAAGAAGACTCACCTCTGCTTCCATCCCACACAGTTCCATCCCATTTTAAAAGTAGGGGGATTTGTGTGATTAGACGAAGGCTACTACCAGCCCAGGGACTGTAGGAGTGCAGCATCCCTGCATCAGCTTGCTGCAGGCTCTGTAGAGCCATCTTCACAGCCATTCATTTCCTCAGCATACTGAGGAGTGAGTATGTGTGTGTATCTCTGTGTGTGTGCACACGTACAGCTGTAATCAAAGAATATAAGAGGAAGACTGAGCCATGGTGCTGTGGAACTACAGTACTGAGTAGCAGCAGCGAACCCAAGCATTATCTCTGGCTTTACCTGGCCTTCTTTCTCTTGGATTGCTCTCAGATTCTCTGCCTGTTTCTCTTCCAGCCTCTGTTGATACCTGGCTGTCTTTTCTGTCAGCTTTAAAAAGAACAAATAAAAAAAATAATCCAAATTTACAGTTTTCATAAACAAATATTTATAACAGCAAATAGAGGGGTGTAAAGCACATGCCATAGAGGGGTTGCTGAGAGCAGCATTTTGCACACTGTTAAACAGATATGGGGTTATGCTGCTAACTAGTATTGCTTAGAAAATCTCACCACTTGAATTAGAAATTCAAAATACTGTGGTCTGTTGGCACTGCAACCAGCTGGGTAGACTGGCCAAACTGTGTTGGAACAGCAGGATCTTACTAAGGGTAGTAACTGTCTGCAACTGCACTTCAGCTGCCTGAAGTAAGCACTCAGTCCTCAATATGGCAACAGCTTAATGGGATTTAAACAGCTCAGAGAGCTCACACTCCCCCCAGGCATATGCTGACCCTGTACACGAGACACCCCCACTTTGCACAGACCAGATTGCCACAGCAGAACTTACCAGTTTGATTGTTTGGACCACTTCCTGGATGTGAGAGTTATTAATTTCTTTCTTCAACCTGCAAAAGAAATACACATACACACACACACACATATATATACATATTTTATATAATTTATATATATAAAAATTATATAAAAACTTATAATGCATCTGTTATCTTTATATAAAGTCTGTTTATGAATACTGATAAAGCGCCATACAGCAGGACAGGACTGCTGGTGGTGTGTTACACTCCCGTTGTGTCCTTTCACATTATGAGGTTTCTGCAATTTTAGGAAAGGGCAAATAAACACCATTCAAATTTACCAGATATGTAAGTCAAACAATTGGATGCAGAATTCTTTTTCTTTCCAACTAAGCAGACAGCAAAGGGACCTTGCTGTGAGTAGGAAGCAGAAGAGGCAGTGTACCCTCTTCTATATACTTGAACACATGGAGCTTTTAGAACTGATTCATATCAAGCAGTACTTGAGTACACAAGCGCAGCAGCAGAATATTATTTTTGTAATGAAGTGAATGTCAAGGAAGGATGCAGCCATTACATTCCCAATCTCAACCTGCTGAAACTTATCACATATTCTAGTGAGGCTCAGGAAGACTTTGGTTCTTCATGGTAAAATACTCAGTAAGGCATGAGGGCAGATGGGAAGGATTTAAAAGTGCACCCAAACTTCAGCTGAACTGGCTGGAAGGAACATTGTCACTCTGGCAAGAAGCTGAGGCAACAGAAACAAAGAGACAGGGGCCATAGGGAGGATTATCTTCAAGGTACCATTTCTCCATTGTAATGACCTTCCTCTGCGTTTTCATACGAGTTCCTAATCCCTGCAGATATCTCTGATGCTCTCAGATTATTCACAAGTGCAGCAAGTGACACAGATCTTGCTGACTGCTGTAGATAAATTAAGCCTAGGGAGAAAGCTCCAGAAGCTGGTGTCAGCAGAGCCTGCAGGAACGTCACTATCACTGCAGTTAGGGAGCAGTGTTTGGCTTCACTTTGTACTGGACTGCACTAGAAAAAGAATGCAGTGCTTGAAGTGAAAACAGGCCAGCTTCTTTCCTCTGACCACTGGAGCTCTGCCGCTGCCTTTTTGCTTTCCAAAGTATCCCTGATGGTGACAGTGACTATGGAGCAGTGCTGTTTCCTGCCTGGAGCTGCACAGCTAGCATGCCAAAGAGACAAAGCCCAGTAACATCTCCCCCAGTACCTCTCCTGAGCAGCCTTGTCGCTAGTACTCTTCATCATGACCTGGATTCGGTCTAATCGTTTCACCTCCAGCTTCTTCTTAATGTCTTTAATGTTGCTGTGGAGAGAAAAGTGTGCAGAGAGAGACAAGGATGCTTACAGACCAGTGATGTCAGCCCTCCACATGTTCTCTGGAGTGTACCACTGTGCAGAAAAGCAGAGTGCTTGTGAGGCAGAAAGTCTTAAGTGTATTTTAAATCCTGTATCTCTTTTTTAAAGTGGTTCATAACAAAGGAACAGGGAAAAATGAATGTTATATTCATTGTATTGTATACCTAAATTTGGTTTCCTCTGGAGTAGCTTGAGACTTGCTGAAGGTACTTAGACTGCTGAATTATCAGAGAGAGAAGGAACTACCTGTGTATACAGAAAAGAACACCTGAGGCAGGCAGAAAGGTGCATCAAATATGGGATGTGAGAGACTATAAGTGGAAGGAAGATCTGCTTAAGAGAAACGTAAGCAAGAGAACAACTCCAGGGTAGTTCTATTTTACACCATTCTAGTCTCCAGTCTGTTCTCCAGCTTCTATGCATTTGTCTTCCTAACTGTCACTCATGCCTTGGAGTTCAGCTCTACTTTTGGACTGCATTGTTTCTTGCTCTGAGAGGCAAAGAACAGCAATTATATGCTGTGCACAAGAACTTCTTTACAGTGAGGGTGACGGAGCACTGGAACAGGCTGCCCAGGGAGGTGGTGGAGTCTCCTTCTCTGGAGATGTTCAAGACCTGCCTGGATGCCTACCTGTGTGACCTGGTGTAGGGAACCTGCTTTGGCAGGGGGGTTGGACTCGATGATCTCAGGAGGTCCCTTCCAACCCCTACAATTCTGTGATTCTGTGAAATACTCCCTGAGAATTTCTCCTCTCATAAGAAACAGTATTCCCCATTCTCCTCCATGGCATTCTCCTCCATGGCATTCATGATGTTACACAGTTCTGTCACATCCTCCTCAATCTTCTGTTCTTCTTCTATTTTTTTTTTCTTCTTTTTTTACATAAGTTACTATGGAGATTTATCTGAAGATGACGCTGACATTTCTGTCTTGACCATAGCCATCTTACTGCTGGTTGCTCAAGGTCTCTGAATGCTTCCAGAGCTCCTCACAGACAGCTGTAGGTGTGACTCAACTAAATTACGTTTGTTAGAAAACCATTACCTAACTGATCAACCTGTTTTTCTTAGTCTTGTCTGAATGTGATCAGCAGCTAAGGGAAACTGAGAATCATTCTTGATGGAGGACACAGAAAGAAGTTTCACCTGACTTGGCAACTAAAGGCTAAAGAGGTAAAGAGGAATGAGCAGGGATTTTAGTTTCAGAACAGTGTGACTGCAAGAACAGATGGATATATGCCCAACTAGAAATTAGCAAATTGATTCTGCCAGTTTATTCAAGTGCTGGAGCCAAGATTGCACTTAGACTGAACCACTCAGTACCTGGGAGAGATTATCTGATATACTGGCTACAGCACACAGTGGTGACAGACAGTGACTAGCAGTCTTGCTACCTATCTTTCTGAAAAGTCAGTCAAAGCTACCTGCTGCATCTCAAGCACTAGTAGCTGTGGTTTCTCATGGCAAGTGCACTGCACTGGAGGTCATGAGGTGTTCCCAACACTCCCACAGTGTGACTATGTCCCATCACATTGCTGTGCCTCAATTTATCACCAAATAAATACTTCTCCTCTCTGGTATTCACTCACTTGCTGTAGCACAGTGCTCTGCAATCTAACAGGAAATGCTATCCAAACTAAGAGCTATTCATTATTACTCTGCTGTTCAAATGCTGAGTTTACCTTTGTGATGACTCCTTCAGTGCCTTCAGCTCAGCTATCTGCTTCTCTCTGGCTAGCTCTGTAATCTTGGCCGTTTGCTGTTGAAGGGATGAAAACAAGATTAAAACCAAACAGACCAAGATGAGACACAGTGCACTGTCAGTACCTATTTGCCACCAGGTTCAGCTTTATCCCTTCCTGCACTGAAGTCCTAAGGTTGGCTAATTCATGAGGATGGGCCTCAATTTTGTAGCTTCTGAGAAGCAAACATCACTATCTGCATTCTTTGTACTACCTTCTATGGACCTGACAATTGTTCTGAGAGCTTCTCTGCCCAGTAGCCGTTAATTCTGAGCTCACAATTCAGTGAAAAACTTGCTTTTCAAGCTGTCCCTGCAGGGGCTTTCACAGGCTAGCTTTTGGTTGGCACATGCAGTCCTTACCTCTGTGGCATGCTGCTCTTTCCTTCTTCGAATCTCATCATGGTATTCTTCCCCCAGGCAGATAAGCTCCATCTCCAGCCTCTCTTTCAGTTCCAAAACTTGGCTATCGAGCTTTTCTGCCATTTCTACAGGTTGCATGCAAGTACCAACATCACCTGTCGTCAAACTCCTGCAGAACAGATACAGCAGCTGTGTTGCTTTTAGGGATGCTTATACGCTGCTGACCATCCCTTCCACCCAACAGCCAAGTGACCCAGTGAGACACAAAGGCCTGCACCACATTGCTTGCCCTTGTTCATCTGAGAAATCTCTCTGCTTTGGTCTGAGGAAGTGCTCCGCAGGCCAGAGGACCCTTTGCCTTATTTACCTCTTCTTCTGGGTTTTCCTGGAGTGCACAGATCTTTTCTTGCCTCTTGGGCAGACAGGTTCCAAAAAGAGAACAGAATATTTCTGTAGCAACTCTTCTCTCCGTTTACTTCCTTTCCGCTCCAGCTCCTTCAGTTCTTTCTCCTGCTTCTTCAGCAGCTTCAGGAACAGCTTCATCTGCTGCAGCTCTGCAAGGCTGGCTGTCTGAGGCTCTGTAATACAAACAGAGGCTGTTTTCTTACCCTGCTGTGATGCCTCTTGGGGTCACAGATGTTTTTTTTTTTTCCAATGCTGCCTTCATTCAGCTTTCCCTCTCTCTTTTTAGCATTATGTCTATCCAGTTCAGCTCCCCACCAGCTGGCTGCCTGCCTTGGGAACAGCCAGAAGAATTGCCTTTCAGTGTTTTGCCCAGAGAAACATGATGGAGTAATATACCCTCAAGTCCTTCTCAGGCCTTGCCTCCTTTACCATAGTCCTGAGCATCCCAAAGGCAGCCCAAGCACTAAGCTAGCTGGCAGCTCTAATTAGAAGGGAAAAGCTTTGTTATTTTATTACTTTTTTTTTTTCCCAAAGTCAGGTGACAGTGACAAAAGCTGTCAGCTCTTCCAGTTGTAACAGCTGGCTTCAGTTGTAAGGAATGAGTGAAAGGTCTCCCTAGGTCAGTGAAGATACTGGGAAGTAGGATGCCTGTGAACTGCTGGAGAACTTGTTATCTGGCAGCAGCAAGTCTACTGACTGTCTTCAGATGTGGTTATCTAGCAAAAAAGCCACAGAGAGTTATCTTCACAGGGGAAGTCACTTTTACTTTTGGCTTCAAATGTGCAAGAACTAACTGAACTTTGAGGGTGTGTCTGCAAATGGGGGTCATGCTCTTACTAAATGCTCCTAGTGAGGACACTCAAGTGTACAGCTCAACTGCAAGTCTCTTGGTCAGCAAGTCTGGTCTTTCAAATCAAAGCCCACTGCACTTCTATATTATGTGATGTCTCTTGTCAGAGGGTATATTTACTGTATTTGTTTAGGAGTAACTTCAAAGAAAAACAACCAAACAAAACTTGGTGCACACAGCAGTTATTTGGCACCATGGCCTGAGGGCAACAAGTTTACTCTTGGGTAAGTTCTTCTTTAACTTGCAAGTAGGTTTCAGCATTGTCTCAGACAGAAGTTGGGCAGTGAGGGACCTGACAAGACCTCAGTCCACACAAAAAGCATGAAGGGAATTACCTGGAAGCTGTGTTACTTCCTTCACGTTTCCATCCTTGACCAGAGCTGCTGCTCCTAAAATGACAAAAAAGGCTCCTGTCAATGTTTCATCTTGAAGCTTTGGGATGAAAATGGACAGTGGAGAGTTCATCAATACTATACATTAGAACAGAATGGGTGAATCTTAGGTGTGTGGTAGGAGATGTGCTTTTGCTTAACTTGAATGACTCTACCAATCACTTAGGATTAAGTGTAGGTTCAAGGAATGTCCCTTCTGGCACTCTCACAGACATCTGTCACGTCTGTTTATCTTATTTTGCAAGGTCAAGGAGGTGCCCATATGAGAGGAACAAACAATGTCATGAGATCTTTCTCTGCTACATCTTATTTGAACAGAGTAATAAATGCTTTCTGCTGTAGTAATAAATGCAAGAGATTTTGCCTCCTTTTCAAGGAAATCCATTAACTTTTTTTCAACTCTTATTTATAAGTCCAATGTTCACATCTGAGCTGGTGAATAAAACTATCAGTCTTTACAGCTCCCAAGCATTATAAGACAGTTCTAAGCAAAGTTTCACAAGGCACAGAGTTTTCAGGGAGAACATACTTAAAATGTCAGAAGGAACAGTAACCTACAAAAAAGACCTTTGAACAACACAGAGCTGAAGAGCAGAGAAGTGTTAAGGGATAGAACCACACCAGGTCTTACATTTCCATTGCAGAGTAAAAGCAGTATGTGTGTCACATCCATTCCAACCACAATAGCCAAAGCATGCACACAACTTTTGCCATTAACGACAAGCACCAGAATGCAAGTTGGTAAATTGGTTCAAGAAGTTCTGATCCTGTTACCAAGGATCTTCATCCTCCAGCAGTATCTTTTTCCAGCCATGCGCATGCCTGGCTTCCCCTTCTGTAAGTTCATCACACAGCTTTACCTGCAGGCCCATTTGCAAAAGGAGTACTGAATTTCCTGGTGGACTCTGGCATCCTATTATTTTCAGGAAATGAGAAGTTCCTCTGCAAGTCAGGCCTCTACAACAAAATATCAGAGGTAAATCAAAGGATAGAAAATGGAATTGGAGACCAACATTAGGAAATGAAAGAAATGAAAACAAAGACACCCAGAAAGCTCTTGTGTGCTTTCTCCATTGTTGATCTCTGTATGTCACAAAGCTAAGTTCCCCTCTTTGCTGGCAGTGGTGTTAACTACTCATAGCTTAGAGAAACTACTATTAGTCTCTGACACATTCCAGTTCTATACCCAAGGCAGTCCTCTGCCTGCCTCTGGCTAGATGCAACACATAGGCTTGTCACAGACAGCCTTGCTCCAGGACAGTGGGGAGCCCCTTGACAATCCCCTCTGTTATTTCAGATCAATTCCACGCAGCACATTTTACAGACAATGGCAGAACTTGGGAAAGCTTACCTCCACCTCTGAGCCATCTCTTAGATTAACTGATCTCTTTTCTTGCAGATTGAAGAACTTAATTGGGTTGGAGAGAGCAATAGTCAGGTCTAGAAACAAAAAGGAAATCTTGCTTGGATTACCAAATAGCACTGAGCACTCTCTGGTTTCCTCTCTGCATAAGGTAGAAAATTGTGGAGAAGGGCTATCTTGTATTCGCTACTTGTAACAAGCCAGGCTAAGACTGTCAGCTTGCACAACTCCTGTTCCAGCCCTCATCCAATGCTGTGTCAACCCAATCTTTTTCAGGAATCTGTGTTAAAACCATCAGTTTTTTCCAGCATTTCCACCCATAAACAAGGCTCATTTATATGAATACAGAGAGAGAGAGAGTAAACACAAGGTGCCTACAGTCAAAACTACAGTATTCACAAGAAGTTCTGTGGCAGCTGCCGTGACATCCTACTTGGCTTTGTTCATGATTGTTAAAAAGTTTTTCTGTAATATCTCCAGAGGGGGGTTTTCCTCATTTCTCTGTGTTTGGCCATTCCTTTTTTAAAGGAAGAGGCCGGAAAATTGCTTCTAGATTGCAGTTTGGACAAAACCCCAGGCACATTCTGAAGCATACTACCTACCTGCCCAGGCATCAGGGACATAATCCTTTACTTCCAGGTACACAAATAGAGAAGGCATGGTGAGTGGCATGTTACTTTCACTGCGAAGACAAACATGGTGATAGCCTGAAAGCAGAAAGCAGAAGAGACGAGTAACACAATCTTTCCCTTCTTGTTTGTGTGCCCCAACGGTAAAATGAAGATGTCTGCAAGAGGGCATGGTGAATACGTATGGTGTGAAAGCAAGGCTATAACTGGATGAATCTGAAGGCTCCACTGCCTACAGGTGATATTCTATGCAACAGGCATAGATGGAAAACATGCAGATGTTCAAATGGATACATTTTAAGATTAGAAAAGATGAAGGTATTTCCACAAAATCTACCTGAGTGCACTGCAATAATGGGAATGACACGATGACCAATGAACTTTCCTCCTTCCTCAAAAGCCACAATTTTGAGTGATGCCAGCTCAGGCATCATGATCTAGGGAAAAAAAAAACAACAACAACAAAACAAAAAAAGAGTTAAAAAAGAAAATGAGTGGTTTAAAAAGCAGCCAAAATAATGGAGCAGAGCGAGCAGTGCACAAATGACTTATTACAGGCAGGACAACAAAACAAAACACAAAACAACACAGATTAAAACACCTATGTTCTGTTCCCTAACAGCATACTGTCTTCACTGAGAACAACTTCACTCTTTCCTCCTTCCAACAAAACAGTGCTGTCTCATAGAACCATAGAATTGTTTGAGTTGGAAGGGACCTTCAAAGGTCATCTAGTCCAAATCCCCTGCAATGAAGAGGGACATCTTTCCAGAGAAACCATTGCCTGTTTCCAAATCTTATAAATTAAGGCTGTAGTTTGTCATGAGCATAACTGAAGTTACAAAATCTTCACCAAACACAGGCTTGTCAGAGGAGAGACTGCAAGGGATCAGAGGAAAGCAGGCTAACTAAAGAAAAAGCTGTGCAATAAGCCCTCCAAACCAGCACTTCCACAAAGCAATTCACCAAAGAAGGAAACAAATTTGGAAAGATAATTTAGCAAACACAGTAACTTTGCCGTAAGGGCTGTTTCATCATCCTCTCCCATTTTCTTCTGCCATGAAATGAACTAAAAATTAGTCTGTCAAAACCGTAGCCTGAAAAGCATTTTCTGAAATGAGGATAATATTTATCTACCACATCCCAAGTAGGCTGAAAATATCTGCTATCTCACAGTGTGCTTGGCAGAGCTGAATTTATAATGTATTTTTCTTTTAACTGCAGAAAAGCCAGACCTTACTATCACCTTCAACTTAATCTCCCCATAGCCCATAGCTGGAGATTAGTGGCCACAGAATTCTGGCAGACAAACAGGGCTGCCTTCTGTAATCAGGCACAGCTGAAAACCTCCTGCTGGTCCCATTACTTGCCCAGCACGCCTGCTTCTCACTGACAATTTAACCACAGTTTCTTTCTGCTTCCTTATGCTTGAAGTCTTCCAATCTGATCAGTGAATTCAGTCTGAAGTGCATCACCAAGGGGAGATTTTTGATACCTGTTATTTCCAGAAATGTTTCCAGCTACCCGATATCTGTACAAAGAAATCTCTGTGGAGAGTTGTTTTGGGTATCGTTTGGATATTATCACAGGTGCAGCATTCTTTGTCTGTCTAAAGCCACAATTGAGCTCTCCAGAAGGGAGTCCCTCCTGGCGTCACTCCAAATCATTACAAAAGTGTTCCTTACCTTTTCAAAAACAAAAGGTTCTTCTTTCCAAACAGGATTTATGGAATTGGCAGTGGAGGTCAGTTTGGTTCTGTATTTGCGCTTTGTGTCCCTTGGCAGCCCAAACAGCTCCACTTCCACGTATGTCTTCACACTGCGGTCTGAGAGGAATTGACCAGAAAGTATCTATGAGCAAACAAAAACATTAATTAGCAACTGCTGAAAAGAGTAAAATAAAAGAACCCACCCACGTCTCCACCCTTAAGTCCCTCTCCAGCTCCAAAACATTTTTTTTGCTGCAGCTTCCAATCCACAGTAGGCTTTTCTTTTATCTTTTCTTCACCCTTGTTTCTTGTACCAACACTTCCTTCAACCTCCTCCCTCCCCAGCATCATTGCCTTGGCTTCCTTCTGCGTGGCAGATGCTAATTTTCCATTCTCACGTGATTAGGATTAATTTGAAATAGCACAAAGGTGGGGAGTCGCCATGGAAACACATTTCTCCCACAGGAGAAATGGACCCAGGGAGCTGGGTTCATTTGCCACTAAGAACCCCACTGGGTAATAACTGGAGGGGTCATACGCACTAGTTATGTACGCAGTGCCAGCAAATGGTGGTCAGAGGAGGAAGAGCACTCCGGGTTGTACTTGCCGTGACAGACAGTGTGCTTGCCACCACCACATCAATGCGGTCCACTGAGAAAGGGTCAAATTGCTTGTCCGGACGCCGCATGAATTCATGCTTGAGCAGATAGCCACACTGGCCATTGAACTCAAACAGAGCCATGTTCTGCTGCATGGGAACATCTGAGGTACATAGAGAGGAAAGCAATAAGCAAAACTGCTGTGGAATCTAAGCAGGTGGCTCTCAGTGAGCTGAGAGGTGCTGTACTTTTACAGCCCATGCTAGCCAAAGACTCACAAAGCCCTTTCAAAAACTAATTAAATCTCTCAGCACCCTACAGGGAAAAATATTACAGCAGCTATTACGAGAAAGGTAAAGTGGTTTGCTTATGATTGTGCCATAAATCATGGGTAGAACTAAATTAAATACTTTAAGAAGTAACTGCTGTTGTGGGTGTGAGGCAAATTGTTGCCTGAACCTCTCCACTCCTCCTTTCTGTCATTTTGGGGCTTCTCTCAGTCCATCCTCTCCTCTGCCACTTCTTATCTTACTAACAGTGGCTTATGGTTTTGGCACCTGTCTTCCGTATGACATCCTCTTCAAAACCAATCTCTCACTTTCCCTTTTTAAGTCACTTTTATTATTTTTCCTCCTATTGATCCTATAAGCCAGTCTCCTACACTCCATACATGAGATAGTGAAAATGGTAAAGAGCAGTGTTATCTGAAGGCTTTTCTTTGCCTCCTCTTATGCTAGTTGTGCAGCAAGAAATGGCCTTTCTTCCCTGCTCAGATCAGTGTACTGGAAATAACAGCACAGACAGGCTGGTCCTGCGGCCAGATGGAACTATGCCTGCTGCCTTGTAGGAAAGAGGATGCAGGAGCTCCTGGTGCCTTCACACAAGTTATTTACTCTGACATCATGTTACAAACCAGGCAGAGATAGTACCCAGATATTGGATGACAGCAAGCCTGTGCACATGTGTAAGCATAAACATGTAGGACAGGCAATTACAGGCTCTGCATGCCTGAATTGTGCTGGACCCAGAAATGTGCTGTTGGTCTGTGAGAGACTCAGAGAAGAGCAACACTTTGGGAACAAGGTGTGCAGAACAAACACATACAGGGGAACAGCAGTGGTAGAAAATAGCAGGGAAGGAAGAGACAATGAACATGAGCACACGGCTTCACCCACTGAGAAGCTGGAGGACAATGTGACACTCACCCATGGTCTGGAAGTTCAGTGCCACCATCTGACAGCCAACGTTCCAGAACATCTGGGGCATGTAATTCGAGGAGTCCATTCGGGTGCCTTTGGGGTAAATCCGGCTCATCTGGCGTTTGTTGTATCTACAATTGCTCTATTGGAACCCAAACTGGAGCACTCCTTGTGCACCCTGACGCTAGCTCATGAATTCAGATTTAAAAGTCATTTGCTATGAAGGCTCAGAGTCTTCTAAAGAAGAAGAAAAAGAAGCTGGGACAACAACATGCTCCTTTCCTACATCCTTTCCTGTTTAAGAGTAAACATCTGACAGCTTTGCCTTTTGCTACTGCAAGATGCCTACTGTCAAGAATCTCTGTGAGCAGCCCAAGCCACCCTGGCAGCTTGCACATCTCCACACCTGCATACTTTACACCTGTGATGAAGAGTTTACCATATTCCGAAACCAGAATTCAGTTGATTGCACCTTAGCCTTAACCCAAGTTTCAGATGAGCTCCCACACTTTGTACAACCAACTACAGGGGGCAAACATTGCCAAAAGGATACTCTACAAACTGCACAGGAAACTTGGTCAGCAGATCATAAGCCTTCAGCTCAGTGAAGGAAGAGATAACGTAACTCCGGTTCTTCTCTAGAAAGAGAAAACATGAAAGTGTTTAGAAGAAAGGTGCACCCAGCCCCCACTGTGTGTGTGGGACTGATGAGAGACTGACTTACGGGCAGAGACTTCAAAGGAGTCAAATTTGATGGGCTGTATGTAATTAACAAGGCTGGACATTTCTTCATATGCTGTCACTTCCAAACCAGCAGTGCCCTGAGCAGGAAAAGAAATGCAACAGAATACAAGAGAAGAAAGATGAGGAGAGTTTTTCTAGAGATGAAACAAAACACATCTGGGCTGCCCTGGCCAAAGCACAGCTGTTTCTTTGGCTTCTTGATCCTACAACTACATTGTAAGCAGCTTTGTTGGGGGCACCCTGAGTTCTGGGTAGCATGGCAAAAACTGAGATATGCTAGAAGGTACCAGACTTGACAAGAAGTCTAGGACCCCTATAACCTCAAAGTATGGACTCTGGGACAAACCTGGGATGTTGTTTGCCCTCTTCTCTGATTGACTCTAGAGAGAAGAAAAAGGGAAATGGATCTTCCCTATTCAAGGCAGTGCTGATCTGCTGCTTCCCTTTCAGCAGCAGCACTTCATGTTTCTATAACTTTTATCAGACTAAGGTTAAGCTGCTCCAAACACCCTGAGGGCAGAGAGTTACCTCCAAATCATGCAGAATGTCAAAGTCAGATTCAGAAATAATACCTCTTCTGCTACAGCCTCTATGTTTGTCACAACTTTTGCAGGAAAAACTGAATAAGAGAAATGTCATATTGCACGGAGGAAGGAAAGTCATCATAGTACAGTTTACTCCCCTTTGCACTTTGATATTAATCTCCATTCAGAATAGTGAGTCTCCAGAGAAAATTGGAGGCCAGAATAAGACAAAAACAAAAAACAAAACAGAAAAGGAACAGAGACAACAATAACAGCACCTCATCTGACTGCATCTTCTTGATTTCCTCTTCATCCAGGTTTCCTAGCTGATCATCCTCTTCCTCTGGTTCTTCTTCAGCCACATCACCTGCCCAGACTAAGCATACAGCCCATATCAGTACTGCTTATCAGAACATGAAGACAAGACTGTGACTGCTCACACGGCCTGCAGCTCTGACTGCTAACAGTGAAGAGCTCTGCAAAACCTCCCAAGCATGTCACAAAGGAACAAGAGAGGAGGAACTGTATCATTTTATTAGCCAAATCCAAGTAGGAAAAGGCTAAACTCTGGCCTAACAGATTCAAGACCCTTTCCTATAAGCCTCCACCACACCACAGGAGTGACAATCACAATTCTGTTCTCCCCACCAAGGCGGCACACATTTGTGGGACTGAATGTCTGATTCCCAGCTCCTCTGTAGTGGCACTCATCACATGAACCTGATGTGCCAGGTTCTGCATCACTGGATACCAAGAACTGCATCACTGTTCTACCACAGGTTCCTTAAGCCTTGAAACAGTGGGAGGTGAAGGATGGGAGGAAAGTAGGGACTGAATGTTCTATAAGCCTTCAAGATCCTCAAGGTGAGGGACTGGGAGAATGAAGAACCACCCTCTGTAGGAGACGGTTTGAAACCATCTGAGGAACATGAAAATATAAAAGTCTGTGGGAGCTGATGAGATGCATCTGAGGGTCCTGAGGGAAGTGGCAAATGAAGTTACTAAGCCACTGTATTTGAAAAGTTGTGGCAGTCTGATGAAGTTCCCACCTTCTGGAAAAGGGAAACATAACCTCAATTTTTAGAAACAGACAAACAGGAAGACCCGAGGAACTATAGGCCAGTCAGTCCCACCTCTGTGCCCAGCCAGGTCTTGGAGCAGATTCACCTGGAAACAATGCTAAAGCACATGGAAAAGAGAGACGTGACTGGTGGCAGCCAACATGACTTCACTAATAAGGGCAAATCATGACTGACAAACCCGAGAGCCTTCTAGGTAACTGTGCTGGTGGATAAGGGAAGAGTAATTGGCACGACGTCCTTGTCTCTGAATTGAAAAGGCGTGGATTTGATGGCCTGACCACTTGGGTGGATAAGGAATTGGCTGGGCAGTCCCATTTAAAGAGTTGTGGTCAATTACTCAATGTCAAAGTCGAGACTGGTGACAGGTGTGACCCTCAGGGGTCAGCACTTGGACCAGCACCACTTAACATCTTTGCTGGTGACATGGACAACAGGATTGAGTGCACTCCCAGCAATTTTGCTGATGCCACCAATCTTGCAGCCCAGAAGGCCACCTGTACGCTGGGTTGCATTCAAAAAAAGCGTGGCCAGCAGGGTGAGGGAAGTGATCCTGCCCCTCTACTCTGCTGTTGTGAGGCCCCACTTGCAGTGTTGTGTTCAGCACAAAGAAGGGCAGAGACCCACGGGTTGGATGGGGCCCTAAGCAGCCAGATCTAGTGGGAAGGCCCCTGCTGTGGGCAGGGGTTGGAACTAGATGATCTTTAAGATATCTTCATCCCAAACTGTTATATGCTGTTATTAACCACACCATGGTAAATTTGTTATCAGAGAGCTACTAGTGGTAAAAATATATATATCCCTTTCCATCAAACCAACAGTCAGTATGCATCTAGTAATTACTAACCCATGCAGACATAAGTCTCAGATTAGGCAGCAGAGTTCACTAATGGGCAGGGAATTAAGTTGGTTGCCTCTTATTAGTCAGAACAGTGTCTGAAAACATTCTGAAGATTTAGTTTATCTTCCAAGCTTACGCTTCTTCATGAGATGCCTGAATTGATGACTAGTATTGTCTTGCCTAGAGCTAGTATCAGGAAATTTGGAAAGTCCCTAGCAGGCCAGACTTGCTCATCTAGCTGTACTAGTCCCATTTTCCCCCTTAGACATACCAGTATCTTCAACATCTGTAAAAGCTGGCTGCTCAATGATTTCTGGTTCCACATTCTTCCCCTTCTTCATAGAATTCTGCCTCTTCTCAGATACGGACTGTTTCTTTTTGTTCTTAATTAAGATTTTCCCTAAGAGATCCTTAGGACTTGGCAGAGGAACTCCTGGCTTCAGCTGCAACAGAAACTTCACAGTGAACTTTCTTCACAGATATACAATTTAGACACTCAGCTGTCCTGTCCTTCCTAGTACAGCTCCTCTGGCCACTTACTGGTACATGGAAACATCTCTCACCCACTGTATACTTTAATTTCTCCACCTACAGGCACATTCCACTATGTCTGTGCAGATTTTTTCCTAAGTCTTCACCTTCCTGATGTCACTTTCAGACCAGCATTTTACACCTCTCAGTCTTTTCAAGCTCTACTGCCTGTGCACGTCATGCTGTCTCCAGCCACCCATCCTGCACTACAGCTGAAAAACCATCCACGTTTCCTGGAGCCATCCACACAACTCAGGCTTTCACATTCCACCCCCTTCTCTCATTATCCCAGAGCACCACATCAGCAATCAGGCCATTTTTAAACTCTCTGCCTAAGGCTGATTTGAAAGAAAAAAAAAAAATCCCAAAGGCAGTGGCTTTGTGCATGTCACATGAGGATGTGTGACTCAGACTCTGCTTCCAGATCTACACTCTCCACACAGATACCAACAGACCTGTTAATAATTTAGCTAAAACTCTGAACTGTTTCTCCCCATTCTCCAGGCAAAGACATGGCTCTGGACAGTGGGCAACTGCCAATGTGCTCCCTGTTTGTTTTCAGCTCTGTTTATCTCAGTATTAAAACTCAGATGGTTGGACCAGGTGTTTTAGCTCCCCCTCTACTATTTAATAAAAGGAAATTGATTCATTCCCTGCAGAACACAGGCACTGCCCATGATTTGTAAATCAGTGTTCATTCACAAGGCAGCTGAACAAGCGGTGTGTGTAAGGTTCACCAAAAAAGTCACCATCCCCACAAAAATACATAATTGCACAAGTAAGCTGTCACCTCAGTTCAAGCAGAACAGGAGTTTTACTCAGCTAGTCTGAGCACACAGTAATGCATGTCAGTGACCTGCCCATCTATGCCCCCAAGGGGGGTCATTTCCAGGCTGGAAACAGGAATTTAGAAGCATTGGTTGGAAGAGCCTGAAATGCTACTAAACCCTTGCTCCTGGTTGTTTCCAAAGCAAGCGCTGGCAGACACCTTTGAAACAGTATCACGTATGAAAATACACTGACTCATCTTGGTGTAATGGGTACAGCTTGGTCACCTAGAGCTCAGTTTCCAAAGTCACTGAAGGGATGGAGCATTAAGAGCAGGGTCAGACAAGTGCTCAGGAAAAGCCCTGTGACTGAGAAGTCATCCCTTCACTTGTCAGTTTGCTCACCCCTATGTACTGAGCTCATTTACCTCTTTTTGTTACTGTCCTTATATCTCCTGTGGCATTTCCTGGCATGAGGAACCACTTTTTTCAGAAAGTCCTCTCCCCTGACCTGGTTCTTCAGCCTCCTTCCCCAGCTCCCACTTACTGGGTATTTCTCCAGAGGCTCTGTCAGCAGCATATTTCCAAATATGGTTCGGCAGTACTCAGCCATCTTTGCCTGCTGCTTGGGCCTAATAAACAAAGAGATAAAGCAGGAGCGAACAGGAAAACAGATGCCCAAATCCAGAGTCTAGCATGAGCAACTATTTTGAGATCCATAAATCTTCACCCATTCAGAATGTATTTTGCATCTTTGCCGCAAAAATCCCTAACAATGTTTCATGTCAACACAGGAATTCATTTCAAATCAAGCAGCCCTTGCCTGTTCTGCTCTGGACAACAGAGAACACAATCCTCCCACATCACTGTCCCCACAGTCATCAGATACTCACGAGTCCACGTGGTTCTCAAAGGAGAGGATGACAGGGTAAAGAGATGTTTTGAAAGCACTTTCTGCAATGGCCTCAATTGCATCCTGAAGGAAAGAACATCACAGGTACCAGCACTCATTAGTAACAGATCTGATCTCCCCATGAAACTGATCCCTCCCCGCATTTCAAATCTCCACAGTGATCAGTCAGGCTGACAATTTACACCTGCCTCTGAAGCTGCCCAACTTTCTATCATTTCACCTGCTCACAACACACTTCTATCTAGCAGCAGAGAAATCTGGAATGTTCACTCACCAGCACCAGCAGTGCTGACATTTCCAATGCAAATACCATAGAAACATTCTCAGCATTAATAGCGTAGAGAAAAAAAATAAAATCATATTCTCTCCAAATCCCTGTTAAATTCCACAGACTTTCTACTATTTTCTTCCCATTGCTGCTTATTGACATGGTAAGGAAAGTGTCATTTGCTCCTTTGCAATTACCTCCCAGCCTTTAGTCTAGTATGTTTGTGCACTAACTTTATACAGCGCACATGGGCTCCAGGTTAAATGGTGAGGCCAGGTCTAGCACCAGGACCTCAATGTGGGCAATTCACTTAAAAAAGAACAACCCCCCAAGCAAATAAAATAACCCCCTGCTCCCCCCAAAATTCAGCTCCTCCATGGGCCACTTGGACTGTGCCCAAGAAACCTGCCAGGTTTGGAAGAGGAGTAGCAGGTTACAATTTCCTTGAGATACAGTTGCATGCCTTAGCAGAACTCTGCAATTACAGTAGCTATGGCTGTTGTTACTTTTCCTACCTGTAGCGAACCGCTGTGCAAAAAGCAGCAGTGCAATTATAGGATATGGGAAATTACTGACGCTGAAAATGACAATACCTCCAATCGTTAATAAGGATCTGGTGTTTTTCCCCCAGAAGAAATATTTTAGTACTTGTGAAGCGTTGGAACTGGGGAAAGATATGGAATATGAATAAAGAGCTTTAAAATGAAGAAAAAGTGCCCTCCTGTTGGCAGCTGCTGTGTACATGAGAGCAGAAAAATAAGCATGGTGCATTGGTTTTTAACCTGCAAGCTGTTTGTAACTTCTGTGGATGAATGCCATACATTTTCAAGGCTTTAAACTGTGCTTCAGAAGCCTAGGAGCTAAACCCTCAGGGAAGCTCTCTGCTCAGCATGCTAGAGGGCAGTTGCTCCACCAAATAGACATGTAATTGGGAAGTAATTAAAATCTATTCCTCCAAAGCACCTCCATCTGAGGCTCTAAAGCACACAAACTGTAAGAAGATAAACTCACTACAAATGTTTGTTTTCTAAAAGCCACCTTGATTGTTTGTCTGACTTGCATCCATCCGTAAAATTGTCATGCAATTTTCTGTCCATACATCCATCGTGCTACACAACTCTGCATACAGGCACACCCACTCAATTGTCTCTCCATCACTTCTACTTGACTACCTGCATTCCCATCATTCATTTATCCTCATCCACCTTTCGCAGTCCTCCAGCTCCAACGATGTACACAAATTCCAACCTCTTGCACATTTGCTCATCTTTCATTCTACCTGCACATTCATTCACTTGTCATCTTGCCATGAATCTTTCTCTTTCAAACATCTTTGCCAATACGTTTGACTGTCAGTCAGTGAACTTGAATGGAGATCAGTCTAAAGCCAAGCAAGGGCAAATGTGTGGAGAATATTCCTGCACCTTGAAGAGGATTTCAGTTGTCATGGTGAACCCATGAGTGATGATGGGCTCCTCATCTGGGGGACGGCCCTTCCAGCAATCCAGCTCCACACAGCGACACCCAGCCAGCAGCGTCTGACGGTACATTTCGGGAGATGAGATACCAGAAAACTGGCCAGCTGGAGGAGAGCACAAGGAGGGAGGTTCAGCTTTAGCTATTCACATGGGGCACCTTCTGCATAAAGCAGAGCATAAACTCTGCTGTCTTTGAGCAGAATGACAATATGTTGGATATTATGAAGAAAAATATTCGCTAAAAGAGCGGTGAGGCATTGGCACAGGCAGCCCAGGGAGAGGGTGGAATCATCATCCCTGGAGTTGTTCAAGGAGGTGGTCAACATGTAGACCTGGCACTTAGGGACATGGATTAGTGGGCATGCTGGGGATGGATTGATGCTTGGATTTGATGATCTTAGAGGTCTTTTACAACCATAATATAATTCTATGCTTCAGGCAATAGAGTGACATTTCTTCTTCTGAAGTGTCATGCACAACAGCCCTCAACACTCCAAACTAGAGGGCAGATGCATCTACCTGATTATCAGGGTCATTCATCCATCTCTGATGGTGGTAGACACATGCTGGAGCTCAGGCAGTTCTGGACATGCCCATACCTGTTAAATAAGTGTTGTGTGATGAATTGATGAAGTAGTGTGAGAGCGGCTGTGTCATGTCCTGATACAGCACCAATTTGTCCAGTGCTATCACGTTGTTCTCAGGGCCACAGAGAAACCAGACCATTCCCTCCGGAGACAACTGCCCTACATGGAAAAGAAAGCTTCAGTGGTGCTGAAACACAAAGGTTCTGGCATCTCCTACCCAGTAAGGCAGAGGTTTGTGAGAATCAGGCTGGTTGCTCCCCTGGAAAACCAGGGTACCAGAAGGTATGAGATGCTCTGCTATTTTCATGCTACCTTCATAGTGGGACATAACAGAAGAACCAGTCCTATGGGCTGAGTAAGACTCACCTCTCTGGATGTTAATGACGCTGGGCTCATATTTCTCTATCAGGCTCTGCACCTGCTCAGGTTTTGCTGGTGGGAAAAGGATGTCGTTGAGGCGAGAGTCTCGTTGCTTCTTGTTGATAAATTTTGCCAAGTGTTCTTTGGTCATGTAGGGTTTTGCTTTGAAATGGCTAAGGGGAAAGAATTACAGAAAAGCAAGTGTAAGGCACATGTGCCAGAAAACTTCATAATGGAGACATTGGTTCTTCCTTAGGTAAACAGTAAGCGCACAGCTCTCTGAGCACACAGAATTCTGTTTTATCTACATTTCTTCCTGCAAATGATGCTTTCTACTCTGGTCTTTTTTCCTCCTCTATAAAATTCCCCCTAACTACTGCACTGCTGTTAAGGGGTTGTACAAGGGAAGAACAAAGCATAATTTGAGCCTCTGACCTAAACTCTGTATTTCAGAACACAATGAATACTTGCCCTATGAAATCAAGTCCACTTAAGAAGTCACAGGTTTAGTTAATTGGAAACAAGTCACTGACTAATGGCAAAGTTCTCTGGGTTTCACACTGTGCATGGTCTGGTTTGGGGCTAACCACAAGTAGTCTCATATTACCATCACTTAGATTAACCTGAAAACAGTGCTTCTGATAGTGACAATTCAGAGCCCCTGCAGCACAGTGAGGCCTCAGGCCTCATCCTTTTAATTCAGTCATCAGTGAAAGTGTGTACTTAGGTACCTGTTTTTCCTGGCTTGTGTGTAATCAGCCAAGCAATGTGCACAGCAACCCTGCTCCCCACCTTTTTTGCCTTTCTTTTACAATAAGAGATTAATTCCTCTTCCATGGCTTGAAGGAAACTTACTGTGAAGTAAATATCTCATCAATCTCAGGCCGTGGACACAGATTCATGAGGAAAGTTTTATACACAGTCTCAGGGAAGTCCTCTGGGTTGATGGCATCATTCTGAGAATGAAAGACAGGTCAGTATCATTAACCTACAATGGTTTTCACCTCTGTTAACACTTGCAGTCCAGCACTCATTGTGACAAGGCAGATAAGCAACTGGCACACCTAGCAAGGTGTTTAGGAAAGAGGAGATGGAGTGGAGAGGCATTATAATGGCCTATTTCAGAAAAGATCGTTATTTAAACTGTCCCTTAGTGGCTCCTGTGTGATGATATAGAGTGCATGATAAGCTGATAGGAGCTGTTAGAAGTCTGGATTGTGGTCTGAAGGCTGGCAGCAGTGCCATCAGATCTTTTGCTTCAAAGAGCAGGGGAAATGGACAGAAGGGAATGAACTGCTTCCTATGCCACACATTGCAAGTCACAGAGCTGCAAGTGCTACAAACAGTAAGAACTGATCTTAGCAGGCTTGCACTTTAGGCAAGGCAGCTAACAACGATAGGATTTCAAAGCAATTTAAGAGACCCCTAATGTTTTTGAAGTCATGGGCAGCACAGTCAGGATAAGCAAGCAGATTATTCCCAAATTAGTGGCTACCTTGTTACATCCTTACCTTGCCTTTTGGAAGATGACAAGCACTTAATGCTGCTTCCACCCTCTTCCTGTCTGCAGGAAACATCTGAAAAATACTACACAGATAGGGAAAAAGAAACCATTACCACCATGTAAAAGGATGCAGAAAGCTGGGTACTGGTATGCAGGGCAGAATGCATCCGGTCAAGCCTTCAGTTTAAAGCACTCTCTTTGCAGTATTATGGACTAGTAGCAATAACTGAATTATACCTAGATTCAGAACATCCCAATTAGCAACAATGAGGTATCATCTGTGGATAAATTTAGATGTCAGCTCTATTACACTCCTGGAATAACAGGTGCTCACGGTCAAGAAGGGGAACAAAAAGTGCCAAATACGTTGGCAGATGGAAAAGTGCTCAACTGGAGCTGTAGCTGACATATGCAAACACTGCATGCTGTTCCCAAATAGCCCTTTGCAAGGCAAAAATTGCAGCATCCTTGTTATACTTCAAAAGGGATTTAAATGTCCAAAGTCAAGTAAATGTGGGATGTAAAAATAAAACCTGACATAGAGGATTAGAAAGCTTCACATGTACCTACACTTGGAGATGCTGAATATTTTTTATAAATCTGGCTCTTAATCTGGACAACTTAACTGTGTAATGGTTTAGACCATAAAAACCACTTCTACTATTCTACAAGAAAGGCCAGGGCATTGAAGTGAGCTACAGCCTGTACCAGACATTTCTTCTGGCTTATTCCAAAAGAACAAACCATTTTCTCTGCAGTAATGCTACCTTGCTTGCATTCTCAAGATCAGTTTGAAGTACACTTTCCCTAGTTTGAGTTATTAATTAAGAGCTGTATGTTTTTAAAAGCCCATGATGTGTACACTGGTTTTTGACAAATCCTGCTGCTCGGTGGTTTAGGAAACAAACAACAAGTAATGCTTACTGTTGAATAACAATCAGCTGTCCAGGAACACATTTAGCCTGCACAGACTTAGTCTAGAATTGTTACACCATATAACACAAAATAAGTACCACATTTATTACAGTGATTAGCATTTGCCTCTCATGATGCTATAACAGCACAAATCTGTGAGCAGGGTGGTTCATAACTTTCCAGCCAATGCCCACAAGCGTGCTCACCAAAGGTCCTTATTCTCAAAAGGAAAATAAGTTAAGCACTCAAAAAGGGAAATTCAATGCTGCAGTGCAGGCTTTTGTCATTGTGTAAGTGACAAAACAACACGGAGGAGTGATGGGATCAGCCATGGAGTGATTTTACAAGGGAAGATGCTGAGTGGCACAAAACCAATTCTAGATTTATGCCATGACACACACGAGGGTCTTTGTTTTAGCAAATCAGCCTTAGCTTTTTCTCAGGACATTTCTACCCTGATGCATAAGCCAGTCCTTGAACAGTGAAGTGCAAACCTCTCCTGTTCTGTACTTGAGCCAGCATTAACCTTGGCCCAGATGTCTGTCCTCAAAGGCTGTTTCCCCATTCACGTGCAGAGTGAAGACTGAAGGCAGTGGAATTACACCAGTGGAGAATAGCTGTAGTAGTCACACATGAGAAAAAAAGAGACAAAGAGAAAAGGCCCCTTCCAATTCACATTATTTTATGATTCTATGATAAAACAACAGATTTCTGCTTCAGGCTAGCTAATTTGTCAAGCAAAAATGAACCACATACAGAACTCCTTCTATAAAAGCTCAAACAAGTCCTACACCTTATGTAGCTTCAACTCATGTTTGCAAAACAAATCCCCAATCAGAATTTCATCAGAGTTGCTTGATTTTGTTAATGAATATTTGGTAACAGGAAGGAAGTGAAATTCTTGCTGTAGATGAAGGAAATGGTCAAAGAAAGTCTCCTTTCCAGACACAAGTTATGTCCCAGGCTCTTCAGTGGGAGGAACTTAGGTGCAGCAGGAGTCCTCTCATGACTTGAATGATTTTTACCTCATAGGTAATGGTTTTTGGCAATGTTTTTTACCCTTAGGTGCAGCAAAAGCAGGCAGCTATAGGCTCAGGGCTACCATCCTTTTACCAGCTGCTATGCCTTTCATCTAAGTGAATATACAATAAAAGACAAACAAAAGCCTTACTCACTTCCTGACAGGAATCTTTCCCTCTGCGTTCAGCTGCATCTTCAACTTCACCAGGCTGTGGAAAAAAGTCAAGATGAGGAGGAAAAAAGAAAACACAACTGGGAAAGGAAACCAACAGTTATCTGAAAATCAGGGTATTACAGGCTGCAAGCTTAACCTCAGATAAAACCTGTTCCCAGTTCTTTGGAAGGAAAAACGGGCAAACTTTTGATATCAGAAAGATTCCTCTGAAACATATGACAGATGTGAGATGATGGTATCCTCTGTTACTAAGTCCTCCTCGATGATCTCAGGCTGCCAAACCAAACAGCATTACAGAACCAAGAAGAAGAGGCAGTACTTTGTTGAGATAAGCACAGTGACTACGATGGGGGAATATATCTGAAGCTCAGAATTTCAGTTTGCCTAGTGCCACATGTATAATACCAAGGCTCAAGTGCTCCAGTGCCAGTCAGTTGTCACGCAACACAGAACCCATTGACAACCTGCTGCCCTGTGCCTCAGGGCTCCTGAGTTAGCACAGGACTTGCTTAGGAGACTGCCAAAGGACTTGGATGCTAAGAAGCCTTTTCTTTTCATTACAGACAGAAAGAGCAGCAAGCAAGCGTTTCAAATAGCAGTGTTTGTCAGAAACCACTTACATTTTCTCTAGGAAGGTGTACCGAGAAGCATTGTATGTGAGGGGATTCTGAACAATGGCCATAATATCCTCAGCCCAGCTCTGGAGAAAAAAAAAACACACGCAGAGGTGGAGGCAGCTGATGGAACAGCACAAGTACATTGCATAGACAGGGCACTGGCCTGGGCTGATACTGCTGGGCTACAATCCCAACAATTCCTTTCCTGCTCCCTCCGGAACGTGCCAACTCTTTGTCCTTCACAGTGCTTCTCTGCCCTCAGGCTCACATACCTTGCCAACATTCTCCTTGTAGGACACAAAGTTATGGAAAGTGAGGTCCACCATGTCAGGGCCAGATACAATTGTCAGAGTTTTCAGCAGAAAGGTGCTGTGAGGGTAATCCAAGTTAAAAACCTCACGGAGCTTCTGGCACTGCAACACAGAACAAGTGGGGTGAAAAGGAGAATGAGGCAAACTGCATTTGGAAAAAAAAAATACAGGACACAATGCAAACATGGACTCAAGTTTATCAACAGTTGCAAAATTATGTGGTCTTTCTCATCTTTTCTTATTTTCCATTTCTTTTCTGTAGCCTGCATCACCAAGATCCTCCAAGAAAGAAACCATTGTGACCAACATCACTGCACAAACAGCCTGTTCTGGTCTGAAAAAATACACATAGGAGACTACTATTAAAGAAACTGCATGTAAAACTTCAGCTTCAACTTGCAGGCAGGTGGAGAGAGGAGCATTTGGCCTCCAATTAGCATGGGTGTGAAACCAAGTTAGCACAGACAACCATTTGGGTTTCCACAAACACTAAGAAAGGTTTTTCAATTAGTGTGACACCTGTTGCAGTAGCTTGCCTCAGCACAAGATAGGTGCTGTTTGGAGTCCCAGAAGGCCAACCAGACTTAAGCCTGGTTGCTGGGGACAGAAGCTCACTCTCTCTGTCTTCAACTGACATTTTCTTCTTGTTGTCAGTTGCTAAATTTGTTGTCTTTTTTTTCCATAGCAATTGCAATGTCCCAAGCGATGGCTCACCAGAGATTTGATAAGTGAAGAGCTCATCCGATTAGTCATACTGGGATTTCATCACCACATGAAAGTATTTATAGAATCCCTTTAACTTATTTAGTATTTTATGCATTCCTATCCTACATAAGGCATAACTAAGCCAAGGTATCCTTGAGTTACACCGATGGTTACTATTTGTAACAGAAGGAAAACATTCCCAGGGCCTACCATAAAGCACAGCAATTCATTACTTGAAACATAGCATCCATCGTAGCAAACTGGCAGAGCACTGCTCCTTCAGAAACTAAGGGCAAAATTAATCACCAGCAATTGCTAGCATGGCAGGGCAGGCTCAGAAACGCACCAGGAGCTGGAAGCTGTATGTTAGACTGAGTTACTGTTAGGCTGAGTTACTCCATTTCAACAAGTTGAAATCAGTAATAGCCTAGCACATTACAGATACCACTCTAACCTCAGCAAGAGAGGTTTAAGCTAAATAACTTCATGTGCTTGCTATAAATGTAGAGCACTCACCAAATCAGCCCTGCAGCTCAGCTCCAGTTGGGCAACTCATCGAGCTGCTATAACTGGACAACATCTACATTTTTATTGCTGAAAGTTGGTCTTAGACTGACAAAGCCAACAAGAAACCCTCTGACTATTTTAATTCCTTTGAATTGCTCGATTCAAACACAAGCAGTTGTTTCAGCCACAGAATTTTCTATTTACGTTTGGACTGTGATAGCTGAAACTGAAACAGCTCACTGTAGGAACCTTCATGTGCTGTGTCTCGCATAGAAAACTGCATGAATATTTTATGAGAAATTGTGCAGGCTTTTTCCACTGCGTTTTTCCAAATTTCTGCAGCATCTGCAATGTGGGTACATATGTAGCAAATAGGAAAAAAAAAAAAAAGAATGAGACAGATTATAATTCAAGACCACCTGAACGCCAGCCCTCCCTTCATAAAAGCCTTTCCTTGGTCGTAACTGAGATATGTACAATCCAATAGGAACTGGAGGGATCGAAGGGGAAAGGCAGTCAGCCATCCAGAACTACTTTCTAGTAGCTGAAGAGTTTCTAGAATGGCTCATTCCTGTACTGTAAGCAAGTCTTCTTTGTAGAAGCCAACAGCACCCACATATCCTACCACACTCTGAGAATCACAGAATATCCCAGTTGGGAGGGATAAATGAGTCCAACTTGATGGAACTTAAACTAAAAGTGGCAATGTGTTAGATTTTAGTTTCACATTTAACTTCATCTTGCAAACCCAGGGGCATTTGTTCAGTTTTCTTACCTCTAGTGATGTAAATTCTATGAAGCTAAGACAATAGAGAACTTGTGGTTTGAGCTCAGCTCATTTCCTGTATTTGTTACAAGGCGGCTCCTCCCGCCCCTTCCTTTTCTGCAATCTGGTGTCACTTGGCTTCCCAGCTTCTGCTCAGGATGTGTCCCCAGCTGGCTCTGAGCTTCCACCTGTGCTCTGCAGACAAAGCTGGGCACATGCAGCTCTCAGAATGGCTCGACCTCTGCCTCACAACAGGAAGTGGACAGCCTTAGCCTATACAGCTATCTAAATGGGATGCACGTTGTCAGCATAGGTTAGGACACCCCCTAACACCTCTGTTTGCAAACTACAGCAGGGAGAGGGGCAAGGAGAGGAAAGAATGATCTTCTCAGGGATCTAAGTTGGGTCATATTTTCCCAGCACATTTCCCACCTAACCTGAAATAAGTCACACACTCACTCACTTTGTGCTGCCTGCTGTACTAAGGGATTATCTCGCTCCTGGGATAAAGGCAGTGATGTTGGCACAACAATGGCGAGTGTGCACCAGATGCTGTCCTGATGCCACATTTTGCCTTTTTAATAACTTGCTCTCCTGTGCTGCAGCTTCACTGCCATTCCTCAGTGCCACACTGCAGGTGGACAGAAAGGGAGGCCATCAGTCCATGAAAATAGGCAACCATATTAGCCATGCAAATCAGGAAGAGAAATATGCTTAGCAAATCCACTTAGAAAAAAACACACACACAAAAAGCAACCCAGCAGAAGAATGGCTGAAATATAGAATCAACTTTCATTTCACTTTCCACTCTCCTGATTTCCCTAAAAACCTGATCTGTATAAATCATATTCATAATCCTGAGAAAAGCAAATTCTCATGCAAACACAAAGAACCAAACTTAATGCAAGAGATTGAAAGAGCCTTTTCTCCACTTGAAACAGATATAAGCAGATGACAGCCAGGATTTGCTCCAGCTGCATGCAATATCTATATATGACAGTTCTGTATCTTCATGATGCAGTGCTGGAGTGCAATACTGCAAGACAACACAAGCAAACCCACTCCCTATGCATTCTTTAGGACAGCAGCACCACATCTGTGGGGCTGTCTCTGGGCACGTCTCTGTGCCAAACATCCTGGAGGGACAAGTGAGAGGAGATGCAGCTAAGCACCCTCAGCTCTCACTTCTGCCTTATCTAAAGGAGATGGAGAATGCAGCAGCACACAGATTCACATGGCATCAAACAACCCTCAGCCTGCTGGAACCAAACAGGAACAGATGAGGGAGATCCAGACTTTGGGTCCTTAGAGTCTGCATGTCTAGGTTCAAAAGCAACAAAATATGTATGAAGAATGAAATTGTATCATAATAATGAACACCAGTGAGAAAACACAAGTTTGTTTTGTGAAAAATGAGACTCATTTCAAAGCCCATGCCTGCTGACATGCTCAAACAAAACCCAAGCTGAAGCCAAAAGCTCAGCAGCCTGGCCTGCAGCATCATATACTGTAGTACTAATAATTGGCTTGTGCAAGTGCTCTGGGTTCTTAGTGCCTCAGAAGAAAACAAGATGGAGCAGCTGTTATTGTTCTTTGTTACTCAAATAAAAAGATGAAAATTGCATTGTAAATAACATCTTGATCTGCTTTGGCATGCTGCTGAACTACATTCAATAGCTTTTTATCTTGTCTCACTTATGTTAGAAGCCCTTGCTAATTCTTATCTTTATTACTCTTGAACATGTGCCAAAGTTCACCCTGCCCTGGCTCTCAAAAAAAGAAACTCCCATCAAAAAGAAAAAAAAGCTGCAGAACACTTTGTGAAACTCTCAAAGGAAATAAAGCAAGTGAAGAGTCTTTGCTCCAAGGGCAACACAGGAGAATGGCACATATCTCCATTCTTGCACCCTCTACCTCTTTGTCCCACTGGATTTTCATACTGATACCTGACAGTAATGATGCACCAGACTTGAATGCACTGTATGGAGTGTGACTCGCGCCAAGAAACTGTCACTTTCTGCATTTCTGTGTGCTCTCAAATCCTGCCCTCAGCAAAGCCACATGAACTCACTGCTGAGGACTTCCAATGTTCTCTGCAGAAGCATTCAGAACAGCACAGCCATGTGGGAACTGGAAACTGCCAGGCCCAGATGGTACATCTCTCCCATCGTTTTAGTTCAGTACCCATTTCAGTGCCCACACAAGTCCTTCCATCAAGGTGGATATGGAGCCAGCCTAATGCACTTTACTATATATGTCATCACAGAAAGGCCAGAAAATCCTCTGAAATAAAATAGAGACTGATATATTAAGTGAATCTGGGATGCAGAGATTGAAATGCACTTGGGATTTTCACAGCAGAGGTTATCGCCATCATTTGTGCCAGCTGCCAGCTGAGAATACTTAATAAATCACTTAATTCTTGAGCTTCGTTTCTTTTTTTTTTTTTCTTTTTTGTAGCCAATTCCCAGCACTGTATAACACCACCTCTGGCCTATTAAAACAGCTAGGACACAACAGCCCCACCAGATCAGACCAAACAGCCACCCAGATGCCTGAAAAAGAAAGGGCAACTGCAGTGATACATCCCTGACACATTTCTGCAGCTTCCAGCAATTTATGGCTCAGCAACCATGCAAGCCACCGTCTTATCTTGTATTTAAGATCCTCAAAGGGCATTCCCTTCTTGACCTAACTTTAAAATCACATACATTTCCATGGCTTGCGCAGGAAGCCATCCCACTGTGCAATGACACAAGTCAAACAGCAGCACCTCCTTTTGCTTGTGATGAATCTTTGGAAAATTCCACTTGATGTATAGCTCTCATGGGAAGAAACACTGAGCAACAGCTTCACGCGCACCTTCTCCATTCAGATCCTGATTTTGTAGCATTCCACAATCGTCCACAATTCCTTTTTTTTTTTGCCAGTCTGCAGGCAGTCTGCTCTCCCACAAATTTCTCCCTACAGCAGCCATTTCATGCCCTTATTGATCATGCTCTTTTCTACATTTCCCAGTTCTTATTCCTCTCTCTAGAGGCAATACTGATATTTGGACTGCCACGTTTTTCCTGGTAGTCTGCAACAAAAAGTCTTCCTTAAATACTTACTGAGCTCTAAGTTACTCTCTTGCTTGGCTGCTGCTGCCAAATAGACACCCACTTATAGCCTCAGTGCTTCCACAGCTAACTTCTGATCTACAAAGTTGAATTTGTTTTGTAAACAGTTTATTCCTAGAGTTTATGGCCTTAGAAAACAGTACCTCAGGTCTCTCCTTTAGGTAGGTCTTTTCCACAGCAAGCTCTGCTCTGAGTGCAGTACTCTCCTCTATTAGCTCCAAACATTCAATTCTCTCTCTCAAAACCAAAAAGTCCTGATAGCTTTTTTTTCCCACAAAAATGAGTTGCAGGCAAAACTGTAGGCGTGTTTTGAACTCAGATGTGTTTAGCTCTAATGGTTTTCTGAGAAGAAAGTTTATCAGAAGGAATTAAGATTTTTTGGAATTGTGAGAGAATGGGTACTGCTCTTCAGCTCTGCTGTACTTTTATCAGCCATCTCTTTACATTCTTTCAAGAAGCACCAGCCCTAGGGAGCTCTGATTAGACATTTCAGAGAGGTATTAGCAAAACACCCATACTTCTTACGCAAAGAGGCTGCTCAAGTCTCTCAGTATGGACTGCAAAATCTTCTTCTTTCACATTAGACTGAGAATCATCTACGTTACCCTACGGAATCATAATCTTTACTTTTTTGTTTCCCTTTCACATTCCAGCTTCCATTTTCTTCTTGTCTTTTTCATACACAGAAAAGTTCAAAACAAACAAAAATCAGGCCCAGAAAAAGTCCTAACAAGGGCAACTGTGCTGCAGGAAGCTTTGATTATAACTGAAACCAAAAACAAAGGCATAGTCATGCGCACCCTGCAAACGGGTGACTGAAAACTATTTGAAAAAACAGCAACTTTTGCCATTACTACATTTTCTTCCCTTTAAAGGAAAAGAACACCACATGCTGCATTGGACTCACTCTGTAACTCCAGGTTTGTGAATGCCTTGACCCAACTTGTGCATCTTTGTACAAGAGCAGCTCTCATGACTCAACACAGAATCATCACAAGTCCCCTGCAGGACCCCCCAGTGCAGGTCCAGATTAAAACTAGCCAGATGCACGGCACAGGAGAGAGCCCTGTTGTGCACAGCAGAAAATCACTCTTTTGGCATGCACCTGGAAGTTGAATTGTTGTTTTCCCCAAGCTTTCTTTTCAACAAGCTTGTATATATCAGTCTGTAAGAATCTGTTAGGTGCATGGAGAACTGCTGGGGAGTTCAGGGACAGAAGTAGTAGCTTGTCTATACTTACATAGTTCTGATGTGAACAGACAAGGTTGTCTCACCTTCTTGTAACATAAGGTCAAGCTAAACTGCCTCAGCTTGTGTCAAAGGCATGGACAGCTTTTCCACCCCCCTACAAACTGGCACAAAGAAGCACACGCTTACCTTGGGGATTTTGGCAAATCGCCCTACTCGGGTGTCTCGGATGCTGGTTATATCCAGAATTTCCATCTCCTACAATAGAATAAGGACAAGGATGATGAAGAAAAGAAAGGTGGAAGTTGAAAGCTTCCCAGAACCTTAGAAGCTGCAAAGCAGGTCTGAACCAGTGCCCGTCACTGGGGAAAATTCATCCCCCAGAAACAAGGCAGGCAGGGGAAAATGAGCTGCTCTACGCCCAGATGGCAGGCTAGTCAGTGCAGAGGTGATGCTGCTTCTGCAGTACCGTCATTTTCAGTTGAGGCCAGAAACCTGCTGCAGTTTACTGAGATGAACATGGCTCCTCCCTACCCAGCTCTCTTCCATCTTGATCATACTCCAAGCTTCAGATTTGGCTCTAAATAGCCACAGTAGACTTGAGCTGGTCCAGACATCCAGGCAGAAACAACAGAAGTGGGAAAAAGTAAGATAGTATGTTTGCCCACGCAGGGAACAGGAACACCACTGCACCTGCACCTTCACCTCAGGCTACAAACGGGCAGGACGAGGATGCTGAACTAGGGCTGGATAAATAAAACCCAATGAAGCAGAGAGCATGATCTTGAAAATGAAGAATCTACACATGAAGTTCTCAGCAAGCTTTGTGGAGGAGAAGCACGGAGCTGGTGTCAGCTGTGTATTCATCCTACTTTGTACCATTTACTTCAATTTATGGAGAAGGGTAGTGCAAAAAAAGCACATGCAAAGATCTGACACATGTGTTGTCTGTCCTACACTACTATTACATTTTCTCACTCCTGTACCAGAAGACCTTCGGAAGCAATTCCCATGGAGGACACTGCATGAGGTTCCCTAGGCAGCCCACTCTATGTCCTCACTGTCCCTACTGCTGGCTAGTTGTTGTGCCTGTTTTGTTTGTTCTTTTAATATCCAACCTGAATTTCCTTCCTCTGTTACTAATTTGCCTGCTCACCACAGGTCTGGAGAACAAATTATACTCATTGTAGCAGATGTTTTCCAAGATCACAATAAAGAACAATGTGGATACCATGTCTTCTGGCTGTATCCCCACTTCATTGTCAAGCAGAATGAAAATGTTATTCCTAATCTCTCTCCTTTCTGAATCTCCACCTACCTTATGGACAAGAGGGGGAAAGGGCCAGACAAATGCTTGCCCAAGGATGCAAAGTGGGCCGTTGCTCTACTGCAGCTCTCAAATCTGTTTATTTTAGGTGATCAGCAGCGGCATTTTCCAGGAAAATGAGATACCTCTGTCTGGCCTTCCTCAAGCTACGTCCTGACTTCCTTATTGTAGCCCCTTTCCCAAATAACCAAGTAATCCCTCCCACCACTAGCCCCGTGAAATACGCATTTTTGATGAGTTACAACAGCTCCTCGCCCCATTGTTTGGTGCATCATTCAGTGATATCACTTCTTCCTGCTGTCTGGCTGAACCCTTACAGCTTAACTTCTACCACCAGGACTGGGCAATCCTTGAAAGGGAGAATGAGTGACAGAGAGGGAAAAGAGCAGTACGCCTTCGACAGGGATGTCACAGTCTGCAGCGTTGCAACGCTACTCTCAGATGCTGCGGCTGCATGCCAGTGCCTTGCTCAAGCTGCCATTAGTGCTTAGCTCAAGCTGCCAATCTTCTGAGAATTCAGAGCTCACCAAATCATATCATGTTGCTTGGCCAGGCTGCTGAGGAGGAGTACTGGCTCTGTCTCTTTATCTACCACGCTTTTTCAGCATGTAGGTCACAAAGAGGAAGTAGAACTGAACCACAGCTCTGCTCTGGAAAGCAGAAGTAAACCCAGCCTTCCACCTCCTGGCAAGCCAGATCCCTCCACCCCTTGTTGCTCCCCAGCAGCAAGGAACTCAGTTCTCCTTCCTAAGTTTGTGGCATCTCACTCCCCTCTGGCAGCTCTCACCCTTGTGCTTTACCTCCATAACCACGGTGCAAACCATCTTGTTTCTGGAGGAGCACAAATCACTCTACAGACCTGACGCAGCCTCTATATCACTACCTTCATTCTTTAAAAGAAAAAAAATAATCCCTAGCAGGTCAGTTAATCACACTACAGACAACACAGGAGGCATATTTTAGCTGATGATGCATACATTTAACTGTACATTTAAAGCTATTTTTATTCTAACTGCACCACTGCACTGGTTTGGAGAATCCTTTAGCAAGCTGCATAACAGGCATATCAATTCCTTTCTGTGTCATCCTGTGTCTTAATTTTGCAGAAACCTGAACCGACTGTTTGGTGACCGACCTGTGCAATCTTAACACTTACCTTGTTCTGATACGTCCAGTATAAATAAAAGCCCTTTGGATCCACCCGAAGAATCACAGGAGAAGCACTTGCTGTTTCCTAATACATTAAAAAAAAACAAACAAACCACAAACACAAGCAAACACGGTTTAGCACCTCATATCCCATGATAGACTACTCCAGTCATAAAAGGTTCTTCATTGAAACACAGACCCAGCAAGGTGAATCACCATCTGATTTATGGAAATGAACCAGAAATTTCAGTATATCTCCAGAGAAACAGTGTGAAGCGACAAAGGCTAATCCCTGCTGAAGCCTAGGTCTCACCTAACCCTATGCATTTAGCTAAAGCAACTCTTCTGAACATTTCTATACAGTCAATAAGGGAGAAAGTCCTTGTAGATGTGACTGTTCCACTTGAACTGCCTTGCCTTCAAGGCGCTTGCTTCGTTCTGAGCTCTAGAAGGAGCGTGGCCAAGAAGAGACACCACCTAGATGTGCTAGCCATCGTGACTCTCTTTGCAGTCTGCAGGATTTAGTCAAGAAGAGTTCAATATAACAGATGAATCTACTTTAGGAGGGATTTCTTAAATTCCATGCATTAACTCTAAGTGAACTATTAAAAAAAAAAAAAAAAAGACAACTTCACAGACATTCCCAGCACAACATCCATTCCCATCTTGCATGCAAGCTAAGAGATGAATTATCATGAACTCTCTGGAAACGATAGAGAATACTTGGTGACCCTGCTTGGGCCCTAGCTCATTCAGCCTAGCCGGCTGAACTGACTGCGCTTGACCTCGGGAGACACAGATGATAGAATCACAAGGCCTATCAGCCATTTCTAAGAAGGCTTCAAATTGACTTCAGGAAGTTGAAATACTCAGCTACTGAAATGAAAGCAGTAATGGAATCTGGAAAGTGTATTTGTCATTTTGTCTTGGGTTCTTCCATGCCACAAAGAGTAAAACAGACACTGTAATACTACTGTTGAATATTCTGCCTTGTCTCTAGATAAATCTCATCTCTTGTGAAGCAGCTTTCTTGAAGGTGAGGTGAGGCCATAATAAGGACAGCTGCTCTCCTGATCAGGAACAAGGATAGCTGTGGGGCACAGCTATACTCTGCTGTGGGTTGGCTCCTTAGAAGATGGTCTGGCAGCTGAAGTGGTTGCTGCTCATGCTGTGGAGTTCAATTCTAGGACAGAAAGTGAGTGCTGTTCTGTAATGTGGCCTGGCATGAAATTCCATAATCTCACAGAAAATCCTTTCCTGTACTTAGAGGGTTAAGCATCAGCACACAGCCAAATCCATTCACATCTGCTCCATTTAAGAAGTCAACTATTCCATCCTGGACAACCTGAGGTTTTGAAAAGGTTCCCAAGCTGGTACTTGTAAGCATCATATAGTAAGAGTTAATCTCCCTAGTTCAGTTGGCAGCCTCAGCTTGCCAGATGCTAATCAAAGCACCACAGAGTTGCTTCATAGCCCAAAACGTTGGGAGCTAGCCCAGTAAGACAGGTCAGAACAATGCAGCCTAGCCTGGACCCCACTACGCTCTCCTTTGGAGAAGACATTACGAATCCAAGGGGTTTTTGCTTTACTCAAGAAATTGTTGGGAACAGAGAAAGTTCCAGTGCAGGCCCAAGCTACAGTGCTGTAGAAAGCCAAACTGATCTACTGCCATTCCTTTTCCTCTGCTACTGCAGAAAGAGGCCAAGCCTGTTAACAACAGCATGGCCAGGTCCCTTCAAAGAGTCAGACAAAAAACTGCAAGCTCCACGACCTCTGAAGAGCTGCTTTCATCCTCACCCTCCATCAGCAAACTGACAGGCTGGAGCTTTTTCCACTTTCTTTTGCAGCCTACTGTAACTACAGGAAAGCAAGATAAGATGGTGCAATGTGACCAGCTCTTGTGAAGGCTTTCGTTATTGTTGGAGATCAAGTTTGTAAACTTAGTAAATAGTTAGAAGAAGCCTTTCCAGGAAATTCAGTCTTGTAAATTCTGAGCAAAAATGCACACAAGACTTGAGTGCACTCACTCCAACCATAAATCCTTAGTGGGTGCTGGGAGTCCAACTTGACTCACTTTGGGTATCAAGGAAACTTGAATATCCCAGAAATTCTCAGGGAAGTACTTAACAGCTTCAAGCTTTGGGAAAGTGGCCTCTCCCCGGACTGAGCACAGAAAGTCAATGGCAGTTTGGTCAGACTAGATGACCATACTGGTCCTTTTTAACACAGGCCATTCTACTATTTAATTTCTGAAAGTGCTCAGCTTTCGTTTAGGCAACTTTGGCCTCTGTTATTCTCAGAAACCAACTCCCTTGTCCAACCTTAAGGAAGCCACATGTGCATTCTGCAGGCAATTGCCCTACTGGGAAGAATGGAAATGGAAGGTTGCTTTTTCTATCAAAGCTTGGTATCATCTTCCTGCAGAACTAGTGGAATAACTGCACGGTGGTATTCCAACCTATATTCCTTAGCACTCAGCCATTCTGTCAGCAGTGCACTGCATTGCCTTCTCATATCTCTGAGCAGTTGGACAAGCCCTTCCTATGTGCATGCTCAACAGTGCACACCAAACTCCAAACAAGATAGATGGACAGCTGCCATCACTGTGCCTGGATATTAGGGGAAATACTTTCTTGCCTTCTCAGAAAGTGAGGAAGGGAACTATTATACTCAAGTTAACCCCTACTTTTCTGATCCACACTCTCTTCCCCTCAAAGGCAAACTCAGCCCACAAACCAGATATTTTAAAGACACAAGAGAACATGGAGCTGGAAGGCAGCTTTGCACAGCATGCTCACTGCTTGGCTGCTGTGCGTTTGGTAGCTCACAGACCCATCAACTCCAGAAGCAGGGCAGTAAGAGGAAGCAAGTTGGAGCCTGATTTCCTCCCATCTGCAAAGCACAGAGAGTCCATGCAGCAAATAAATCCTACCCTATACACCCCAAGATACATCTGAATGCAGTGCGTGCTTCTCAGCCCAGGGAGGCTCCCAGCATCGACTGCCTTCCCAAAGACTAGTTTTGCACAGAGAAGCAGCAATCAGTGCCCCATTCCCCACGCACTCCCAGGCTCCCCGCAAACCTGACCAAAACACTGTCACCATGCATACAACTCAGCCAAGCGAAGTCTCAATACTCACATCGTCCCATTTGATGAAGCGCTCGCCTTTGGACAGATACTCCTTCACCTCTGGGGGCTGCAGGACAGGAGTAAGCATTGACATTGTCCTGTAGATGTGCTCCTCAGCTACCAGAAGCAATAGGAGTCACACAGTTTACTCCTCCTTCACCCCCTCTCCTCTATCTCTGCCTCTCACATGGCAGGGCTCTCTGCCATCACCACTATTGGCATCAGAGAGCAAACAGCCTCTAATGTCCCAGGCAAATTCAGGAGAGGCAACAACAAGCAGGCGAGGACAGACGAATCTGCATTGTAAATCAACAGGTCTCCAAACAGGCACAAGGTCACCTGGAGGGAAAGCTTGTGACGAGTGGAGATGCCTGTGTGGGCACACATGCACACACTCTGTCCCCTCCAGGAGGGATCTGCTCCTCGGAGCCCCGTTGCAAAGCGCGCTGTTCAGAGCACTTCCGCAAGGGAACTTCCTTAAATGTTTTCTTTGACAAAGTGCAGGCATTACCACCCAGCACTAAAAGCTATTTCAGCAGATGTGGTTACAGAGCAGTGTGGGGTTTGGCTACAAGCAGACTGCCCCCTTCATGCAGCTGGGCCAAATATCACACAGACGACTCAGTTTGTGGGGTCCAGCTGAACTTTTTTGCTTTGTCTCATGGGTTTCTTCTGAATGCTGACCTCCAAGTGAGACAGAGCAGCAGGGCAGGTGGAAATTTCAGACAGATGAAATGAAACATCCATGAGATAACCCAGGATCTGCAAAATCACGCTGGATCTACTGCAGGTTCCCTAGGAACACAGAACAGGGGAGATGCAAATGAGGATTATACCAGTGAAGCTGTAGGGACGAGATGGACAGTAGAACAGATGGTTAATAACAAACAGCGCAAAGCAGGATCCTGCTCCTGCACATGGAGCAAAGGAACAACACGTGGACAGAAAAGGCGAAAAGGATCTTCTGCTGGAAGAGGTAACCAGGAGAGACAGTGGGCAAACTTAATTTAAGTCAAGAAGGTACAGCCCCACAACTAATTAGAAGCAGAGACAATTGTGCTGCACTTGCTACTATAGGATTTCCATCCTCATGGTAAGATTTAATCCTTCTATGAAAGTCCAGGTATGGCACTTGCTATTGTAAGTAAAGGCCAAGAGGCTGTAAAAAATATTCTCTGAGCTGAAGAACTCGTGCAAAAAGGAAGCCAGCTGCATGGTGAGGTTTCCCTCTCACCTCCACCTTACCTACATCTGTAAGGCCAGCGGAAGGCAGATCAGCTGTCCTTTCCCAGGCTGTCTGAAGGAATCCTAAGCATTCTCAATTGTCAGTGGCAAGAGGGAGGAGAGGTTAACTGCAGGGAAACTAAATGGACCTGTATGAAGTACTTTTGCTGTAAAAAAAATAAAAGATGGCAGCAACTGCCTGACAGAATCATGTTGCAGGAACAGAATATCTTTTCTTTCAAGAGTTTATTTTGAGAAAAAGCAAATAGGAGAGCTTTTGCACTGCCAGCTACTATTGAGTTTTCTGCATTTACCAGCATACTTTACAAGACTGGTTGCTCAGTGTCATGGCTGAGACTGGGACAGGGGCATGTATCACCTCCAGTCTCATAACCTAAACTTCTGTGCACGTGTATCCAAGTTGCACGTGCTGGGAATACAGTGGGGTACACCAGCACAATCAGGAGCTGCCTGCTTGGACTCCGTTACTCCCAAGCCAAGCAGATGACAGTGGCTGCCCAGGTCCCAAAGGCTGAGATGGAGGAGCTCAGGCACACCATCAACAGCATGTGACTTGGCATAAATGTCAGAGAAACAACCCACACACTGCTGAGTGGTTTTGTTCTCTGTTCTTGCAAGCAACTTAGGAACAGACCATGAGGCCTAGGTATGTATAGAGGAAGGTCACAGTAAGCTGCAGTGAGGAGAGGAAACTATAGCTACTCTCAGTTGATCCCTTCTGTCACAGCTCCTGATTCCAGTGGCCATCCTGTATTTACCACAAACGTCATTGTTGCTTCACAAGCAACGTCTGCTTCGTGGGGATCTCTGCTTCCTTCCTGAGTTCTCTCAGACCTGTGTAATTAACGGCTCTATCTTCCCAACACTGTCAGCTTTCACTGAAGAATAAAATAATGAATACAAAAAACACAGAGAAACAACCACGCCAGCAGCTGTCCTCAGAGGCTGCTTGGCACTGCAGTGATAACTTCCAAGACCTCTGGCTGCATAAAGATGGCCACTTTGGCTGCAGCTTGCTTCCTTTTGCATAGCTTCACATAACCTCCTTATCTCTCATTTCACACTCCTTGCTCTGTGTCAGAGCTTCTGTGTCTCTCATGAAGAGACAGCTGATGGAACAGTGATAGAATAAAACAGTCCTGCCCTCTGCCGAAAGCTCCAATATCAAAGCAGGCAGAAGCAACAGCACTTCGAGCAATGTCTACTTTGACCGCCCTTCACTATTTTTCTCCTGCAAGACCCATTTAGCTGGTCTGTAGCCATTCCACATCCACTGAACCTCCTTGGCTTTCATCCTTTACCTTCATCCACTGTACATCCCACCAATTACAAGAGTTTTGACATTGAACATATTCCCCCTCCCAGGGAGAGGAATAACCTCCCCTTGAGTCCCCCTTATCTCCTTTGTCCTACCTATTCAGCTGCCTCTAAATCCCACAAAGCACACAGAGACAAGATAGCCTGCACCACCCTCTGCTGATTTAACACGGTAAGATTCATAGATGGTGATTTTAAGTCATGCTATATAGGAACCACCTTGACTGGATGGCTCCTGCGTTCTAGCACATGACTCCTCAATCCCAACCTATTTCCAGCTCACCCACTCCTGAAACATGTAAGAAATCTTTTCCAGCACTGTTCCATTACACTTACACATTGCAATGTGTAATGCTGTCCTCTAGTGAAGAAGCTATGATATTGCACACAGAGCCGTCAGTCTTGCCTTCAAACATCAGTACTGAACTCACAGCTAAGCAAAACTGAATTCCTCTTATTACCCCCTTTTCCACTTTGTATTCTAAGCCCCAAGAATCCTAAAAGCATTAAGGACACCCTTAGGACCACAGCCAGTCAGCAACACAGACAGTGGTATTGAGTATACCCTCAGCAAGTCTTCTGATGACACCAAGTTGAGTGGTGCAGTAGATATAACAGAAAGAAGGGTACCCATCCAAAGGGACCCAGACAAGATTGAGAGGTGGGCTCATGTGAACCTAGTGAGGTTCAACAAGAACAAGTGAAATGTGCTATACTTGGGTTTAAGATACACAGATATGTGTACAGACTGGGAGAAGTACTTGAGAGTAGCCCTACAGAGAAGGACCTGGGGGTCCTGGTGGACAAAAAGCTTGACATGAGCCATCAGAGTGTGTCTGCAGCCCAGAAGGCCAACTGCACCAACACAGGAGTGATCAGCAGGGGGAGGGAGGTGATTGTCCCCAACTATTCTGCCCTCATGAGGCTCCATCTGAAGTAACGTGTCCAGGTCTGAGGCTCTCAACACAGGGAAGACAAGGAGCTTTTGGAGAGGATTCAGAGGAGGCCATGAAGAAGCTCAGATGCTGGAGCACCTGTCCTGTGAAGAAAAGCTGAGGGAGCTGAGCTTGTTCAGTCTGTAGATGTTACAGTGACATTTTTCACTCAGAGAGTAGTGAGACACTGAAACTAGTTGCCCAGAGAAGTTATGGCTGCCCAATCCACAGAGGTTGGATATGTGCTTGATACAGTGGTTGGCTATCCTGCTCACACCAGGGAATTGGAACTAGATGATCTTCAAGGTTCCTTCCAACCCAAACTGTTCTATGATACTACAACAATTCTCCACACAAAAGTGGAAAAGCTCAACTTCTTCAGACAAACCACGAAAATCAGAGGAAAAGAAGAATGGTGAGTTTACATGGCTGGTAAGCACTGTTCTATTGCTTGAGAAGTGGTGGTTATTTTCAAAATACAGCCCTAAGAATTGTGTTCAGATGTTGCATTTACGTTGGGTGTACACACACACACACACGCCTTCCCTCCTTGCAAAAGGAAGCACTGATTTGTGGCTGTAGATTTCTACACAGACAGCATAGCTTCACACCTACAGAGTTTTTATTTTTTATTTTTTTAAATTTTTTGATGACACAAGGATGGAGCCACTGATGCATCACTGTCCTGAGCTACCAGGAGCTTTCTGCCCAGGGCCTCTATCCTGAGCAAAACCAGATCTCACTGTCCCATCTCAAATTCTTACCTACTCACATCCTATAACCTCTGCAGATCACTTTCCAAGTTAGTGCATGACAGTGGGTTGTGCAAACTTCACTTACTACAGCTACATCAGAAGGTGAAGGAATTAAAGAACATTCCCAGCTTTCCCCACCCGTTAGTGGACTAATCAGAGAGACAGCACCTTCCCACATAAGACAGAATAGACCCTGAAGTGTGACAGAAAGATGCTAGAGGGGAACTTGGATCCCTACAGGTTACAAATGGGAGATGGGAACAACAGCGTAAAATAAGGCTTATTTTGTTTAAGAGTGGACAGCAGAGCCTCAAAGACTGTTTTGTCAAGGGCATTCAGTGTGACAGAAGGCTAGCCTAGCAAAGTATTTGCCCAAGAATTTCTGCCAAGAAAGAGATGGATTTAAACACATCTGTTCTGCCCTTTAAACTTTAGGAGACCTCGTCCATCTCTCCCCTCCTCAGCTCACAGATGTCACCAAGGACTCCATAAATAAACTACATCCTTACAACCAATAAGAAGTCTATAGCCTACCTGCAAAAGTCATGTGCTGGAGGCATAGACTGAAAAAAAAAACAAAAAAAAAAAAAACAACCAAACACCACCCCCCAAAAACAGAGTCAGAGTTCAAAAAAGGGATTATATAGTGTCGTGGTAGCAAATTATGATTTTTAGCTTTAAACAACCTGGCATAAATGCAGCAACTCAGATGCACACCTCATAGAGCAAGCTGACTGTTTACAGGGTGTCACATCCAAGTGCCTCCTAATGACTGAGCACAAGAAGGCAGAAGAGCTGTTAAACCAAGAGCAGAGGAACAATGGGACTGTGGGAAGCCGTCCTGCCTGCCCTTCATCCCAAGGCAGGATCAGCTGTGATTTATCAGCACTGACAGACATTAGTTCAGAGAGCTTTGGGAGGCCTCCGTTAGCACTGGAGGCTCACCAACCTCCCAGGCATCCATACTAGTGTTCCATTACTCTCAGAAGCAAGGTCTGTACAGAGGTGATGTCTTAGGCCAATAATCTTCCCTTAATTAAGTCTTCTCTGTTTGAAGCAGTAGATACTATTCACTGACTCTGAACAAGGACAAATCAATACTATAAGTTCATTTAGCTACAACCTTCAGGGGCCTTCATAGAGCAAACAAGCCTCCCACTGCAACAGGTAGCAGCTGAATTCAAGTAATGCTGCGCAGTCAGGTGGGTGGAACATCTACTCTTCAACAACCTGTCCTGCCACCTGGGTTTTCAACTGAACACAGGCAGAAGGTGGTAAGCAGCAAGCTCAGAAGTAACTGAATTTCCTGGAGGACCCTCAGACAAGCAAAGTGAGAAATCAGAGAAGTTTATAGTCAGTCAGACCCTGCAGAGTATAGTGTCTGCACCATCAAGGGAGAAAGGCTAGATGCTCGAGGGCTACACAGCTCTCTGCTGCTGTGTCAGGGTGCACCACGTACCCTTAACTCCAATCCCTTTTGTGCTCTTGAGACAAAAATCTCAGAGGGAACTGATTTACAAGCATTGTAACTGACTTAACAAGAATCTCTGTGCTCTGCCCCCAGAGCTCTATTTCTGCATCACAGGAGACCATTCTAGGCACAGCTTGATATTTTTGCTGAAATCCAAGGGACAAAGAAAATATCATTATTTCAGCCCTGGCTTCCTGGCTCCCATTTGCCTTTAAAGCAGTTAATTAGCAAGGAGCTAAGTTTAGGAACAGAAGGCACACACCTAGCAGTTGCTTGCACTTGAATAAGAGGACCTGGAGAGAAGTTCACACCCATTTGTTCACAGTCAAAAGAAAAGCTTAACTACAGTAAAACCCAACAAGACTTGGTACTTCACCAACATGTGTTGCCTCTCATCTTAATCAGAGCAAAGGCAAAGGGAGCTTGGCAGTGAATTCCTTTAATGTGATGGGGAATTGCTGCCTTTTAGGAAGGCAAAGCCTTCAGCGCAGTCAAGAGGTACACCATAGCCTAAATAAGCAAAGAACAAATGCAATGGGGAGGTGAAGATATTAGTTTCAAGGTAAAATCTAAAGAACTATACAGTTCAACTTTAGGACAATTACATACCTGTAATCACAGAGCGGAAGGAGCAAAAGCGTTTGGAAAGCAAGGAAGAGAAACACATGCTGAATGATCTATTGCCATATCTGCTAGCCAAAGCAGCTTTAGCTGCTCTGGAACTGAACACATTAAAGCGATACCAAGTGGTTATGGGTCCCAACCACAGCACACAATGCTTTTGCTGAGGCTGCTTCTACAGCTGCACTGCGCATCCTTGGCAAATTCTGTCTGCCAAAATCTCCACTGATGGAAAAGGAAAGCTATTAGATTGAAAAGCTGAGTTGTGGTGAGCAGAGGGAAAAAAAGAAAAGTAACACCAGTGAAAGAGCCACAGTAATCTGGACAGATTTGGAAGGATTTGTTTTCCTTTCAGGAGAGGGGGATCTGAGCTTGGGGACACAGGATTAAAGCATGCAGCTGTAACTACTCATTTTTGATGCTTACCATCTCATTGTTACCTTCTGTACCTTTGTTTTCTATATCAGTCTGCTCTCTCTTAAATATACTTTATCAAAATCAACATACTTTACTTTTACCTAGCAACACCAACTCTATTTTTTGTCTTTCAACTTCTAGCCATGACAAGAGATTTAAAGTTAAACAATAAAGCAACCACACAGTGCCTCCGAGGAGAGACTTAAAATGCAAAATGATAATATGGACTAAACAAGTATCAAGCAAAAACTGCCAGAGCCTGTAAATCTCAATCCTTCCTCCAAAAACTCCAGGACTGAAATTAAGAAAGAATAAAGGGAAAGATTTGTGGGAGTTAATTCATCAGCCTTTCATCAGAGGCAATGATAAATTGCATTAGTGGCAACACCAGAGGAGATCAAAGCCAGCCAAAGGATTTGGAATGAACTGATTTCTATGCAGATCAATTGCGAAAGAGCTGTGAACGAACACAGAACAGCTCTGCACTGTAAAGGAACTGTCTGCAGCACTCCATAGCAGAAACTGCCAGCCAGAATGAGAGCACAGACAAGCAGTTTAGAGGTTAAATTAAGTACAAGCTGAAAATCTAAGATGCAACATAAGGCATGTTCAATCATACATAGCCAGACATATACATATATATTTATAGAATCTACAGAACACAACAAAATGGATTTTCATGGCTCAGGAAAGTGGTGTCAGCAGGATGCCATCAGCTCATGTTATTCAGGTGTATGAAATTTGTTTTCAACCAGAGGAATACATCCAGGTGTAATTAATCAGTACAAGAAACACAAGGGGCCTGTAGAAGAGTTATGATACCCACATAAAGAATGTTTCCTAGATACTCTGGATTACAGTTCCATTTCATGAAAATTAAACACTTCAGGGAGGTGGAGCATACCGTTAGCTGCAGTTTAATAAAGGTTTAATGTTAAACATTGCAATAAATGTATGCATTTTATTGTAAAACAATAAAAAGTGTTAGCTGTAAGAAGTGTTACCTCCTGCTATATGTTAAAAAAAAAAAAAAAGCATTTTGCTTCATAGCTTCTAGAATGCCTTTTATCAGGAACAGAAAGAGGAGCATGTTGAAGTGTGATTCCTGCATACCTTATCAGGCTACCAGATGCAATTCTTTCACACTACTATGTTTTTACAAAGGTCCACAAGCCCTGAACAGGCAGAGAAATCACTGCTACTCTTACCAGTGCCAAAAATGGTAATTGTGTTCAAATTAGTCCACCTTCTTCCTTCATCCAGTAGCATTCCTCTAAGCTGCAAGTACCACATTATAAAGCATGGAGGTCTTCCCCTTCTCTCCCAATCCACCTTGCTATAAAAGGGAAAAATGAAATGCTACAGTAGAATGAAAACGCAATCACTCACTTCCTCAGAGGTCCTTCTGTTTAACAGCCATTTCTTCTGCCATTGGCCTCTTTTGGAACTGCATCTCCTTGTTAACAAGGTTTTCACGTACAATGTATCTGACTGCGTTAAGATTCATGGGAGGTAAACACAGTGATGATGAAAGGCTCGATTACAGCCTTCCCCAAAGTAAGTATCTCACACTGTAAAGAAGAAAAAGAGAGCCCTTGAACACCTCCAGGGATGGTTACTCCACTACCCCCGGAGCAAAAAGACTGCTTTTTCTTGGAAGAAATCATTCCTAATATCCAACCTGAACCTCCTCTGGTGCAACTTGAGGCCACTGCCTCTCTCCCTATCACTATACTCAGGAGAAGAGGCCGACCCCATAGAGGTCTCGCCACAGTCTCCTGTCACACAGCAGTAGAGAGCAACAAGGTCTGCCGAGACTCTGCCGAGACTCTGCCGAGACTCTGCCGAGACTCTGCCGAGACTCTGCCTCAAAAGCCGCCTCAGAGCCCCACGGCGCTCAGGACGGCGCGCAGCCGCCATCTTGGGCAGGGGCGCGCGCCCCTTCCTCACGGACACGCGGCCGAGCGCGCAGGCGCAGCCCCCTCCTCCCCGCACCGCGCCCGGGCGGTGCCGGCGCTCAGAGGCCGCCCCGCGGCGGAGCGGCGCGGGTAGCGGCTGGAGGCGGCAGCACCGGCATGTCCTGAGGGGAGCGGCGGCGCGCAGCCCCCGCCACCACGGAGGGGTCGGTGGAGCAGCGGGCCAAGGGCCGGGCCCCCATGAAGGAGAAGGAGGCCGGGGCGGAGCGGGGCAAGCCCGCCACTTACACCGGGGACAAGAAGGCTCGCATGGCGGCCAAGACCAACAAGAAGTGGGTGCGCCTGGCCACCGTGCTGGCCTACGTGCTCTCCGTCTCGCTGGCCGCCATCGTCCTCGCCGTCTATTACAGCCTCATCTGGCAGCCGGTGCGCGGAGGCGGCGGCTCCTCGGCTTCTCCTCCGTCGCTTCTCGGCCCCTCCGCCAACTCCTCCTCGCAGCCCCGCAGCGCTCCACCGCCGCGCTCCGCCGCCCCGCCGCCCCACGGCCCCACGGCGCCGCCGCCGCCCAGGGGGGGCCCGACCGGGACGGGCGGCACGGAGCTTCCAGCGCCGCGCGGGGCCGGGGAGGGCCGCAGTGCGCCGTGAGGGTGGAGGCCCGGGGGACAGCGCCGGACGCTGAGCGGAGGGACGGGCTGTTTTGACGGCGCTGTGGACTCTCGTCGCTGTGGGCTTCCGTGGCTTCGTTCTTCTCCGGCTTCGCCCCCGAACCGCGGCCGGACTGTGCCCATCCGAGGAGCTCGGTGTGCGGGACTGCCTGGGAGCTATGCCGATCCGTAGGCTGCAACCCGTTGTTTAAGTCCCGAATTTTGTTTAGCCATGAGCGTAAACTTATTTAAACCATGTGAGAGGTAATTTGACTTGTTTACTATATTAAAATATTTTCCCAGTATAAAAGCCTCTGTCATACAGTACGTTCTCTTTGCGATGGGATGGGATGGGGGGCTGGAAGAGTTCTGAGTACGGAACTGATTTCTTTGCTCTGTGAAAGGCTGTTTATGAGGGTGGATAGTGACAGGACAAGGGGGAATGGTTTTAAACTGAGGCAGGGGAGGTTTAGGTTAGATGTTAGGAGGAAGTTTTTCACACAGAGGGTGGTGAGGTGCTCGAACAGGTTGCCCAAGGAGGCTGTGGATGCCCCATCCCTGCGGGCACTCAAGGCTGGGCTGGATGTGGCTCTGGGCAGCCTGGTCTGGTGGTTGGTGACCCTGCACACAGCAGGGGAGTTGAAACTAGATGAGCATTGTGGTCCTTTACAATTCAGGCCGTTCTATGATGTATTGTGATTTTCATTCATTTGTTGTTGGTCCCTGTAAATGAGACTGTGTGCGCCTCATCTCCTGCTGTCGGTGCTGAGCTGAGGTCTGGGCAGGTGGCATGGCTGTAAGGTGGTAGCTGTCACTCAGATCTTTGGGCTGCCCACTGGGAAGCTGTGTGCCTGTGTCATGCCTGTGCTTTCAGTTGTATGGCATAACGGTGAGGCTGTATGGTGTCACTGTAAAGTGATGCTTGGAACTGACATTGCTGGGGATGGGAAAGGTGCTCTGCTGACATGTATGAATCACATTGGTCATATGTGCCACATGTCAAATCCATGGCGCTTTTTTTTTTTTTTTCCTATTCTGAAGTTGAGGTGGTGGGGAAATAGCTGTTTCATACTGAAATTGATGTGCTTTTGAGCAAAGGCCTGCTTTGGCTGGATGCTTCCACTTGAGCGTGTGCTGAAGGCAGAGGAGCGTGTGCAGAGGGTTTCCAGAAGGAAATGGGCAAAAGGATGGAATGGTTTGGATGTGATCTTTCACCTTTTTCTAGTTTTCCTCTCCAGCAGAGAAGGCTTTATGTTGCTACTGTGCAAGAGAAGAAGGCAAGCTGGTGGAAAGGGAAAAGATCATGCTTAGTCATCTCAAACAAAAATGTGCCTGTAAAATTGCCATCTTGCTGTAGGACAGGTGTGAGAAAGCAAGAAGAGGCGAAGGAGTGGAAAGCCTGAAGCTGCTGCTGGATCAGGTGGCTGCACTGTTACCTTCAGGGCTGCATCTGAGCTCTTCCTCTTTATTTGCTGTAGTGACTGATGGCATCCTGCTGCTCTGCAGCTTTGTCCATGCTGGGTTTAGTCCTGTGTGCAATGGGTGACTTTGTTCCCTTGTGCCTGCAGCACATCAGTACCTGTTTTGTTTGTAGGGCTGCTGTGTCCGTGCAGGAGCTTTGGATGCTGCTGCTCTATGCTGATTTTGGTATACATATCTGGTTGTAGAGGGAAGAGCTTCCAAAGGAAGGAATGGGCAAAGCAAAAACAGCATGCTCTTTTTTCTTTTTTTTTCTTGGTGCCAATTGAATCTGTTTTTTGGCTCTGGTACTTAATGCAGTAGTAGTTGGGAGGTGTCTCTGGAACAGAGCTCATGTTTAATTTTTAAAACCATCTTTAAAGATAAATAAAAGCTGGGCAGAATGGTACAGAGGCTGGGATTGCTCTGGTACCGGCCTGCAGCTCAGAGCTGGCAGGCCTGTGCTGGCTTGGAACAGTACATCCCAAGCACACTGGATGTGTGTGGACTCCTGGCATTTTTTCCACTTTAAATACAATTGCTCTCAGAAGACTTATAGGGCATGGCTGTCCAGGGCAGATGGAAGAGGAGGGGAATTGAATTAAATGGGCTGCATGGCCCTCTTCCAACCAGCCATGTATCAGGGGAGAGATGCCTTGTGTTCAGGAGCTGTAACAACTTAAAGCTTCTCACCTGTGCATGGTGTTAGTGGCAAAGGATCTTCAGGATAATGGTGCATGCGTATATTAACTTTTAATAACAAGGAGCACTAGGGATGTTTGGGGAAGGTAGTTTGGCTGCAAGAGGTAATAGCTTGGATTGTCATTCTGGACTGTGAATTTTTGCATTGTTTTGCTGTCTTTGCACTGAAACAATTGTCTGTGTCTTGAATGTGTATTTCTAGTGCCCCAGAGTAGTGCAGTTATCAACTGCTAACAAACTGAAGACTGCACTGTATCAATCTTTCCCTTCTTGCTCCTGTTAGAGGAGGATCACTTCAGAAGGTATGGAATCGTTACTCTAGCCAGTGTAATTGTATCAGGTGAGAGAAGGGACAGGCTTTTGTGCTATTTCCTAGATAGGAATCACCAACGCTGTGATTTGTCATGCTATATCCTTGAAACTGCTGAGATCAGTCCCTTGACACACATGCAGTCCTGCAGAACTGTCTGTTTCCAGTGTGTGGAGAGAGCTGCCTGAAAGTTTGGATGGAGATAAAAGTTAAACACGAGTGAAGTGTTGAATCTGCAGTTGTTTGCTGGAGCGATCTGAGGATGTTAACAGCTGTGGGACAGTCATGTGAAAGCATGATGGCTCTAAGAATATATCTGGAATAGTGATATCTGTGCGCTTTTTTTTTTCCTCACTTGAGCTTTCTATGGATAAAATGTGCTACTGATTCTGGAATGCCATCTTCCCTGCAGTAATCCAAGCCTCCTTATTTTGGGCCCAGATTCCAGACTTCTTGATCTCTAAGAGCCTTTAGAAGAGTTTGTGGTGCAGAAATCCCCGCATATTTGTGCTTCAAGTGTAGCACACTTCTGTACTGGAGTGTCAGAATGCATCATTGTCAAGTGTCAGGAGAAAGTAAATAACATGGTAGCTTAAATTTTCTAATTCCTTGTCACAGTAATTGCTTAAGAGAATGGAGGTGAAGACCAGACCATGTTCTGCTTTTCCTTTTTGACTGAGAAGGGTCTCACGAGTGAGGAAGGAACCTGACTGACTTAATGCATTTGCCCTCTGTACGCACTGGTCTTGTCCTGCTGAGCACAATTTGTTCTAGGAGAGTGCACTGATATGACCAGAAGGAAGGGAAATAGCTGGAAAAAAAATTATTGGGGCGTGTAATGCGCTCCAGCAGCTGGCTCACATTTTCATATGATTAAAGATACCTGTTTCGCCCATGCGTATCTTCTCTCTTGGCCTCATCTGGTGTAAAGAGTATTTTCTTATTCCCTGACTTTTAGGACCGAGCTGTAATTCTGAGAAGAAAGGTGTTGTGCTTTTATTCCAGATTTCGGCTTAATTTGATTGGTGAGGCTGAAAAGCAATCCTGAAGCGTAGTGTTGATAACGCAATCAATGGCTGCTTCTGAGCATTGTGGATCTCCTTCAGGGAAGCCAAAATTAATCTTGCTGGGCCACTGGGATGTGTTATATATATATGTGTGTGTGTGTGTGTTATGGAGTAGAGAATGATAAAAGAAACAGCCACATCAGAGCTGGATTAAAGCAAAGGAGGTGAAGTTTGACTTCAGGATAGTCTCTGTCTTCAGAGAGGCAGTGAGCTTTGGGAGCACCTCATTTCTGGTCAGCTGCTGCACTGCTGTGCTCAGGGAACGGCTGCAGACTTTGCCTGCCAGTGACCGTGAGCACAAACCTGTGAGCGGGCTGAGCCATTGTACAGCCCTTCAAAGGGAAGGCAGCAGGCAGTGTTTTAACTTCACAGCAGTGCTGTACCCTGCTCTGTGCCTCTAACTGACTTCAAGCTTTCCACATAACTAAAAAAAGCACGATTACACACTTTAAATTATAAGAATTTCTCGCTAAGTGCCAATTTAGCTTCAGGCACTTACGCCTTTTGCAACCAGTTGATGCAGAGGGGAATTGGTGTGGAGAACTGGTGAATATTTCTGTTATTTCTATACTTTTAGTCTCTGTACAGAGCTTTGCTTGTTCTTAGAAATCTGGGTGGTACCCTTCAGCTGTAGCATTAGTCTTGTTGAGGTGGGGAACAGTGAGCTGTTGAGATTATCTAGTTTTGCTTCCTTCAGCACTTGGATTGTGAAGCTCTGGAGGCTGAAGTATTTCCAACCTTATCCAGGTGTATTTTTGCCCTTAGGTTGAGTTTCTTGATCTCTTTGAAATCGAGAATTGATTCACTGGTCTGTAATCCATTTTAGTATTCAGTTTGACTACAGAATTGTGTTGAAACTGATAGTAGAATTTTGCCAACTGGAAGCAGTGGCAAGCTGTTCCTTTGGCTTGAAAAGAAAAGGTGTCTTCTGCCTGATGGCTGCTTCTGCTTTCCTGTTGCATGGAATAGTTAAGAATATCTTGAGCAAAATCCCTGAGCTACCAACCGCTGTTGGGGAGAGAACAGGTGCCTGTACAGACAGCTTAATTTGCACTCTCCAAGCTGCCATCACCTTTGCTTGCAAGAAAGGTGACACTGTGATGAGGTAGCTTTGATGCTTCTATGGATGACTGAGCCTTGTGTTTTGCTGCATGGCTGCAGTGAGCCTTTGGGTGAGTTAACACAGCCAGCCCAGGAGGGGGGTCCTTGTCTAAGGCTGAGTGGTCCACATTGGAGCTCTCTCTCAGCGAAGTAGGTGGTACCAATTCTGTGTAGAGAAGTGCTGAGAAACGCTACAAAACTGAGACTTCTCATAACTTTTATTTAATATAAATAACCCCTCTACATCAGCTTTTCATCTGTTCAGTCTTTTCTCTCACTATAAAGAAGAAATAGCTAGCCATGATTTTTTCCAATTTTTCTGAAGAGCTGCAATCTGGGCACCAACCAAAATGCATTCAAGCAGGTTTTCATAAGCAGGAAGAAATTACACTGAGGACAGGCACCATCTGCACAGTACAGTGTACAGAGCTTGATCCTTCCTAGGCATCATTAAGTGCAAGATTTGTTGGATTTTCATGGAGCTGGGGGTGTAAAGGAGGATGGAGGGCAGGGCTCTTTGATTTTTTTTTATTTTTATTTTTCTTTGAAAAAGGACTTTAGGTTGGTTGTGGAGAATGAGTCTTTAAGTGATGGAGAATTTCCAGGACCTGGAGTTGTTTTATAATCTGGCTTTTGTCTATCCGTTCCCAAATAAACCCAGCCCAGGCTTTGGTGAGGCAAAGATGTTTCTACATAAAGTGTGAAAGCAGCATGCTCTGTTTCTTGCTAATGCCTGGTCTGAAGCCAATACGTTGTCCTGAATTTGGCACATAGAAGTTCCCAGGCTTGTCCTTCATGACTTAGGCGCTACAGATGCGGAAAAGCAAAATGTTTATATGTGCAAATACTAGTTTATTAGAACAGCATACAGTATTTCAGTCCACCACATATACCAACCTTATCACCAAGGCAGCCTGCCATTTTGGCTAGCAAATGCATCTTGCAATGAAATCCAGTAAATCTCCACGCGTACGTGTCTGCAATTGACTCCTGAAACTGCTTCAGGTTTTAGGGTAGTGAAGGGAGGGTGATATCCTTGCTTCTCTCTCACTTAGAAATCTAAGCACTTGTGCCTGCTTTCTGCCTGCTCCTTAATATGTAGCCATATTTTGGTAGTTGCTGTTTGCTGTGAGCCTTACAGTTGCTTGGGAATCCAAACTGGGGTTTTTGCTCATTTGTGCTTGTAATGCTCAACCAGTTTCTTAATCTGAAAGGTATCTTTTAAGGTTTGCTCGAAAATTATGCTTGGTAGCTTCCAAGGGAGCAGTTACCTTCTTGTTCAGGCCCAAGGCTTTGAAAGGACAACCATGAAGGTTGGCACTTGACAGGAAGCTCTGACTTGCAACTCCAGTTTGGCTATGCTCCTTGCTGCCAGCTCCTTCCTTGCTGTTAAAGAGGGAAGAGTATTGCATTTGTGCTGCTCTACTCCTTGTCACACTTGACACAAAGCTGCATCCCCAGTCACTACAGCTTTTGTACTTCTTGGTCTTAGGTAGCAGTAGTTGCCAAGCTTCACCTTATCAGTGTAGCAGCTACCTTTATAACTGTGAAACACAGAGAAAACTCTGCTCTCCTGACATAGAACCATCAAACAACCCAAGTTGGAAGGGATCCATGGGGATCCAACTCCTGGCTCCATACAGTATGAACCAAAATCCAAACCCTATGTCTGAGAGTGTTGTGATGTTTCTGCCCTACCTTATCTAGCTGGAGGAGTAGAGTGGCCTCTGAAAGGATGAGATGCCATAGCTGGCATGCGCTTGTCAAAAGCACCCGTGCTCAACATGTATCCCAAGAACACTCTGTCGCCTTTGTGCCTGTGACCCATGCAACTACTGTACATGCCCACCACCACTTCAACTACATACAAATCTCTATTACAAGAGCTGCCCTGCTTCACCCGCCTACTGAGTTTCGGCACAGCCTCTCGTGCTGTCTCCTAGTGTTCTGCTTTGTCACTTGTCTGCTCTGGAGAGCCCAGCAGCCCATGCACATGCGCTTCCCTGACAGCCTCTGGGGGAGGAAGTGGGTAGGCTGCCCAGGAGGAAAAATCTTAACTTTAAACAGAATTAGTTATTAAATAAAATAAAGTGCATACAGTAGACATTTCATTGGCTTGCCACACAGCTGCAATATAGGCAAAACAAATACAAAAGAAAAGTGATGGTGTTTTTCTTGTGGGGAGTGTGGGTAGCCTTCCCTGCCCTTTGACATATGGAGAGCAAGGGCTGAGCTGGAAGTGATGAAGGGCGCAGGGAAGGTGCTGAAAGTTGATTTCATAGAAGATCAAAGAGTGAGGCTAATGTTGTGCTCCTCTTCTCATCCACCACCTTCAGCACGTTGTCCTGGCAAAACAAGGACACAGTAACAGGATTATCAGCCTTCAGGGAACTGCTAAGCATTAAATTTGAAGTGTCTGCTGAGTTTCAGTCTGACCTTCCTGTGTGGTTGCAGCTGCTGTGGGTACCAGCATGGCATAACCCAGGCACCTACCTGCCAGATCTGATGGGAGCATCTGGGGAGCACTGCAGCCCAGGGGAGGAACCAGATATGTGAGACTGCATGAAATGTACTTGTAGTCCTCCTCTGGGCTAGGTAAGACTGTTTTCCTTTCAGCTTAAGAACAGTAATCTATGTGTGATTTTCTTTTTGCCTGTACAGCACCTGGAGCAACAAGAGGAAGGTCTGATTTGGTGTAGGATTCTGCATCCCTCTATCTGTGGCTTGGAGTTGTATTAGCTTTTCTCCAATGAAAACACTAGCCTGTGAGTTGAAATTGCTGTTCTGCCTCCAGATCTAAATACACTGATTTTCATTAGGAAAGGCATACTCTTTTTTTTTCCCCCTCTAGTTGCCAGATGCTTGAGTGCTGCTCAGAATTGCTGAGTTGGCATTTTTTCTGCATCCACATTGAAATTCACAGTTCCGCCTCTAGCTGGTGCAGATTTCAACACCTAAAGCTCATAAGAAAGGATAGAGAAGGAATATAAAAGCAAAAACAGATGAAATATTGTGAAGGAAGCATAGGCAATAGACAGCTTGGCTCCCATAAAAAGGGAAGATTCAAAGGAATTATCTAATGACAGAGATCCAATATGGAACTACACAGAAGTCATATCCAAGGTACTGAAATAATTGATGCTGAAGGAAGAGTAAGGCTGCAGCTGTAGACATTTTTATAATCTGTTTTACAACCCTGAAATGACCCCAGAGCTAACTCTGTTTATTGTTAATCTGTATGATTGTTAATGGTTCCAAAAATCTCACTGTCATCCCTGCACTCTTTCCTGCAGTTAGACGGTTCTCTTTCCTCTTGTGCAGTATTATCCTTTCAGTACAGACACCTTTCTGTGCATGAGCAAGTCTTTGCATCCAAGACACTGGTGGGCTTTAGAGTCATTGCTTTTAGTAATTAGAAATAGTGATTAGCGTTTCTCTCCTCTTTGCTGTGTCCTCTTTTCCATAACTTACAGGCTGCTGGAGCTTGGCCCTTGGTTGGTGTTTCTGTCTGGGACTCAGGAGAGCAGTGCGGCTGTGTGCTGCCTTTAGTTCTGCCATCAGCAACAAGAGGATGCAGTGCCAAATCTGTGGGTCGCTGTCTAGATTTGTCACTGGTTGAACAGTTATCACTGCTACCCTTGGTGAGCTGAAATGTGAGAAGGCAGACTTTGGTGGAGGATCCTGCTGGAGTGGTTTAAGCTACCATCACTTTCTGCATTCTATGTGTTCCCTCTGAGCACAGAGCTGGTGGAAAATAAAACGCAGATCACAGTGTGATGTACTGATCTCTGCCTCCTTTTTGTCGGGGGTCTGTGTTAGGAAGGTTAACACAGGCGTCTGAGGTATGGGCGCGTGCTCCCTTCTGTCAACTCTGCCATACCAGCAGCAGCTGCAGGCTGCAAAGCAGGGCAAGCAGCTCTGTGTTCAGTGCTTAGAATGGCAACAGCCTGCCTGCCAGAGCCCCTGGTCAAGTTCAGCCTTGCTGTGCTCAGTAAGTAGCTGTAAGGAAGCAAAGGTGTACCAAATGACTAGGTCCGTGCCTCTCAATGCATTAACAGCTTCTAGTAGTTTCTTCTCTCCACAAGTCACAATATGATGTTGGGTTGAACAGAAGAACCAGAGGGTGATGTTGGGTTGCACAGAAGGACCAGAGGGACCAGTGCTGTCCAAGCTAACCCCTTGAGATCTGTGCCTGCCTGACCCCAGACCAACATCTGAGACAGCAGCAGTATCTTCTCAACTCTTGGACCTTGGGGGAAGAGGTATGTTCTTTGTAGCCCTGGAGCTGCAGCGAGAAGCATTAGCTTCTGCTTGTCCTGCTTCCTGCACCAACCTTTAGCACTGGTTTACATCAGACAGCTGACCCCGTCCGCCCTCCCCATCCTGCAGCACGCAGGCCCTGCCTGCCCCACTCCTGCTGACGTCAGCTGGAGCTGCAAGGTCAGATCCCTGGAGCTGCTCTGGAAACGTACCCCCAGCTGCATTTTCTCTAAAGATGTTAAGATTAATTTTCTCAAGAGAATTCAGGGAAAAAGCTTCTGTGGTTTTTGTGTATCGTTTACTTCTCTGGGACTTGTTGGACATTCTCCAGGGATTCCAGTCCTTCACTTTGGGTAAATATTTATTCCTTGTTATTTGAAGCAAATGATGAAAGCCCCGCCACGCTCACTGCACAGCATCTCCAACTGGTTTGAAGGTGCAGGAGATTTTCAGTGCCATAAATAGACATTAGCAGTGGAAGCTGTAAAATTCACATAGTGTCTGCTGCAAGGAGCTACTGCTCTGCAGAAATGCTTGAGTTAGCAGCAGCTGCTGAGTAATCCACTGCTACAGATAACTGCTGTGCTTTGGGATAGGTGGGATCCTGGAACAGGGGACATCTCCCTGACATCAGGTGCAATGGCCTGCTACAGAATTGTTTTGTGTGATGGGACTTTCATAATGGAATTTATATTTTTACATCCCTTTGGGAGTTGATAGTTTTTGGGTTTTTTTTGGAAAATCAACCCATCGATTTCTAGGCTGATTTTTGCAAAAATTGCACTGTATCAAAACTGAATGACCAGTACTTCAAAACATAACATTAACATTCTCTGCTTTGCAAGCCTAAGGAATCTGGTTCCAAAAAACTGCTGTGAGATAACACTTTTGGGAGAATTACATGAAAACAAGGTAGGGCTTTGCAGCATTTTATACGTAATGTGGTCTGAAACTAATCTGCTGTACAAGGCAAAAGAAGCCAGGGGAGAAGGTTAGTGGTTGTTACCAGTCCAGTTATTTATGACTGCCATCTATGTCATTATGCAGCCTGTCATGTTGATTTGGGAACTTCAAAGCAACAGCAGGAATAGACATGAGACCATTTTGCTTCAAACACACTGACAACATAACCGACTTGAGCCAAATGAGCTTTTGCTCTTCTGGTTGCTGTTGTCATTGTTGCTGTTTTGTTGCTCCTAGAAGCCCTGCTGTCAGTCCAAAGAGATGAATTGTCCTGGTTGTGCTGAGCTGGTGCTAGGTCAGGTCTTTTTTTTCTTTATCCCCTTGCTGAGAGGTGTTCCTGGCAAATTGGACACATGGAGCAGAGAATGAAAGACAGGCCCTCTGTCTTCCTGGCATAACTCACCCTGTCTGCACATGATCTTTTTGGGGAAGCCAGTCCTGATAATGGGCTGTCACTGGTGCAAAAGGAGAGGTCAGATTGCTTTGTGGTGACTTCAGTATTGAGTAGGTGACAGCAATGCCCCAGAACATCACTAAAAACACACAGCCAAGCTGTGCTCACTCTCTCATTCCCTGAATGCTGTTGATGTAATGGGGGAAAAAAAAATGAAAAAGAGAAACCTGTTTCTGAGATGGGGTCATAGAAATCGCTGCACTGGCTCATCCTGGCACCTCCACAGGTGTCCTCTTGTGAGAAAGTCCTTCCAAAAGTGAGTGACCCCTCCAGCAGTCTCTATGAGGCTGTGATCTTTGTTCCTATGAGTACTGCACACACCATCTGCTGCCCACTGCTACCTTGCAGTCCCCTCACACCACGTTTGCCTTCAGGATTCTCAGTACAGTGGGACTGATCCCCTGGCATCGCTATGCTTGGTGTTTTCCAAGCAGTAAATAATTTCAGAGAGCAATCTTGATCTCAGGTTCCAGCTTAGCCAAATGGATGCAGGAGTGCTTAAGTACAAACACCAGCTTAAGTTACCTCCAAGTCTTCTCCAAGATATAAGGCTGTGTTTATAATTAAGCCTGCCTTAATAACTTAATAGAAGAGTGATGGAGTAAAGAACTGTGCTGAAGTGAGGGCCCATTATGAAGCCATAGGAATCTCCACTGCATTGATGAGATGAAAATGGACTGTTCTGATTTATTGTTTCCTCTCTTAGCTGGTGTCTAATTAATGACTACTTTTATCACTCAGGATAATTTTAATTCCTCCTTCCTCTAATTCTAGGTTTCTGGTAGATTGGAGATGCACAGTCTGGGCAGTGAAGTCCATGTACTACATGCATCCAGGTCTCAACTTTCTCTTAAATACTGCTGGAATTAATTTTCCTCACTTAAAAGAGTTTTAGTTCCAGTACAGAACCAGTTCCTGCTACTTCATAGTGTTCTGTCTTTTCTAAATAGCTGCAGTGCTTGAGCTACTCCATGCCTTTGTATAGAACTGGATTGCAGGGAAAGTCTTCTTGTTAGCGGTTTAACCATTTCATCTCTAAGCCTCTTTGTGTCTCTGGGATTAAACCAAACCATCTGACAAGCTGCTGGTTAGGGGTCTGAAGAACAGCCTGCTGAAACAAGGGAAAGGCATTTGGTGGGCAATTTGGACAGCTGATTACCTGGAGTGCCCACTTAGGAATATTGCTGCTGCCTCTCTTCTTACAGGGTACTGAGATACGGCCTCACCTGGCGGCAGGATCAGATCCCGACTGATTGGGTTGATGTGGCACATGTAGGTATGATACCCTGATCTGTGACATTGCCTGGGAAAAATGTTTTTGGCAAAGGTAATTGCCAAAGACTCCCTGCTGTCCTTCTTTGTCCCTTCTCTCTAATTTCTACCTTTTGTTTTGGCTGTTCTGGATTTGCCTTTCTGGAAAAATTTTCTTTGCTTGAATAAAACCCAGAGCTTTGTTATGTAACCAGGTCTGTTTTTTCCCCTTTCTATTTGGTTCATAAGCCTTTGTGACAGGAATCATCTCATCCTGCTTTACACATCACTGTTGCCAGATAATTCAAGTTTTAACATTCACAGAGCAATTACAATAGCAGAATCCCATCTAATGTCAAGCTTTTTCGAGCTATTGCTCACAAGATGGGCCTCTGTAGGTATGTGTTTTGGGAACAGGATCACGTTAACCTCTAGTTATTCTCGTTGTGATTATCACAGACAGAAATATATTCATGCTTTTATTCTCACTTTTCTGAGATTATCCCTTTCCAGGAATAGTTTCAGTTTGTGCCCTAACTCATGCTTGTCACCAGCCAGGCTCAGCAGCCCAGTTTTCTGTACAAATTTTTCTGTCTGGATTTCCCTTGTTTTTGCATCCATACCAAGGCAGGTCTTTGTGATGCACAGATTTAGACTATCTGAGGGGATCCATATCACAGTTAATGAATGCTTCTGAATAGCTATGTGATATGTTGCCTCTGTGGCCACAGAAAATAGAGATGTGAACCTGTACTATGGCTGTGAGTGTCACAACTGTGGCTGTGAGGATAACAAACACAATGATGAGTGGGATCAGGAACTCACCTTCCATCTCAGGCAAACTGGTGCATTATTTGCTAGTTGAGAGTGTCCCCACTGTCCTTGTCCTTGCCATCCTCAGGCTGGTCCCCTTCCCTGGACTGTAGTTTTGCCATATCCTGCTCAGGAACAACAGTCTCGTTGGAGCTGTCTTTCTTTGTGGGCAAAGGCTCTCCTGTGTGTTTAGTGTCTTCAGCATCTTCAACTCCCTTCAGAGCAAGTGTTTGTCCCTCAAGGGCAGTGTTTTGGGCCACTTCTTCCCCTCTTTTTCCCACCAGTTGTCCTTGATCTGCATCCAGTCTGTCTCCTGCATCTGTGTCCAGCTTTCCTCCATGGCTGTTTGAAGAGTCCTCAGTGGATTCCCATTCAGAAGCTGTCTTTTTCTCTAAGCCACCCCCATCTAAATCAGCTCCCACGGGCAATAACAAGGTCTCCTCACTGCTACGCTTAGTGGCTTGCACAGCACTTGGAAGGCCACTTTGTGAAGCACTGCTATTTGTGCTCTCCTCCTGGGGAATATCAGCAGTGCCAGGCTTCCCGTTGGCATCTTCCTCAGTATGTTCCTTACTTGCCTTGGACCTCGGCTCCAAGTCACCTGTGTTGGCTTCAGAGACCTCCTTGCTGAACCCCTTCAGTCTTCTCCTTTCCTCTTTCTGCCCATTGTGGGCAGGCCATGCCTTCCCACTTCTCCTCCCATGCTCTTGAAAGCTCGGCGGTTTCACCTTCTCCTCCAACTCAGATGTGCAGTTCTCTTCCAATACCTCTTCACCTTTGCTTTTCTGCTTGTCTGTACCAAGGTTCCTCTTTAAAAAAAACAAACAAACGAACAAAAAAACAAACAAAAAAAAAACACATCGGAGGATATATTTATTTCAACTATGTCAGTATATGGTATTCCTTGTCTATGATGGTTCCCAACACATGAGAATAAATCTGCTGAGGCCATTAAAAGAAACAAAAGGATGCAGGTGAAGCAGACTAAGTGGGGGTTGTTATACTGACAGAGGGTCAATGGTCTCACATCCTACATCCTGCCACCCGAAGAGTGCTGTCGAGGGGTATATTTACCCCAGTACAGTGATCTCCCCTCTCTGTACTGGCTGACAGCCTTCCTGATGGCGCATGTTTTGAGTAAACTTGACAGCCCCCCTTGAGTTGATGAGCTCACCTGGCTGTCAGGATCATCCTTCAGAAAAGACGTGTCCTCACCTTCTTTTGCATCCCATCTGTTAAGAAAAAAAAGAAAAAAGACAAGATTTAGGCTTTCAGGTTCTCATATGAAAAAACTGTTTTTCCTGCTGGATGCCTAGGCAGGAATTTCTATTAACACTATCCACTCCTTGTCTGGGCCCCATCTTCAAGTAGTAAGAGATAAAAGTGGTCAACATATCTGGTCCAGTTCCTTTCCTGGCACCTGCAAAGCATTCAGCCTGTTCAGAGACACTCATCTAAGACCACTAAATCTTGATGAACTGCCTGTTATAATTCTAAATGTAATGAAAACTTGAAATCCAATTGCTAGAACAGACAGTTGTCATTAGAATAACAAGATATACAGTCTGTTTATGTTGATGTCTGCCACAGCCTGATCCTGCTCCCCTGGCAGTACCCACACATTCCAGATTTCTTCAGTGGCAGACACTGAGGCAGACAGTGCAGGATGAAATTTCATTGAAGTAGCTGGAGAAATTGGAGGTAAGGACATGTGTAAGACTGCAAGAGTGGCTATAAGAGTCAGATTGAACCCAGCTAGCTCAGACCCCCTTGCTCTCTCAGCATCATTGGCAGATTCTTGGGGTAGAATTTGAAAGGGGGGCAGATGTACTTAGTCCCTCGCCAGAACGTGCCCAACTTCCAGAAACACGCAGCCCTGCAATTTCCTGAGCCTGAGACACTATCTGTATGTTGAGTCATGTTCTGTACAGTCTCTTCTAAAGGCTTGTGTAAGGGCATTTTGGCCCCATACTAAATTTGCAGCAGCTACAACATCCTGTGCCAAAGAGAGCAGCAGCTCAGCCAAAGGCTGCACAGAGAAGTGTTTTCTTTTGCTTGTTGGAGTTTGCTTGGGTAAATGTAGATGTGAATTTGCCCATGCAGAATTACTGGGCAGGGCACCTCTCGTATGTGTGAGTTGAGTCACAAGCGCACAACCTAAATGTATACATGTACACATTTCTCTCTGCCACATACTCTGAAAAGCACATGTGCAAAGGTGTATGAGATTTAATTCTCTAGATAGATTATGCTAAACTTACTGGCCTCTTCAGCAGGCAAACTTGGACCAAAAAATGACAATGTACACAGAGGTGACTGCATTTGGGCACTTACAGAGGCAAATGTGCACATTTACAGTGATCACACATGCCCTTGTGAAAACTGTGTGGGAATTACCATCAGGTAATGCTGTGCAATCACACTGAACTACTCCATGCTGTCTGTGTAGCTAGTGAAGCCCCTTGGGCAGCAGTGAGTCGCATTTGCAAGCACCTCAAGGCTTTTAAAGGGTATAGAGATGGATATGGTAACTTCAATAAGCTTGGATCAGCCTGATAAGGCTTGGAGGCAGCTGTGACCCAGCACACAGAGTACAGCCAGTGAGGTCTTGTCCAGAACTCAAGACAGGACTTTGTCACTGGGTGTGCTGACTCAAACTGCCAAAGGTTTTCTGCTCTTGGAAGCTGCTGATATATTTTCAGTGGTGACCTGAAAGTCAAGCTGTGCAGGCAGTCCATCACACACAGTCAACAGCATTACATTTTGTCATGTGCTGCCCTCATCAACAGTTCCCTCTGCACTCAACATCTGTTTTGCGAGCCTACTGACCACTTTCCCCAGGTAAATATCTAAACAAAGGAATGATGTGCTGACTGTGGGTTTCTGCCTCACTCTGCTCTGACTCCTCAGCTGCTGTGCCTCCTGCAGAACCAGTCCAGAACAGGCTACCACCACAGGTCTAAATATAGCCAAAACAAACCAGACACCAATTTTGAAATAATCATTTCTGCCCGATGTGTTCCTCCTCCCCATCATTACCACTAATGTTCCAGAATGTGTTACTGATCACTGACACCCAACATCTCAGTGCATTCCCTTATTCATGACAGGTGTCATACAGGAACTCAACTACAGTTTTAGGATGGAAGTCACAGAATCATTTGGAAGGGACCTTTAAAGGTAATCTAGTCCAACTCCCCTGCATTGAACAGGGACACCTACAGCTCGTTCAGGCTGTTCAGAGCCCTGTCCAGCCTTGAAGGTCTCCAGGGACAGGGCATCCACAAAATGCTCCAAATGGATCTTACCACTGCTGTTGGGTTGCTTGGACTTGAATGGGAGGAAAGTCTGTGAGCAGTAAAGGGCAGATCCAAACGAAGGTAATGAAAATTCATCACCCCAAAGGCACCTTGAGCCTTTCTGGAATGAGGCTTTTCCCAAAAAGAAGCTTTTCCCAAAAAGAAGTAGGAGAGCAAAGGATGCTCTTCCAGCTTCAAAGATACGATTACATGGACAGACAGGACCTCTTCTAGATCAACAGAGGACGCAGAAGCAGCAGTGGAGAGGAGGTAAGAAAAATAAAGTCCAGGAGGTGAGATGGGTGGGCAGAAGAAAAGCTATTCTGAAGTTACTCTGGCAGGATGGAGCAAATAGTGCTGAAGGAGGCGGCCATGCTGCAGTAGACAAATGTTTGGCTTCCTTATTTTTCCAATGTCCACAGGTGAACACAAGGACTTTAGGGCATGACTCCATGTTCCTACTCATCTCAGCAGTATTTAAGATACTCCTCTGTAGTTTTAAATGAACCATGGTTTTCCATCCTGGTAGCTGATATATGTGGAGTACTGAAACAGCAAACAAGAATGAAAAAAGTCAATCAAGAAACCTTCTAGTCCAATTTCTAATGGATGACGTTCATGGAGGAGTATGATGAATTATTTCACTAACAAACAAAGCAAGAAAAAAGAAAAAGTAAAGTCTCTTTGAAGACAACAGTACATAAGATTTTATAATTTCACCAGCAAGACAGTTTAGGCATCTACATAGGAGTCTAGCACCAGCCATTTTGGGGACTTAAAGTTTTTAATGGGTATGAATAATATCTCAACTAAACCCAGCAACCCTACAGTGGTTAGATGCACTAAAATGCCTCCCAGCTCTGCACCAGGGGCACAGATATACTGAAAACCCACACTTGCCCAATTTGTTGTGAAAAAACAGGCTGTGCAATTCCATGGCTCAAGAGACATTTAGTCAGCTGGGTGCACTGCATAAAAATGCTAAAGGCAGTGGTTTGAGGAAAGCAAGGGGATAATACTGTTCTGTTACACAATTAAAACTCCTATTAAGCAATTAAAAGTGTTGATGCCCACATAGAACACTACAGTTTGAAATGATGTTATCTGTCCTAGCTGTTGGCAGAGGGCAGTCTGCCTTTGATGCCCTACACAAGCACTGGAGCAGAAGAGGCAAGCAGAGACCACCTTGGGAAGAAACTCCCAACAGCTGCCAACGAGGGGCAGCTCAATGAGATGTCATCAAACAGCACTCCAAGCTGGCCACTCAGGGGCTCAGCAGCAATCTGTATAAAATGTTAAATCTCAGCCCACTGATATTGAATTCCTGCTATAAGACAGCTAGCCAAGGCATTCCTTCTGAGTGTGGTGTTCAGAACGCAGCACAGAAGGAGAAAGAAACACCTCAAGAGCCTGTTATAATTTCTGGAAACCTGTCAGCATCTTCTGACCCAGGCATACTTTGGGGTGTAAGCCAACCTTTGCTGAAGAGGAGGAGATGAAGACAGGGGTCTGACCTTCCCCAGTCTGACTGAGATTGAGATGGAACGAGAGGCAGGACCTGAGTGTAGTCCTCTGACCTGCAAGGAGGGAGCAGATCATTATGTGATCCATCTATCTGCTCTGCCTGTAAAAGGGAAGCAAGAAACTCCTCGTCCATTCTACTGAAGCCACTCAAAATCCACACTGCTCTTTCATTTAACGTACTCCCAGCGCACATTTAAGCAGCTATATGCATGAAACTGTACAAATAAACATCCACAGGGCAGAACACATATTAGTATTAAACTTTAAACATTGGAAATGCACAAGGCTTCTCTTATCACCATATTCTTCCAACACCATCCTATTTTCTGAAGTCTTTCCTCATATTCTGCTTCTTATGAGCAACAATGTGATCAATAAGCGTAACTCACATTCCCAGCAAATTCTGGCAGGGAAATCACAATGTTTTGTGTGATTTCTTCCAGCCCGTGGAGCACTGAACGTGTCTCCCACAACCGAGACACAATTGACTCTGCAGCAATGAGTTGCCCCTATGAATCTTTGTCAATGCAAAAGGCAGAGCACTAGAACTGCATTTATTTTGAAGGAACAGATGGACCAAAGTCCAAGCAAAAGCTAGTGTGATTAGCTTGGAATACACTGGGACAATAGATAACAACTGATCCAGTTAAGTTCACAGCAGCTGAAATAATTATTAAGCATTTGTCACAAATAACCAAATTTCAGCAACAAACCTCAGAACAACACTCAATCTTGAGGGTAGTTCTTGGGGTACAGGAGTTTGTTTTGGCCCTAATTGGTTTGCATGATCAACCAGGGCAGAACTGTGTGAAATCAGGGCATCAAAGCAATGCTTAGCCTGCAGTTGGAAGTACTGTAGGGTATTCACAGAAAGTAACAACAGAGTGAATCTACCAGCATGCCCACCTTGCACATCCTCTGGGAACTGCTGTAATTCCCTAGTACTGCAGTCAGTGGCTGGGGTAAAGGGAGTTTGAGAAGAGCTCACCAGCCTTTCTTTCCAAAGCAAATGCTATTGAGAATGGAGCTGAAGAACAGAGAGAAGCTGAATGTAACTTGCAAACAAACCTAACCTCATTATTTGCATGTTGGTGATACTACTCTTTATCATTTTATCAGAATTAAATTAATTTTTGAAAAGTCTAACGGGCCTTAGGAAGGCAGAAGGCTGCAAAAGTACGGGGGCTGATCTGAAAGTAATGCCTCCTGTTTTATTATGTTTGCCCATGATGTCAGAGGCAGATATTGGTGGTATAGCAGTAGAATTTAAACCAGATTACGGCCAGGGAACTGTGTGGGAGCTGAATATTGTTTTCAGTGTATTGGAAATGAAGATGGTGACATAGCCCCACAAGCGCTCGTACAAGAACAGAAAGAACACCATATGCAAGTATGTTGGGACCTCTTGAACCAATTTGAGGCTGAAGATGACAGTTTCCTGGATCACATCATTACCAGTGATGAGACATGGTGTCACCATTATGAGCTGGAATCAAAACACCACATCTACCATATAGTCAGATTTGGCACCTTCTGATATTCATCTGTTCAGACCAATGAAAGACAGACTGCATGGGCAACATTTTCCTAGCAACTATGCTTTCATAGCAGCTGTGAAATAGTGGATCACCTCCACTGGTGCAGATTTTTACAAGTGCAGCAATGCAGGCTCTTGTTCATCACTGGTGAAATGCATAACTAATGGTGGTGACTGCACTGAAAAATAGTGTTTCGTAGCTGAGAATTTGATCTACCAAATAGTGTTACTGTGCTCTTTGTGCCTGTTTTATCATAGAATCATAGAATCACAAGGTTGGAAACGACCTGTAAGATCATCTAGTCCAACAGTCTTCTCATTACCATTGCCACCACAAACTAAACAAGATCTTGTAGCTCCTCATCCAGACGCCTCTTGGACACTGACAGGGATGGCGACTCCACCGCCTCCCTTGGCAGTCATTCCAGTGCCTGACCACCCTCTGAGAGAAAAAGTTTTTCTTATGTCTAATCTAAACCTCCTCTGATACAACTTGCCGCCATTTCCCCGGTCCTGTTCATTGCCTGGGAGAAGAGACCAAACCCCTCTTCACCACAACCTCCCTTCAGGAAGTTGTAGAGTGCAATGTGGTCTCCCCTGAGCCTCCTCTTCTCCAGACTGAACAATCCCAGCTCCTTCAGCCGCTCCTCATAAGACTTGTGCTCCAGACCCCTCACCAGTTTCATTGCCCTTCTCTGGACACGCTCCAGGGCCTCGATGTCTTTCTTGTAGTGAGGGGAAAAAAATTTTCTGCCGAAGCGGAGCCTCAAAAAATTTCACGACACTCGTGCTTGTTCCTCTCCACAGAAATCTTTAGTAAAAGGCGAAAGATTTATATGATCTGAACAGAAATCAGAATAGTTTCCATGGAAATAAATTAGAGGCATTACTTTCAGAGCTACCTGTGTACTACCCTGGCAGCAGAATCCCGCACGCACAGACCCTGCTTAGCACTCCAAATTTCAGCCACATAACAGCAAATAGCAGATGACCTCCAGTCAGCTAATTTATTGTGTAATGCTGTGCTTTATGCCTATAAAACACATATCTGTTTATGCACCTTATGTTTAACTGTGTGGCCGTAACTGACCTGAATGATTGAAGAACTAACAGGAAAAGCTACTGGAATGGTTTTGTGTTCCAGATAAAACTTGGGATATGTAATCAGCAGCTTGTCCTTGTGTTGCCTGCTAAAGGGCATGGCAGTGCTGTGAAGACGATCCCTATTATTAAACCAGTAGATAGTGTGGCTCAGGGAACCTGAAGACTGTACTGGAATTTAATTACAGAGAGCAGCAGGGGAAGTGACACATGGGAGTATGTGGGCAAACCTGAAAAATGCACTTACTTTTGCAGATATTCTGAAATTGCTTCAGTGAAAATTACTACATTGCTGTGTGCTGCCCACAACTGGCAGGAACAGGTCACTTCTCTAGCACATTATCAACCCTAATTACTATTGGTTCAGCTGGAAACTATCTTTGAAGGCAACTCCCCCACATCAGTGGTGCCTGAAAGTCAGATAACGTGTTCAAAAACCTCCTGGGGCACATGTCAGTGCCAAAATCTGGTCCCAGAGAAATTCTAGCCTCTGCAGGCAGCCCTGCAGAGAGCTGATGCAGTGGGTCAGTACTGTGAAGATGCACTCCACAGATGCCACAAACCCCATGGAGTGAAGTCACAGAATCATAGAATCATAGAATCACCAAGGTTGGAAAAGACCTAAAAGATCATCCAGTCCAACCGTTCGCCTATTACCAATAGCTCCCACTAAACCATGTCCCTCAACACAACATCCAGCCTTTCCTTGAACACCCCCAGGCTCGGTGACTCCACCACCTCCCTGGGCATCCATTCCAGTGCCTGACCACCCTTTCTGAAAAGTAATACTTCCTAATGTCCAGCCTGAATCTCCCCTGCCGTAGCTTGAAACCATTCCCCCTGGTCCTATCATTAATGACACGAGAGAAGAGGCCGACCCCCAGCTCACTACAACCTCCCTTCAGGAAGTTATAGAGAGCAATGAGGTCTCCCCTGAGCTCCTCTTCTCCAGGCTGAACATTCCCAGCTCCTTCAGCCTCTCCTCATATGGTCTGTGTTCCAGACCCCTCACCAGCTTCGTTGCCCTCCTTTGAACACGTTCCAGGGCCTCGATGTCTTTCTTGCAGTGAGGGGCCCAAAACTGGACACAGTACTCGAGGTGCGGCCTCAGGAGTGCTGAATATAGGGGAACAATCACCTCTCTGCTCCTGCTTGCAACACTGTTTCTGATGCAAGCCAGGATGCCATTGGCCTTCTTGGCCACCTGGGCACACTGTTGGCTCATGTTTAGCCAACCACCAATCAATACCCCCAGGTCCATTTCCTCTACGCAGTCCTGCAGCCACACCGCCCCAAGCCTGTAGCGTCGCCTGGGGTTGTTGTAGCCCAAGTGCAGAACCCGGCATTTGGCCTTGTTGAAACTCATCCCATTGGCTCCAGCCCAGCTCTCCAGCCTGTCCAGATCCCTCTGTATGGCCTCGCTACCCCCAGGCAGATCTACACTTCCAGCCAATTTGGTGTCATCTGCAAATTTACTGAGGGTGCACTCGATGCCCTCATCCAGGTCATCAATAAAGATATTGAAGAGGACAGGCCCAGCACCGACCCCTGGGGAACACCACTCACGACCGGTCGCCAGCTGGATTTAACTCCATTCACCACCACTCTCTGTGCCCGGCCCTTCAGCCAGCTCCTTACCCAGCCAAGAGTGTACCCATCCAAGCCTCTGGCTGCCAGCTTCTGCAGGAGAATGCTGTGGGAGACAGTGTCAAAGGCTTTGCTGAAGTCTAGGTAGACCACATCAACAGCCTTTCCCCCATCCACCAGATGGGTCACTAGATCATAGAAGGAGATCAGGTTGGTCAAACAGGAACTGCCCTTCACGAACCCATGCTGGCTAGGCCTGATCCCCCAGTCATCCCGCACATGCCGCATGATCTCCCTCAAGACGATCTGCTCCATAACCTTCCCTGGCACCGAGGTCAGGCTGACAGGCCTGTAGTTCCCCGGATCCTCCTTACGACCTTTCTTGTAAATGGGAGTCACATTGGTAAGCCTCCAGTCTTCTGGGACCTCACCAGTCAACAAGGAGCGCTGACAGATGATGGAAAGCGGCTCGGCTATCACCTCTGCCAGTTCCCTCAGCGCTCTCGGGTGGATCTCATCTGGCCCCATCAACTTGTGGCAGTCCAGTTGGAGTAGCAGATCTCTGACTGTTTCTTCCAGAATCACAGGGGGGTTAGTGTGCTCCCCAGCCGAGATTACCAGGTCAGAGAGAGGAGTATCCTGAGGATAACTGGTCTGACTTTTAAAGACAGACGTAAAGAAGGCGTTCAGAACCTCTGCCTTTTCCTTATCCTCAGTGGTCACATTCCCAGCCTCATCCAGCAAAGAGTGGATATTCTCCTTTTTCTTCCTCTTACTGTTAATGTATTTATAAAAGAGTTTCTTATTCCTTTTCACCCCAGTGGCTAGGTTAAATTCAAGCTGGGCTTTTGCCTTTCTGATTTCACCTCTACACATCCTAACGACTTCCTTGTATTCGTTCTGAGTGGCCTGTCCCTCTTTCCACAGGCTGTAGATTCTGTTTTTCTCCCAGAGCCTCAAGAATAGCTCCCTATTCATCCACGCTGGTCTTCTTCCCCAACGGCTCATTTTGCAGCTCAGGGGGACTGCCTGCTCCTGTGCCCTTAAGACTTCCTTCTTGAAGAGCAACCAGCTCTCCTGGACCCCTTTACTCGCTAAGACTGAATGCCAGGGGACTCCCGCTATTAGTCCCTTGAACAATTCAAAGTCCACCCTCCTGAAGTCCAAGGTAGCAGTTTTACTGTTCCCCCTCCAGGCTCCACCATGAATTGAGAAATCTATCATTTCATGGTCACTCTGTCCAAGACAGCCTCCAACCTCCACATCTCCCAGCAAACCTTCCCTGTTTGTGAACAGCAGGTCTAGTGGGGCAGTTCCTCTCATGGGCTCTCTGACCAGCTGTATCAGGAAGTTGTCCTCTATGCATTCCAGAAACCTCCTAGACTGCTTCTTCTGTGCTGTGCTGTACTCCCAGCATATGTCAGGGAAGTTAAAGTCCCCCATGAGGACAAGGGCAGGCGACTGTGCAGCTTGTGCCATCTGCTTATAGAATACCTTGTCTGTCTCTTCATCCTGATTTGGAGGTCTATAACAGACGCCCACCAGGGTGCCTGTCTTGTCAGCCCTTCCTCTGATCTTTACCCATAGGGATTCAACGTTATCGTCCCCAGTCACAATCTCAGTAGCGTAAAAGCATTCCCTAACGTAGAGAGCCACACCGCCACCCCGCCTTCCTTGCCTATCTTTCCTGAAGAGTTTATAGCCATCCACTGCAGCGCTCCAGTCGTGGCAGCAATCCCACCACGTTTCCGTTATGGCAACTAGGTCATAGTTTGCCTGCTGCACAATGGCTTCCAACTCTTCTTGTTTGTTGCCCATGCTGCGTGCATTAGTGTAGACGCACCTCAGCTGAGCCCCTTGCCTCTCACCTAATCCCAATACCACTTCCCCAGGCTGCTCTCTAGCAGGCCTGGCTTTATCCCCTTCCCCCTTCCTATCTAGTTTAAAGCTTTCTCTACAAGTCCCGCCAGCTCCTGGGCGAGTATCCATATCCCTTTTGGAGACAGGCAATTCCCATCAGCAGACCTCAGGCCAGGTGCTGAGTAGACCACCCTGTGATCAAAGAATCCAAAATTACTGCGCTTGCACCAGCCTCTCAGCCATGCATTTATAAGATGGCTTTTCCTGGTCATCTCAGCGCTTGTCCCTGCCACCCTGCCAGACGTGATCTGTGCTAATGTAGATCCATCTGAACAGCTGCCACTGGACGTTATCTCTATTTGTTGTCAGAATCAAGCAAGGAATTGGACCTGGAAATGGACATCACAAGCATTGGATTGTGGCACTGCTGACAGTCTCTTTACCTCCTGGCTCTGCCGGTCAGTCTGTCCTTTCCTTTGGCTCGGCTGCTCGTTGCTTTGGGACCAGGATCGCTCACGTTCACGCTGTGTTGTCCTACACCTAGGAGAGAGAGGCCATGCAAAAGTAGGCAGAACTGGCTGATGGACCACTGGTGGGGCTGACATCCTTGTATCAGTGAAAAGTACCCTTGGATGGGGAAGCCTCTGAAGCTGCATGCATACTACACATACGTTTTCTGAAGCTGTGAATACAGAATGAGAATTTAGATGTGTTTCTTCTGCATTTTCTATTCTAAATTCCAATAATAAACGTTGATCTTATCCCTTGGATACAGTCTGCCTTGTGCTGTTCTTGGGAGACTGTTCTTCTTCCTTGCCACAGTGCAGGGATCTTATCACAAGGCTAGGAAAGTAGACGCATGGTGTATTCCCAGCACACACACATCACATGTCTGTGACAGTGCCTGGACAGAACTCTCCCCATGGGGCACATTCAAAGGTGCTGATGTTTAGTAGGGTGACACAACTGAGTCATGTGGTTTACTCACCTCTCCCGCTGGGAGGAAAGGACCTGTGCTGGAATTTCCTTGCGTTTCTTCCCCCTAAAAGGACAAAGAAGAGAGTGCACAAAGTGAGACAGTCTGTAATGCAGACTGCAGAGAGCATTGGCATTCAAATAGGGTACTGCAAGGGAAAGATTTGTTCTGCCAGTCCATCTCCTGAGAAACAGGAATCATGATGGACTTATGCTAGTAAAGAAGCCAGCATGTGCCACAGGGATCAGAGATGAAGTGCTCTGGAATAGGATTGCCTCTCAAACCACTGGAAAGTAGGCAGTGGTGGACCTCCTTGTGTTGTAAAAGGTTACAGAAACCATGCCACTGCTCTCCCTGGGAAGGTAAGAAGCGCTAGCAACCAGATGCTCAAATCCCAACCCCTGAGCACTCTGCAAAGCAGAGAGGGCTGAGACCCCAACACTGCACTCAGACGCATTTGCCCAGGAAAGCAGAGTGACAGCCGTGTCAGCTGTGGCACTGGGATTCGCACGATCAGCATTCATTAGCATCAGGACAGAATCTAGGTGTCCCTTGCCAACCTTTCTTATTGCTGGGATTATCCAAGGCTGGCTCCCCATCCTTAACAAAGTCCTCTTCAAACCTGCAGGTTAAAAACAGGCAGTGTCAGACCTGACCATCCTCTTCCGGTGTGCAAAAGTGTGGGCAGGAGACCTCAAGACACAGCCTCCAGCCCTTCTGCACCTGCCCACTGGCAAATATGTGCAGGTTTGTCAGCAGAAGCTGAAACTGCATGCACTAACCAGGAGAGATGAGGCTGTGAGGCAATTCTACCCCAAAGGAGAACCTGTACACCAGCCAGGTGTAGCTCTGCTGGAAAAACACAGTTAAATGAACAGCGTTTAAAGTAGAGAAATGTCAGAGCCCATTGAGAGCTCTCCCATGCTACCCAGCATTTCTCCTGTACCATGCAAGTAGTCTTTGAAGTAATCACTCCTCCCTGAGGAGGATATAAGTCTGTTTTCTCATCTTGTGATTGAAAAGGAGAAACAAAGGCTTTGAGAAAACCCTTGGATGAGCAACACAAGTTTGTCCATTCTTGTTTCAAGAAGAGCACCTGCAACCCCTGCCACTGGATCTGTCCTAGTGGGGATGGAGAAGACTCTGCAGGTATAGACTTGAGCAGGGATTCATGCTTCCCTCTCTCCCTCAGTCCTCATCCTGGAAGGACCAATGGCAGAAAATCTTAGCACAAAATATCTCCTATCAGGGTAGAAGACAGAAAGAAAAGATGAGAATTGCTCTGGTATCTGGTCCCACTGACAGACATGACCAGAAGAAACACAGAATGGCTTAGGTTGGAAGCAGAAATGAAAATTTTGTTAGGGAAAGGCAGATTGCAGCACGGGATTCTGTAAGCAATGATCATCTGTACAAGATCTCATCACTGGCTTTACTCAGCCTGTTGCAGACAAACCACCCCAGAACACCAGAGGACCTACATGTGCTCTGACTTCTCCACATCCCAAGCCCGCCTCCACTCGCCCTTTGCATTCTTGTGCCGTGCCAGTCGCTCGAGGTCAATCTGATCTCGTTCCCTCTTCCAGCGGATGTACTCCGAGCGTTCCCGTCCACTCAAGGGGAAGCTCAGGTCTCCGGGGCACTTCTGGACTGACTTCCCACCCTCCTGGGGAGGCAAAAGAACTACTTGTTAGTAAATTGTCTGAAAAGCCTGCAGGTGATTGTTACCACTAGAGGTCACCAAATCAGAGAATCATTAAGATTGGAAAAGACCTCCAAGATCATTGAGTTCAGCCACCAACCTACCACCAGCGTGGCCACCAAACCATGTCCCTACGTGCCACATCTACCCTTTTCTTGAACACCTCCAGAGACAGTGATTCAGCCTCCCCCCAGGCAGCCTGTTCCAATGCATCCCGCTCTTTCAGGGAAGAATTTCTTCCTAATATCCAACCTGAACCTCCCCTAGCACAACTCAAGGCCCTTACCTCTTGCCCTAATGCTCACTAATATCTGAAAACTGTTTGGAGAAAGGTGCCACCTTTGTAAAGCCATGTGTACACAGAGGGACTCTACTTTAACAATAGCCTTAGTATGCTGGTCCCATGGTTGGTAACATTTTATTGACTTTACAGAGAAAAGAACTGAGTCAGAAAGAAGTTGTACAGCTTCCTCAGTTCCACATTGTAAATCCATGGTCAAATCAGAGCTAGCAACCATTCCATCCCAGAGATATTCAACAGCAAGAAGACTGTTTGTGTTAATGCATTTCTGAACAGTTGTTCCACTTTGTCCAGACTAACATGGACAGCATTATATTCCTAAGGATTAAAATCTCACCCACTAAACCCCCAAATTTTGTCATCTGGATACATTCCTGTCGCCTTAATGAGATGGGCTTCACTGCTATTTCCCTAAACAGAACTGCAAGGTCTCTTGGATTCCTGCAATAAGTACCCTGACTGGGGAGCAGCCACACCAGACCCAAGTTTCAATTGTAGATATTCAAAACCTAACTACATACTTTCAAAGCATACTCCTATAATTCTGTGTGCAAATGGCCACAACCTTCATCCTATTTGTAATTACAGTCACTTTAACTGCTGGCCAGTGGCTTTCACTTACCATGTTCCTGCTTTTTTGAAGGTTTTAAAACAAAATCTCTGTTTTCCCTTAAAAATGCTTTCTGATAAAGTCTACTTACGGCATATAGTTAGCTCCCAGTGTGCCTGCAACATTACCAAGTTTCTGGGAGGTTTAAGCTGATGAATCTGCCCACCTGAAGTTTTTAGTACACCTGAATCAGGGTTATGCCCTAAACTAGACGAGGACTGCCAGCATTCAAGATTTAAAGCTTAACAAAAAGATAGTTCAGAGCTGATGGAGCTCTGTGAAGCTCCAGTAAAATGCATGAAGGGGGAGAAATGGGTAATCCAGCCATCAAGTTAATGGATGGGGTGGAAATAGGCAACTGGCCACAGTGTGTTGTTAAGCAACGCTGTGTAGCAAATAGCTTAGTGCTGAGTCCTGGGGTGTTAATTACCAGTGGATAGTTCATTACTTCACACACATGCCCTTCTCCACATGGGAATTAACTCCTCAGTGTTGTACTGCTGATAAAAGCAGAGCAGCGGGGAAGAGTGACTGAAAGCCCTGTTGCCAAGGAGATATACCTGCGTGGGTCGGAGTTGAGGTGGCAGTAATTGTCCCTCTGTTCCTTAGCTGGTGGGAGCTGAGGGACCTGAGACTGTCTCTCTGAGACTGGAAAGATGGGGTCTGCGGAAAGGCAGAGCAAAGCCAGGGCAACCACCAGTCCCTTGGTTTGGACAAAAGGCCCAGAGATGCTCTGGAGCCAGAAAAGCACAGCAGGTCCTGTCAAAGCAGATGCATCCATGGATGAGAGGTATGCAAGAACTAAACAGCACACAGCTGGTGAGAGCAGGGTTCACACTCCAAAGTCAGGGGATAAAGGATGTGCCCTGTATCATCACCTTGACCATTAGCAAAGAGGAAGCCAAAAACTGAGGCTGATGCCCATTCTCTCCCATAGGCAGATGCAGTGGGATCTGTGAGTCCTGCCAAGAAGTGGGAGATGGTCTCTGAGCAGGGGCTTGCCTTGCCTGGAGCACAGCTGTGCTTAGCTGGACTGTAAAGCTATTATGCTGCCCTGTGCTGCTATAGGGGGATCAGCTGGGATTAATAGTTAAGAGCCCATCTGTGTTCTCCTAATGAATCCTGTTGAGGTGGGTCTATTCAATTTGTGCTCCATTAATTAAGAACATCTGCAGGCTCAGGGGAGTCAGCATGTCCTCCAGGTTTGCATTAAACAGTCGGTAGGAAGGCCTATGCTTTAATTTACCTCCATCCTACTCAGCTTCTCTTCAAGTGAGGTTCTGCAGCTAATGAGGTCTGAGACTTTCAGGCCATAGGGAGAGGAAATGATTAGGACTGTGCTTTTGCACATGGGTATATGTGCTTCCCTATATTCCCACTTCTGTGCTAGGGATATAAATAGTCATGACAAGTTGTGATGAGCAAGTCCCTGCTGCTCTGAGACTGGCTGTCTAGCTTCAGATGTGTTAGCTGTTCAGCAAAGCTTTGGAGGAGGAAAGGAATGAGCAGTGGGGATCACATCAGACCATATTGCTATTTGTTTTAGCACTGAAGTAATTTACTGACAGGGAGGCACATTCTGCTGGTTCCCTTTTCCAAAACAAGCGTCCTTCAAAAGACATTGGATAGCACTCACCTTACGGCTGTGCTCACTTTCAGGGCCTCTGTCGCTGTCTGATCTCCTCTTCTCCACTGCTCTCCTCTCCTCTATCTGCAAGAGCACAAACACAGGAATTACTACAGGATAAAGCAAGGACTCCTGGCTGGGGGTGCATTTGCAAACCCTCTGCTCATTGTGACATGTAAGAGCTGCCCTAGAAAGATCAGAAAAAAAGAGAAGAGGTTGGTCCCTGGGATCCTTACTCAAGCTAAAATGAAAAAGGAAAAAAAAAGTTGGAAAGTAAGGGATGTAAGAGGAAGAGAAAGAAGAAGGGATGAATTCCTATAGGTCACTCATTCTCCCAAGCCAGTGGGAGAGAAGTAACCTATATGGTCATAGCTCTTCTAAAGCAGACAAAGTTTTAGGTACCCTTATAGATTTGGATTGGCACCGATGCAGCTGTGGTCAAGGGCAGGGTGGAGTCACAGTGGCTCTTAGGAAAACACACTGCAGAGCATAAGAAAGATTTTCTAAGAATAGCCTTCTGCTCTGCTTAAACAATAGTTAGGGTGCCACCTCACTGAAAGAGGTTTCTGCTCCCATCCAGATGCTGCAGAAGCAAAGATATTGCAGCAAGGCAGCTGCCAAGTGCCACACCATTTGTCACAGCAGCTTCCCTCCTATCTGGTAACTATACACGGCAGCCCTGGGGCTGCCAGCTCATGCAGCTTTTTGCCCATCAGAGCTGAGGCATCCTCAGATTCCCTTCCCTGCTGAACTCTGTGGGACTGGGCTATGTGTGGGGCTGAGATTATCATGCTGCCATTTTGCACAGCCAGGCAAAACTGAAAAACAAAGAGGGAAGTCACAGCACAAACTGCCAGATCAGCCTTTCGAGAAAGTATCAGTGCTATGAAGGCCAACCCAGGCTGGAAACAAACTTATAATCCAATTATTTATCACCACTAGCTTTAGTCTGGCGTGATAGGGCTGAATGCTGGAAACTTGGATTTCCACATCTCTACAGAGCCCCCTAAAGCAATTAATTCTACTGCTCACACATATGCTGTGGGATCAGGCCGGGAAGGAGCTAGGGTACAGATGAACTGTCAACAGCAGCAGGCAGTCTTTTTTGGGGATTGTGTACGTGGGAAGTGTGACCTTATAGCCAGCGCTATAAATTGAGACATTGCATTTATAGAGAGATTAAAGCAGAAGAAACCTGGAAATTTAGCTTATTTGAGGAGGCTGGCTGGAGAGCAAGATGTAGATGGATATTTAGCCTTTGAAGCAGCTGAAAAAGAAATGAGTCATTTCATCAGCTGGAGCCCCTCTGTCCCTGGGGGAAGCAGGAGGACTGGGAGAAGAGATGGAAGAGAAGGAGCACTGATTGCCTTGGAAATGCCAAAAACAGCTCATTGAGAAACTGAGGCAGGGTCCTGCATGGATGTGATTATTGTTTCATCTGTGTCTGCATATTTCTCATGCAAGCTCACACAGAAATTGATTCGGTTTGGAGCTTTCACAATGCCTGATTGTGTCCCCAAAGACGGGAAGCGGAAAGCCGGAGCATCCGCACAGCTGGAGTGCTGAGCCAGGGTTTGTGCAGGCTGTGGGGGGAGCAGTGTGCTTCTGCCTGTCTGCAGCCTAGTGCAGTTTGATTTCAGCTCTGGCTCTGCCAAGCAGGAATGAAGAGCAAGCCTGCGCCCAGGAAATGTGCTGGAAAATGGAAAACGTGCTGCAGTTCATGAGAAGCAGGAAGACACAGCTGCTGCGTGGCTGGCCAAGCTGGAGGCTGTCCCATTTTGGGCACCACAAATCGTTCTGTTCCAGGGACAGCGTGCAACTCTCCATCCTTTTATACCTCCCTCTGTTCAAAGCTGGGCTGCCTTGTTCCTTAGCTGGTTTCTATTTTTGCTTCTCAAAGGACACTGTGGAAAACAGAACCAAAAATTTCTGGTTCTCTTCTACCAGAAAAGCAGGACTGAACTGTGCAGGTCAGAAAACACACTGAGCTTGGGTTTTGCACTGGCTCAGGAGCAGATTTTTGCATTTTCTCCATGCTGCCCCAAAGCCACTGTTAGCCTTTTATGACACACCCAGGCCACAGAGAAACAAAACATGTTTTTCTCCTCCTTCCTCTTCTCCGCCCCCAAAATTATGAAATATGACAATGACATTATCGACTCCTCGTTTAACTGTTCCGGCCCAGCAGGGGAGGAGATGTGAGGAGAAAACAAATGCCCAAAGCAGAGAAGATTACATTTATTTATCCCAACGTTTACACCAGGATTTCTAAATTCGTTAGCCCCAGGATGGTGGAGGGGGCTTGGAGCTCACATCCCTCACTGGGCAGGATTTTCAAACCTAGCTCAGCACATGAGAGGATTTTCTTTTTTCCAGCTCTTTTGAAAAATCTGCCTACTAACTGTGAGGTCTGTAGGGAGCTGAAGACTTCCCAGCCACCCTTCCTGCCTGTCCCTGCCTCTCATCTGCAGTGTAAAAGCATTTCTCCTGCAGCAGGTCTGGTGAGCAAGCACGGGGTCAGGCTCACCTGCTTAAGTCCTGAAAACAGCTCTTGTGTTTCTTGATTACAGTCATTTTTGATATGTCATCATGGAAAACTGTTACTAAAAGGACAATTTAAAAGGCCTGAAACTATAATGACTAGATGATTTTCAACCTGCTAATTAACCATCGTGTTTCACTGGTCTTGTGCTGTTACCTTGCAGCTCTAATGTACTAATTATCATGAAACGCTGATGGAACAGCTTTTGGGAAAACTGGGGCTAAACATTGGGCCATTATTCTTGGTCCTCTGCGCAGAAAGAGCCTGAAGTTGGCAGACTTAGGGGGAGCCAGGGAGAGGTGGGAAGAGAAGCTTCAGTTGTGTGATCTCTAAGCCAGCAGCAGAATTGCAGGCCATAAAGCTGTATCAGTAGAGCGATGTGCTCAGGCTGATTTGTTCTGCAAAGAGGCAGGATGACTTGGTCCCCAGAGACATGTGATAACACAACTATCCTACCTGTATATAGTAGGGTAAGAAAAAAATAGGGCTCAAAATGGCAGAATAATATACTCAGAATTGAGGCTGTTTTGGAAAAGAAAATCATGAAAACAGCTCTTTTTTTTTTTTTTCTCTCATATTTCCTCTGCCACAGCTGTGATGTGGTATAGGACTGGAAATGTGGTTCTAGCTAGAAGCACCAAGGATAGCAAGAATGGGAGGATTTTGTTTGCCTGTTTTACTTTGTGATGAATTTCATCATGTATAAAAATAGAGAAGAAATGTGGATAGTCTTCAAATCTTACAATACACATTTGGCAAGTGCAGGGGCTGGGTGTGACAGTGGCCAGGCCACAGAGTGTGAAGGGGAAGTGATGGATGTGATCCCCTCTCCTGGGCATCCTCAGCCTCTGCAGGAAGGAGAGCACAAACAACCCAGAATGAACAGGGACCCAGCTGGGCACAAAGGGAGAGAGGCCAAAGGAGAGACTCTGCTGGGATAATGTGGCTGAAAGCTAAGCCTGAAACTGGGGTCCCAGCAAACAGCTCCTCAGATGACACTGATGCCCCATCTCATGGTAGCTGAAAAATTTGGGGGTGAAAGTGAAGTTTCTTTTGTGGATTAACAACTAATATAAGGGTAGGAAACAGTGGCAAGAAAATGTAATTTTCCACAGTAGAAGATTAGCTGGGGTGTGCCACTGGAACATGTGCTGCTCAGCATGCTCATAAATGGTCTGGAAAAGTAACTGAATAGAGAGATGACAGTTTGCTGATGGTACTAAATCATCCAGGGCGAGGAATGTAATTTGCTAGGAAGGATCTGAAAAAGATCTCTTGATATTGAATGCCTGCATCATAAAATTATAGATGAAATTAAATATCAGTAATGCAAAGTAACTCAGATGGAGAAAAAAATGCTCCTTCTTGTACATATACGCACACAGTGGTAAAGAGTGAGCTATGATTACCATCCAGGAATGAAATCTTGGTGTTATTGTGACTAGCTCTCTGAAAATGTTAGCTCAATTATTCAGGGGGCAAAAAAGAAAAAAAAAAGAAGAAAAAGCAAAGAAAATGCAAAATTGTTAGGACAAGAATAGAGAACAAACCAGAAACATTGCTGCATTACTGAGTACATTCACAATGAGCTCACAGTTTGAATACCACATACAGTTCTGGTCCTCTTGCATTAAAAGAATACAGTAAAAACTAAAAAGGTGCAAACAAGGCACAGTGGGGGTGATTCAAAATACTGGACTACTTCCTCAGCAGACATGTCTAATTAGGGCTGGACTCCCACATCTGCAGAAGACATGGCAGAAGGGAGATGTGAAACAGGTCAGTGAAATCATACGTACTCTGAAAAAGAGAACAAGGGAAGAAAGACCTGTCAAAGACAAAGTTACTGCTCCTGGCAGAGAACTTGGGGGCTGGTGAGTGTAGGAGGTGAGGAGCAACTGCAGACATCCCTGGTTTGCTCTTTCTGAGCCCTTGTGCTGCTGCTGCAAACACTTAGTGTCAGTGCATATGGTGGTTCACTAGTTCCTCTGCAGTGCTGGGGTGGCGTTGGGCTGCAGAGGAACCAGCTCTCTTCATCAGCTTTCCTGTAATGATGCTGCACTCAGCAGCTCTGTGTTGCTCACATGCCTATTGCCACCAAAGCTAGGGAGGCAAAGGAATACTAAAGCCCCCTTTATGCAAGGGGAAACTGGAGGTTTGTAGATGCCGTGATCAGCACTGGTGGGATTTGCCCTCCATTTCCAAAGTGGGTTGCTGTATTCAACATCCATGTGATGCACAGTGAGCTCTGCAGGCTAACATTATTTAATAAAGGTTTAATCCGTTTGGGTATTACTAATTCTGATCTGCTCTCTGCATTGCAGTCTTCCGGTGCCTTGTGGAGAAACTCATTGCTCTGAGGCACAGTACATGAAATCAGACTTGGCTGGTATCATTTTTTCAAGCACTATCCTAATCAGAAAACAGAAGCACTTGTTTAAAATGCTAATCCTTAGTGCAGTTTAGGAACAGCTGAAGTGACAGGGCAGGTCAGACCGAATCTCACTTGCCACAACAAGCCCAAGCTGGCATGATGTGTGAGATGCCAATGTGACCTGTCACTTTGGGGCCCATATGCTTCTGTCACTGACCCCAGGAAAGCATTGACGAAGTGCAAATGGATGAAAGTAGCCTGTAGAGATGACTGGGAAACCCAAACACTTAGCTCTCTTTCGGCCACATCCTTTAAGTTGAAAGGTGCCTGTGCACTGAGAGCTCTTTTATGCCCTGAAGTTATACATTTAAAATACTAATAAAAGGTATCTTCATTAGCTACAGAAGAGCAGGATCTGATCAGTCTAGGGAAATCACTGGAAACAAGATCTCCCGAGCTCAGCTGGACTCTGAAACATATCCATCTGCTAACAGGTATTGGAAACTAGAATTTCAAACACAAAGTTTTATGTATTTTTCTAAAGTACAAGAGAAATCCAAACAACAACAACAAATACTTCCAGAAAAGCCCATTTTTAAAATGGGCTCTACGAACTCCTCCATTTCCTAGCTCTAGGAACTGTGCTGTGCGGTCCCTCGTGCTTGCCCCCTGCCTGCTGTCTCAATGCATGATACCCGAAAGCACTCTGTCTTCCAGGGAGCTCTTTCCGTTCTCTGTGAGCTTCTGAGAGGCCGAGGGAGGTATGCTGCCAAACTCAGGAACAGAAAGCAGGACACAATTTTTTTTGTGTGCCAGAAAGAAGCGTGATGCTATTGCTAAATGAATCTTGGCAATGGCATTGGTCCAAGACTGTTGTTGAGCCAGAATATCTGTCCTGCCAGAAGACCAGGTGATCCAGGAAAATGGATCTTTCCTTTTATTCTAAGTAATGGGCATACACTGCTCCTTGGTACTGCTGTTTGATAATTAGATTTATATCAAGCCCCTGTGGGTTTCCTGTGCGCCTGACACAAAGAGATCCTTTTCTTGACCATCCAAAGCATGGAGGCACTGAATGTCTCTACACAATGCCTTTCCCTGCAGATGTCAACAGCTGGTAGCCTCCTTCGCAGCCCACTGTTGCTAGAAGCGTGCTGGGGATTTAATCCCACCTTCTGCCAACTGAGTGACTGTCTTTGGATTAAGGAAGAAAAAAAGGAAATACTTCAAATGAACTTTGGTATCTGAGGAGCAGCAGCATGGAGTTGTTTGCATTCCTGGGGATTATTAGGATTACATTCTAGCCCAAGCTGGTAAAGGAGACCACTGTGGCTACATACAATTGAGGAAAGGCAGGACGACAGTTACATGAGCTCCTTGTACTGCTACATGGAGGTAATTGCATTCATTGGTAATGAATTTAAATGAATGAGCTAGATGAATGGCAGCACAGTAAGACCTGAAGAGAGTATAAACGCAACCTCTGCTCAATCATCAAAATCAAATCTGTCAGGCATCCTCCTTGTCCTTCTAAGTCTCAAAGCCTCAGATTCATGTAAAAAGGTGTTGGCAGACATGGCTTTAAGCTAGCACAATTGTAGGCCTGCTCTCACACACTCTGAATCTAACCACTTTGTGATTAACACAAGCAAGGCAGCACCAAAACCACAGATTACAGAATATGCAGTCTTTCAGCCTCAAATTTCATGTTCCATAGTAAATGAGATATTACCTTTTCTGGGGCTGTCCTTTAAAAACACTTCTAAAACAGAGTTCAGGATCTGAAATCGAAACTTAGGCACTTCTGTTTTCTTCTAGCACTATCCCAGCCTTGATGACCTCAGAGATAAAAAATTTAAACAAGCCCAGCAAGAGCCAAAGTGGAGAGATTTGCCATGAGCAACACAGAATTACATCTGACAGCCTGAAGGATAGCTACAGCACAGGAACAGTCAGGTCAGTCTCAGCCCATCATCATATCTAGATGTCTCCCTGATGCCCTGACTGGACCAAGTGACAGCAGCAGTGTGAAGCTGTGATGAATCACTAGGCACTAGTGGTCAATATGAGATTGATGGCACTCAAAGAGCTGCTTGGTAGTCATGAGAAAGAAGCTCATGGTCTTTCAGAGTATAAGGAAACTCTGAGGAGGAGGAGAAGTTGAAGATTAATGTAGGCAACTAGCAAATGGGTGGCTGCTGTCCCAGAGATGGCACTTCATAGGTCTCCCAGTGTTCCTGGGTGTGTTTGGCAGCTACATTACGTGTTATTTTCCTTCACAGTTCTTACTGACCCTGTTTGCTGCAGGCATTCTTACTTATCTGAGCAAACTCTTGAATAGGAAAATGCCACATGCCTCTGTGTGTGTAAAGAGGAAGGTATTTGCAAGGAAGTATTTGAAATATGTTTCAAAGATCAACAAAGTTCATTCTGTTCACCCAGTAGGCTATGGCGAGGCCACAGGACTTAGGTTTAGGAGCAGAAATTGCCCAGCTCTGTCAACTTTTAAGCTGTGCTGTGTGTCAAGGGGCAAGGCCTTTGACTCACAGTCTGCTGTATGGCCCTAAAAAGAAGGTGGTAGGAGAGGCAGGAGTCATTTGTGAGATTCATGTCACATATCTGGCAATGCTTTCGTCAATCCTCCTAAAACAGCGTATGCTATTTCTTAGGGACCCTGTGTATTTAAGAGCCTGCTAGCTGTAGCTGTGAATACAGAGAATGGAAAAAGAATTGTAGCCTTTCCTCTTTCACAGTTATCGAAACCAGAGAATTTTATATGGTAAATTCCATACTATTAACATACAGTCTCGCCCAATGTCTTTTTGTTGTGCCAGCTCCTGGATTGTCCACATGTCACTTCTCAACCAGTAGACCTGCTGGATGCCACTGACAGTTTGCAACCCAGGCATTCACAGTGTACTTACTTTTTCCTTGTTATCCATGGTGATGGCAATCTGCATTCTTCTCCCCCGGCGGAAAGCCACCAAGTGGTCTGTTTCTTCTTCACTCACGTCTGGCATCCTGCTTGGACCAGGGAAGCACTCAGTGCATTTCTCGCTGACAATTCGCTTGCCCTGGAAAAGACAGAATGAGCTTAACAACATCACCATTAGTCCTGTGCATTTCCCTTCCTGTAAACAGATTGCACAGGATCTTGGTCTGACAGAACACAAACATGAGCCAGGTTTCTTGGTTTGTAAAGCTGTCACCCCAGATTCTCTAAGGGATATGTAACATTACATAGCCTTGTTTAACTGAGCGCATACCAGTAGGTAAGGTGGGATTACCCTAGTCACCCTTCACAGCATGATTGAGGATGATATTTTAACTCCAGACAGGTGAACCAGCTCCCATTTTTGTCTTTGAAACAAATATGAAATTGTCCTCTCACCAAACATGTCCCAGAAAAATGTGAGGCTGTGTTGGAGCAGAACCTGTAGGATGAGATAGAAGGGAAATAGTGGTGTTCTCTCCACTCTTGTCTGCAAAGCAGCTACTGCTCTGAAGTGCACCAATCCTTGATAATTTGTCATCTTTACCATCATTGTGCATCTGTATTTCTGGAATAATTTATTCAGCAGAAGAAAAGTTTAGAAAACAGACCTGTAAATCCTCAAACGAGGGCAGTTTACCCCTTTCAGATATTACTTCCAGCTGTTCGTATCAGTTCATGTCTTTAATGCACAGATTTACATCTGGTTCTTATTTTGTTAACTACCCTTGTAGCCAGTTGAGCCATTGCCAGTGCCCTCAGCCATCACTTCCACAAAATGAGTGCATCTTTTGTGCAAAAATACATATTTTTTCCTCATTTAAAAGTATCATCTTTTTGTTCCATTGTGTGTCTTTTAGTTTATGCCTGGCAGGGAAATGCAAGACTCACTGAGTCATCTCCATTTTTACCTCTGAGCTCTTTCTTTTCTCTTCATCTGAATGATTTCTCCGCTTGATCTTATCGGGGTTCGCCCCTTGGAAGCATCCCTCTCTAAAGGATGGTATATTTTCTTCTGATTTTCTCCCTGGACTTCTGCAAATACCAGACGCTTGATTTCAACAGATCTCAAAATCTCAAAGGATCTCAAAATCTCCTAGAAAACTGCTGTGAAACATGGGAACTCTTTGTTGCTATGAACTTGTTTTCAAAAACAAACAGAATACACTGACCTCAGATTTGTATAGAAGTCTTGGAAACATTTATGAATTTGCCATGAAATATGATTTCAAGATGTCTTGCATTAGTCTGATCTTCACTTGGCTCTGCTAGAAGTGCAGATGTTAGCATGGAGGTAGCCTTAGTGTAGACAGCCTCCATAAGCAAGACGTTTTTTATTGCTTATCCAGTCACTGCGCTTCCTAAAATGTGATACAAGTTTTGAAGGCCGTGGAATATTTTCAGCATCGGACCTGCAGCCTCGTGTTGATTCTGCTTTCGCATTGTGTAATTTTGCTATCTCAGCAGAGAGTGTTCTTGAGTTAATTCAGTGCATTCAAGTGAAGGAGTGGGTCTCTGTACTGCTTTAGTTTCTGACTGCCAGAGTCCTATGGATATTCTGGCATTGTTCCCTTGAGCTCTGGTCTCAGGTTCTAGCTGTAGCTTCTAGCAAGTTTTGCCGTGCTTAGTAGCACTCTAGCTATTTCTGCTTTTCTTGAAATAACTGAAGTCATGGCTTGTGTCCAAAGGATCTGCTACGAATCTGCTCAATGCACTTCTAGTATTTGTGTGTTGTTCTCCATGTTTGTGTCAGTGCAGCCTTCTCTTTTGACAGCTGCCATTAACTGAGTAGACGTCCATGAGCTACTCCCAGAGATGCCAAAATTCATTTCTTGAGAGAGTAAAATTTGATAATCAAGAAAACAGGCAATCTTTTAAATATAGAGTACAACTGTCCTAGCATCTACTGTGGTTAGGCAGCCATCAGTGATCAGAGGATGTTGGTTTTTATGAGCCTGAGAGCAGTGATGAAGGCAAGCAGCAGACTAGAGACTATGGGCTTCAGGAGAGCAGGTTTTGGCTTGTTTGGCTAGCTGGTACACAGGATCCTGAGGAAACAGTCTTGAAGGAGAAAGGAGCCCAAGAGACCTGACTGGTTTTCATAGACAAAGCTAAAGAATATAATTAAGGACTTCCTGTTGTGCAAGAAAACGCAGGTGTGGTAAGACACAAGAAGGGAGTTCCTGCTTGAACTTAAATGTGCAAAGGGAGTATGTAGGAGGTGAGAAGGGACAGGCTCCCAAAGAAGAATGTTTTAGCAGCGCTTGGGGATGCAGGGATGGGGTTAGGAAAGCCAAAGTTCAGCTGGGACTGAAGCCAGTGAGAGACGAGTCAGCAAGAAGGACTTCTGTACGTACATCAGCAGCAAAGAAAAATGTTGGCCTGGGATGCAAAATGTGGAGAGCAACTTAGTGCCACAGAAGTGAGAAAAGTATCTAGGCCTTCTTTGCCTTAGTCTGTTGGAAAGATTTGCCAGACTTCTCTCAAAGGGCAAGGTGCAATGAACCTGGTGTATGGAGCCTGCTTTGGCAGGGGGGGTTGGTCTACATTATCTCTAGAGTTCTCTTCCAACCCCTACAGTTCTGTGATTCTGTGACACAAGCAGCCACAGTGGCAGTAGTCAAACACTTGAAAATTGTTGCCTAAAGCAGTTGTGAAGTCTCCCAGTGCTGGAGAGGTTCAGAACTTGACTAGATTCAGCCTTGAGCAACTGAAGATAACTGTGAAGTAGAGGCATGCTTTTAGCAGGGAATAGAACTAGAAGACCTCCAGATGTCCCATCCCACAATAGTTTGGGTTCTAATATTGTATTCCAGCTTTTAGACTGCCTCAAGTTTGAAGTAAAACCTGTTTAGGTGTGTACATGCATGTATCCACAACTTCATGTGTACAAATGCAAAGTATTTTCTCTGTTTTGTTCAGTGCACAGCTTTTATACAACAACAGCTAGATAGATAGTACAGACCAGAATTCAGGGTCAGACAGCCCCAAAGCTCATAGAGGTTAGGTCTTAGCCTTTAAGAGTCACCTGCTTTTGAATGACTGAGTCATATCATGTCCAGAGGTGACATATTTCTGTTGCTGGAACTATTGGCCGATTAGGACACAGAATGCTTTAAAACTAAAATAATACTTCAAATCATTTTCATATTCTGTAATTCATGTATTTTATTCCTAAATATCACTGAAACTGAGACTAGAATTAGAATGGTCAGCACAGGCTTCCTGTTTGCAGTCAAAGAAGCCAATGTGGCTTTTCTTCATGCTACTGCGAATCAGTACTAATGGATATGGGTAAAAAAATTAACCTGATAGACTATCTTGGTCCTGTATTTCAGACCACAGAGTTGGACTGGATCATTTGAATCTATAAATCTCTCTCACCATCCCCTTTGGGTTCATGGAGCAACATCTGCTGCCACAGTAGTATTCTTAGTGTTCTGTGGTCTCACCCACGTTGGCAGTTGTGCTGAGATGACTTCAGAAACACAGAATTTACATGGTCATTTTAGGAATATACTGTTCAATACTAATGGGCAATGACTCAGTTCTTATCTTGTGATAAACACAGGAAAAAGAGGTTTTATTTAACTCTTCCTTTACAGACTACGTAAACAGTTATCTCTTATTCAATAGCTTGCCAAGATATGCTAACAAAATGTGTCTTCCAGATACATGAATAAACATTTCCCATTGCAATGAAAAGGAAGTGAAAAACAAAATCTTGATAGCTGCTCTGAAAACCTAAGCATTCCTATTGAAACATGATCCCACAGCTAGTGAGGATAGAAGTAGAAAACATCATTGTGTGTGCTTCACAATTCCCCTTTATAAAGGAAACTGAAGAGTTTCTTATGCCTTGAGACATGGAAGAAAAGTGCTTAGCAGCTTTTTGAGGCTCCCTACATATTACTGGTCCACAACTCAACCACAGCAATGCCAGTGGAGTCACAAAAGGGATGAAATCAGCCATCCCTGCTATAGGAATATATGTGTGCAAGACAGATTTATCTGTTTTCTCCTCCCACAGCACCTTGTCTTCTTCTTAAAACCTGTTCCACACTTATGTTTGTTGGGAGGAGGAGTCCATACAGAAATCTGGGCAACTGCCTGAGGCAATCTGTAAAAAAATTTTCTGTGAAAGAATCTCTTTCTTTTTCTCAGCTTCTGCCTCCCTGGCATCAATCCTCAAGCCAAGGAAGCTGCCCACTGCTACTAAGGAACTTTGAAGACCAAGCAATGCACTGCTGCTTTCTCAGTAGGCAGAGATGGCATTCTCCCACTATAATAGCAAAGCTCTTGGGAATCACAGGAATTACTCAGTTTAGACCTTCAGAATAAGGCTGAATCCTGAATGACTAATGTATCCGGGGAAGAGCTGAGAGCTGCTGGGAACCTCTGAAGGCAGCAGGATACATGACGCCTTGCAGAACAAGCACTGAACTGCTTGCTGTCCTGCCTCCCTGCCCTAGTTCTAGCATGATTCAGAGGCTGCAAATACAGTCTGACTTTGCTTTGGAACCTCTGAATTGCTCAAGCCTGGTAGTTGCTTTGGTGCTGAAGCGGTACATTACTTCGTTATTCCCAAGAAATATCCTTGCTCCAGGTATAATCCTGTGTTTCCTGGGACATTCAAAATAATACATCTTCCCTCCTTCAAACCCTGAGCAGAAATATACAGTAATATCAGATTGTATTGGTGAGGTTAATTAATGAACTGGAGATCTGTGCTGTCCTGTCCTAAACAAAGAATCAAAATGAGATGTTTAGCATACTAGTTAATGTTTTTTATATTAAGAAAGTAAATCCAGTGATGGCCAAGCAGAATAATAGCAAGCTCAAGCATTAGTTCTAGCCACACCCAAGAGCTCTTTTAGGTATTCAGGTGGCAATGATCTGTCCTTTGAACAAATAACATGGTCACAAATAACTCTTCCCAGGGATACTGAGCACTAGGTGGGTATGGTTGAAAGCTGGCTTTGCCACCTGCTACCTGGGAAAGTCCTTCCTGAGGATGGATACAGGCCAGGAGCATAGACAACAACAAAGCCTCTGCCCAAAAACCTAAAAAAAAACAGTGCAGAGGAGCTTGTATCCAAATTCTGTGGATGAGACTGATGCTCCAAAGTGTGTTACTGGATTTACAGGTCATTAGATAATAAAAATCACAGTAGGAAAGTTGGCATGTTGGCAGAGCCATTAAACCCCGCAGTTTATTGAGCAGATGGCAGAGAAGCCTGAGAGGCTCATACAGGAAATACCTATTTAGCAGATCTGTGATAGCTGGGCATAAACAGGAGTGGGAGACCACTGGCTTTTCTAGGAAATATCTTTTCCTCCTCCCTTCACATGTTATTTTTAGCTAAGATGGGTTGCCTGAAGGCACATTCTGCTTAACATGCCAACACATTTTTTGCTTGTTCACTATTTTAAGAATACCAGTGGTTTCCTAGATTACTTGTACCACATTGGGAAATCTTGGCCGTCAGTGGGCTAGCTCCCAGCGCGAGGGATGTCAGATGAGGGAAGAGCCCATGCAGAGCCAATGGGAACAAAGAGAGGGGCCCAAATGGAAAGCAGTGGTTGTTCAGTGTAATTGAAACTGTAATTTGAGAAGTGCCCCTCTTGTGACAGAGGCATGCAAAAGTAGATTGCAAAGGTAGTGTTAAAAATGCCCATCTGAAGGGCTGTCAGGAAAAAGAATATATAGGAAATACAGGGGTCTGTATTTCCAGAAGAAAAATCTCAGAGGTCTATTCATTGGCTATGCTGAAAAACACTGGTGCAGAGTTTAAGGTAGCAAAATGATATAGCTGCCAGTGTTCAATGCTAATATAAATCCCCATCTAAGATTTGAGTTCTGAGCTGTAGATTAGGAAAGGGCTCCAGGGGACTTAGGCTGCCTGCGAGAGCCTTTCACTCTGCAAATATAATTGCTTGAAATATAAGTCATTCCCTCCCTGCCTCCTCAGTTACATGGCTATGAGAAACCTTGGAGTAAACTCTCAAATATTTCACTGATAAATTCACTTGGTAATGAAGGTGGTTAGATGTCTATGTACCCTCTATCCTTAGGAAAAAAAAAAAAGAAAAGCATTTCTTTTATATCAGAAGGTGGTTTGGTTCTTACGGAATGTGATTTTCTTTGAAAGGGACGTTCACACTACTGGTTATCTATCTGGAATGAAGGAAATGAGAGACTTCATTCTTTTTCTCCTGAAAATTCATTATGAAAGGTACATTATTTCCAAAATGATTCAGTTCCTTCAAGGTAACATATAATGACTTTGTAATGGCGCAGTGCTTGTGGCCTATTTCTTCATGGAAAGAAATGGTAGCTAGGTCAGGGAGAAACAAGGCACACAATTGGAAAAATATTTTCAAGCTGCTTCAGATGGAGTAAATGGCTCTCTTCCTTTTGTTTACAGCCAAGGTTTTCAGCACTCCTACCCTAAACCTCCCGGGCAGCAGGAAGGGTGAGGTTTCACTTTATTACCCTGGGAAATGTCTTTGGCTTGGACCTCCCTTCAAAAAAGCCCTCTCTGATTCTCTGGGCCAAGCATGTTGCTGTGCCTAAAAGAGGCTCCAGGGGAGCAACATTTGCTGCCACTGTTTCCTTTTCACTGTGCTGCTGTGAAAAGGAATGGGCTGATCTCATCCATTCTGGTATGGATGGCCGAGGATTGATATCCCCTTCACACCAACACAGTCCTCAAAAAAGGGCATTGCGTCTCCAGGTATCTCACTGGTATCTTCTTATTGCTAATCAAGAAAAGGATAACACTGCTTCTTGTACTCTTTTGGGACTTATTAAATGGTGTGAAGAAGTTCCAATCACAGCAATAATCTCCCTCCAGAGACTCACTAAGTAGAGAGCTTCCCTGTGCTCCCACATGCGTGTATCTGTGCATGCAGATAATACAAATTTCCAATTACTGTGGCATTTCTGATCCTTGTTTCTATTTATCAGTGGCCAAACCCAGTAACTCCAGCAGGAACATGGTCACTCCTCTAGGATATTCCAGAGGTGAAGCAAATAAAAGTGTAAAGCTCACACAGGCACTTACTTCCTTGGACATGCTTTCACTACTAACTGCCAAACTTTTACAAAATCGTTCCTGGCAAAACTGATAGGCTGCCAGGATCCTTTGATTGAAAAAATGGGTTATCATTTTCAATTTTTTCAATTTTGCTGTTTCACAAAATTTTTAATTCTGGTTTTTATTCTGCATTTAAAATTTTCTGAGATAGAGCAACGGGGAGAAATTATGTTGTTGGCCCCTTTCCAGGCACAGTGACAGAGTTAAACCAGTGGGATGCTGGTGACCCAAGTGAGCAGTGCTCTCTCAGAAAGGTCTGTGCGTGGCTGGGTGGAACCACTGGGAGGTTTAGCAAGGCCTAGGGGCTGATTCCAGTGAATTGGACATGGAGAGGAAAACAAAGCATGGCAACTCAAGGTGAAGACTGAGGCTGTGCTGAGGGAGCAAGAAATGAGAGGAAAGGAGTGAGAAGGGAACTATTCCCTTCAGAGATAAGGTGCTGGGAGACACGCTGAGCAGAAAGCTCAGATGAGGAAGAACAGAAGCCCCTTTAGGGCTTGGAGACAGAGACTTTAGTGTAAGAGGAATCCTCTTCCTTGCTCACCTTAGCTTTGTTGTCCATGGTAACAGCCAGCTGCATCCTCTTCCCCATTCTGAATGTGAACATATGATCTGCTTCCTCCTCCTCCTCTTCCTCACTGCCAATGCCAAATCCAGTGCTCACAGGGCAGGGGCTCTTTTTCTCACTCACCACCCTTTTGTCCTGGAAAATGAAGCACTTCTGTTACCAAATCTAAGCCTCTCAGCTCACCAGTGCACTCCCCTTCCCCAAACACACCTGCACATAAGCAGGGCAGACCAGTTATGGAGTGGTAGGCCTTGCCCTGGGAAAGCTTTCTGTGCATGGCACTGTGCTGTGACATTCCTGCAGGACAAGGGGCTCATTGTCTGCTCAGCAGCAAAACCCACAGTTACAGTGGGTATGGAAAATCCTTTGCACTTAGAAATCTGACATTTCAGATTAAAGTGCCAGAGTTTTATCGCTTTCTGCAGCAGTCTGAGTTAGACCAGAAAAGTCTAAGTCCTGATGGAGATTGCCTGGGAAGCCAAGAGGATGGCTCCCGAGGGTCAGTGCTCACCATCGAGAGGGCTTGGCTATCTTGTCCATAGTGTTCAGTCTGGGTAATTGCATCTTTCAGGTCCTGTATGAGAGAAAAATGTGTGCAACAGAGCACCTCCAGAGAAAAGCAAGGGCCAGGGCATGACAACGTAAGCAAGGCACTAGCTTGGATCTAACAATCCAAGAGTGTTGATGGTGCAGAATGAGGGTGGGCCAGCTCAGTCTGGCTTTGGGCTTCCCCCAGGGGCTAACACAGGACTGGCCTGGTGATTTAGGAGATCACACACCGCCAGGAGGGGAGGATAAGGTTTGTCACATACAGATTTAGTGCAGTCAGAAAGGATGCCTGGGACTTGTAGCATTTGCCTCAAAACCCCTATGTAACCACAGCCTATTTAATTGCAAGTACAAAGCCTAAGAAGATCGTGATTTCAACCAGCCTGTGGTTATCTTCAAATGTATTCCTGATATCTCCAATGTGTATGTAGCACATACACATCTTACATGTTCTGCGGCACATACACATCTTACATGTTCTGCCTATATATATATATATATATATTGCAACAGTGTTCACACCTGGGAATCATCCAGGGCCAAATGTAACTGTTCACTTACTCACTTATTTGCATGCTTGCTCATTCTGAATGCTTGGGTACAGGTGCCTGGGCAAGGCTGGAAATGAGTGGATCAGCAAACACTTTGGGCATTTTGAGCTTTTATGCCCTTATAGGAATGTTTAGGAGCTACGTTCCATGCCTGAAAGAGTTTTGCTCTGGAAGCTGTCTCCTTCAGCAACGCCACTTGTGAAGCTCATGGAGGCAGGACCGAAGCTTGTGGTGGCTTGTGGTGAAGAGGCATTCACTCACTTACATTGTGAGCTTTGGTGATGGTAATAGTGAGTCCATCTTGCTTGGGTTTCCTGGAGGTAACAGCCATTCCCTCCTGCTCAGCTCGTTTCTTGTCCTCTTCTATTTCCTGAAAAAGATATATCCTTGTTATAGGCCTGTACCTGGCTGTGCACAGATTTTGTAAAGTTCCTGTTTAGAATTTTTCCTAAATGGACACAGCTCCAGCTCTGAAAGAAAGTAGACCAACTTGTGATCCATCAGTGTGACCTTGGAATGGGTGACTGGCAGCTGGGACATGTGAAGAGCCTGGAACACACCTGGCCTGCAGAAAGGGAAGGCTCTGCACAGAAGCCAGGGTCTCTGTGCCAGACTGGGGTCATCATCTCTGGCCAGTGACCTGCTCTGGCATCTCTGGCTGTGATCTACTTATCTATTAGGCAACTTCTTCTTGAAGCCAAGTAGTGGTAGGTAGGAAAGTAACATTTAATATAAGAGTGAGAGTTCCTCTCCCCTGAGTGCCTGACACATTCAACTCATTCCATAGATTTTCACTAGATACCATTGTTTTTTGCTATGATCAAAAAATGTTCAGAATGGCTCTTCTGGTATCAAAGGAAATAAGTCTTTTAAGCAAGATCCAGCCTCGAGCACCACTGAACATTCTGGCTCTTGGTCCAAGACACAAAACATGCTTTTTGCCATTCTCAAGACTACCCATGCAGTCAGCAAATATTAAGCAGCCCCCAAAGCCAAGTGGCGATTGGAAAAGCCAGGAGAATATTCCAGGCAAGCCAGGAGGGGGGATCCTTCTTCCAGTAGCACGCTCAGGCTGTTCAAGTCTGCACTGCTGTATGCAGACACTCATGGAAAAGGGTAAACAAACGTAAAGAGAGCTCCAAGTTACCGCAATGTCACCCTGAACAGTTCTTACAAGCTGGGCTGGATATCTTTTGCAGGTCACTGGGTAGACTCTCTTGGCCAAAGCCAATCAATCCAGGAACAGAAAAAGGAGGTGTTTTTCTCTCCTGTGAGCTTCACAGAAACACTGGGACTGGCCTGAGACAAGCTTCAGTCCATACAAGTACCCCGGACTGGGTGAGGACAGCAAGAGGGAAGACAAAGGCTCTCAAATGTGTAAGGGATGCTACCTTCTGTTCATCCAGGAGAATAAGCATGAGGCACAGGGAAGGACAGAAGGGGAAGAAGACAGTATGTATGAGGTGAAGAGATGGGAAAGCTGTGATGCAGATGGAGGAAGAGAGTAGGGCGAGAAGAAATGCTGCAGCAGAAAGGGAAGCATCAGTGAGCCTGGCTTCTAATCTGAGGAACTATAGCAAAGAACAGAGTTTGGCTGACCTTCCCCAAACACTTTCCTACATAATAGTGTTATCTAACAAAGTCATCCCTCCATTGCTGACTATCTTCTTCATGCTGTGAGTTGTGAGGACTCTAAAACAGAGCTGAGGAAGATAAGAATCAAGCAGTCTTACCTGGTATCTTCGTATAAGCGCTTCATTCTTCTTCCGTAGAGCCAGGATTTTCTTATCAAGTTCAACATCTTTCTGTTCTTTCTTCCTTAGCACAGCATCATCCACAGTGGCATCCTGAAAACATAAAGAGCAAAGCTATTCTTGGTGATCACACTGACAGGACACAAACCGGATGCTACTGCTTAAATAGCAGGGGGAGGTTGAATGGTCTTTTCCCACCATTTCCTCCTTTAGACCTCCATCTAAAAGCACACTGCATCTTGTAAACTGAATTCTTCCTGACAGAACTGACCTTTTCTACTTTAACATTTTTTTTTGTTCCGCACTGAGGTAACTGGAGTGAAAAAGCAATGCCCCACACTGATGGCTGCCAGTAACTCCAGAGTTACCACACCACTTAATACACAAAGTAAATGACACCTCTGCCTGCTCTCAGTTCAGATGCTCTCAGGCACACCCAGGGTACCCCATTTACATTCAGACAGCATCTTGTTTATCACAGGGGATAAGAAATCAGATTTTAGAATTTTAGTGACAGCAGCATCTACTGAAAATTAATGCTGATGGGTATCAACACACTGCAGCAAGGTGATCCATATCGTCTAGACTCTGCCTGCTGTTTACACAAAGAGCAAGGTGGAAAGTCTGAGATCTCCAAGGCACTACAGGTTTATTTTTAAACAGTGTTTTTGTACTCTCCTTATCAGCATGGCATCTGCATGCTGCAGAGATCTCACATTCCCTCTCCTCTGCTTACAGAGAGCTGAGTAAGACAAAGTTGGCTTGGGGATAGGCACAGCCCACCTGCACCAGCACTCTTTGCAGCTCCAGTGCTGCCCAAACCACCGTCCTGGTCCCATCCCTAGTCTGGATCAGTCAGGACTGGCATCAGAGCCTGCCCTGGAGCACCTTGGCTCCCAATGAGCCCCCAGGGGCACTGAGAGGGACCTGCTGGGAAAAAGCTGGGCCCCAGACTCAGAAACCAGAATCAGACATTAATAGATGCTTAATCACAAATAGAATTGATTGACATTTCTTGAATCAAAATCCCAGTAATCCTATCAGCCCCACTGCTGAAATCCAGAATAGCAAAGGCTGGGAAGAGCTGTACAGGCAGGAGAGGTTTTTCCTTCATTAATCACAACATGGCAGGTGCAACCTCCTTCAGGGAAGGATACGTCACTGTCCAATCGTGGCTGCTGGGTCACGGGATCTGGGTCTGACCCTCACCATGCCCTGGTGCCTTCCTGCCTGTGATGTCAGCCAGTCTGCTCTGGGTCTCACCTCAAGCCAGCCAGTGGACTTGCAAGGCTAATTCCTGGGAATAGAGGGCTTCTCCTGCATTCCTACCTTTTGCCTGGTCCTAATTAGGTCATCAGAGGAAAAACTGGAGCATTGGAGGTCTAGAAAGGTGCTGTCAAACAAAGCTCTTCCTCAACTGAGAGAAAACAAAGTGAGAAGCCTAAGGCCTGAATGCTAAGAGTAAAACCACAAAGCAATAGCCCAGGGGAGGGAAAGCCTCTGACTCTGCTCTATGTTACCAGCCCTTTATCCAGTACTTTACATAAGCTCCAACCTCCTGCAGATGTGTGTGTTTGCAGTGTGCCTGTAAATCAAACGAGGCAGAACTTAGGCACTTCGATTTCATGTTTCTCATGTAGTGGGGTTAGCATTTCACCAAAATGAGAAATGCATGGGAATATCCTATGACTATTTGAGAAAGCAGGATTTTAGCTGAGCTGTAGGAATGATCTCCTTAATGTTGTAAGGCTTTCGGCTGCCTGGGAGATGGGACACCAGGTGAGAACGAGGGCACATTTGATCTGCTGGCCCTTTGGTAATGGATATGTTGTGGTTTTGTCCTGTGCTGGTGCAGAAGCAGCAAACTGGGCTCCTGGTAGCCCATGCTAATGCAGAAAATAATCATAGGCAGCATATAGGAATTTAGCCAGAGCATCACTGCTCTTTCAAAAATGTTATGGGGCTCCTGGGAGCCAAATCTGCAAATCATCTGCTGCTGTACATGGCCAACACTTGCTTTCAAAGGAAGGGATCCAGCTGCTGAATCACTATGTATCTCAGCAATGCCAGGTATTCCTTTCAAAGGCTTTACATGAGAAAGAACAGAGCTAATGACATTTCAGCTCTGATCGAGCAAGACTTGTGCTTGAACTTAACCATCACTGCAGAGAATAGGACCACAGATAGGGGCAGAAATCTCCCTGCCATAGTGTTCTTTGTAGAGAGGGACTAAAAGTTGAAAGTGTGATACCATCACAGAGAAGGGATGGATGGATGCAGATGTTGTCACAAACCAGAAAGGGGAAAGGTAGGAAAACCAGTTTGCACAAGTACACTTCCAATCATATCACCACGATGGTATTTTATCAGTGCTGATTTACGAGCCCTCATGAGGACTGCTCTGCCAGGACACAGGAACACATTCGTGTTCAGGTGGAACAATAGGGACATTTAAACCACACATTCACCCACACATTCTTCTGCTGGACAATGGGATTTTGTTGAGGTCTGCAGGAGAACGAAATGCACTTTCCTATTGCCATCTATCATTCAGGTATGTGACAGACAAGTAGATTGTACACTTGGGTGGATACACTTTCATGGCCATTTTGCGAGCCTGATTAAAGCTGAATTCCTGTGTTTACCAGAACAGAAGCTATTCTGTGAGCTCTAAATTGGCAGGTTTGGTGTTTGCTGAATGCTGGGGTGTTGGCTGCTTGAGGGTGGGATCAAAGTAGTGCATGCCCTCAAACACACCCCTTTTATCCTCAAATTGCTTTGAACAAGGGCTGACAGGGCTGCCTGCTCAGGAAGAATTTAAAAATTCCAGTAGAGATTGTATTTGTGCCCTTCTCTTTTAGCAAGCAAAAGATGGCTGGGGCTCATCCATTGTATAGTTCAGCCAAGTCAGCGTTAGCTCAGCAGCCACTGCAAGCCAGCTGATAGCGAGGACATGCCCTCTTCTTTGCTTCTGGAACGAAGCTGCCACCCCAGCCCCTGCTGAAGCTGGTGCTTGGGGTGACAAGTAGCTGCAGCATGCCCTCCCCAGAACAAAGCTCTTCCGGGGAAGTGAGGTGCCCGTATGTTAGTGACGGGAGAGTTATAAATGGCTTTGGCAGAACGGACATGCAATGGCTTTGAATCAGAAAGCCCAATGCCTCCAAGAGAGCCAGGCAGAAGGAAAGAATGGCCTCTCTCTATCACAAATAAAATGGCACAAGATGAGAAATGGGAAGCGAGTGCCTTGGTGCTTCCATTAAATGCCGACACCTCACTCTGCCATACGCCCATGGCTTGGCAGCACACACACATGCTGCGCAGCTCCCCAGGGGCTGGAGGGGTGCCTCACCCAAGGCTGGTGCTGTGTGCAGGATTTTCCTGCAAGCTCCTACAGCTGTCTGCTTCTGCAGCGAGAGACTTCGGAGGCAGCAAGAGTGGGAAAGAGAGAGACAGAAGGTGGGGGGGGAGGGAGGAGAAGAGAAGAGCAAAGACCTTAACTAACACTCTTCTGCATAAGCAAACGCATCTGCTCTTTTCAAGAAATATCCTCTGGCTTGACAGCTGCAACCTTTGCCGGGATAGGCAACATCCAGTGCTCCGTGGGTCTCTGTTATCTGTTCTCACCCACTCAGGAGGTACAATGCCCTGAAGCAGCCACCACAACCTGCCCTAGAGATCGCCACAGAAATCCCAGCACCCCACATCCACATCCTGGCACCCCCCCATGACGCAGCACTGTTTGTTTGTTCCCGGTGCCTGCTGGCAGGCAGGCGAGGAATAAAAATAACAAAGCCCCAACCAGCGAAAGGCCACCCCAAGTGCAAGTTGTTTCAGGGCCTCTTTGGGTGTGGACCCCACTGCCCGCGCCCTCCTGGGACCCACAAAGGCGGCACTCACCGCTCGGTGCATGTCAGACATCAGCAGCAAAGCCCGGCAGATTCCAGCGCAGAGCTAAAAGAAGAGAGCCATCCGACGGCCTTTCTCAGCACTGGTTGCACAGCATACAAGATCATGTTTTGATTACAAAAGCCTCGTCTGGGCTCCCAGCCAAGAGCGCTGGCTGCCTAATATACCAAGCACAGACAGGGTTTTGAGTGCCTGTGTCCTCCTCTCCAATCTCACTCTCTTTTTAAAAGAAACACTCCCCCTTTTCCCCCCTCCTGACTCCTTTTAACTTCCTGATGCCACAAGCCCTCATTCAAAGTGGGGAAAGCTTGGCAAACAATGACAAATGGATCAGGCAAACAGCTTGACTTCGCTTTGTGGCCATTCATGGGGTTGTGTTATTTGCTATGCATGGATAGTTGCACGCCTGGCAGGGAATTGGGGAAATATCTGCAGTCCTGAATACCTTGTCACTGCGAGTACATGCATGAATCTTTATGGGAAAACAAGTGCCAGATTTGCCTTTTTCTCTTTATTTTCAGTCTTCTCTGGGAATTATTTCTCTACTTTTAAAATGAGTCTTTCATTCAGGAAGGGAGGAGAAGCGATGCTGTGGGGTGGACATTGTCAGCCAGCACCATGATTGACACAAAGCATACAGTCAAGGAAGAGGGACCCTCAGAAAGCTCTCAACAGAAAGCCGCCAAAAGGACCCCAGAAGAGTCACAGAGAGGCTTTCTGAAAACAGGCAGCATTTAGCTGCATCTTGAGCTGCTGCACTCAAATCCTTATCTCAGACCACCTCCTGGCCATGTGCTGTGTCTTACCTCTATGCTGATTTAAGACTTCTCCTTTAACCTACAAGATCCAGACAGAGGTGAACAGGAGTTGGAAGAACATAGAGGAATATTCTGACGCTCAAGGACTACCACCCACCCCAAACTCCATAACACTTCTGTTTTTATATTGTAGCTGATACAATATAAAGGCCCACTGCTGATACATAACCCCTCTAACATATTTAAATAGGTCAGCCACTCACAAAATCCAGAAAGCTCAACCCCAAATCCAGCAAGGTCCGAGGAAAGCCTTCAAAAGACTCTGAATAACTTTGAATCTGGCCCTTCTTCTGCACTTAGCTTTAAATACTGGATATCAGGACTACTAAAGGAATAAAGGAGGAGGAAACATGGCTTAGCAAAAGTGCTCAGAGGGAAAGACTGACCCATATTAATTAGTAGCTACTACAGTGATGAAAGGAAATTTAAAGCATTTCCCAGGCAGTGCCTCTGGATTCAGGCTTGAGGAAAGAAATGAAGACATTCATGTGGATAGAAACTTCAGAGAAAGACACAAGAGCATTGCTACAGCCCAGGTGATCAGAAAGAGGTTTGTGATGGACAAGGCTATGTGCAGGTGTGAGCCATGCTGAGCCCTTCCTCGCCCTTGGAACCCACTTGAGACAGAGGGAGCTGGGAAGATGATGCTGCCTTGGGTTTCCAAGTGGGTAAGGGTCCTTGTGACAGCAGAGTGGTGGCCCGTTTTTTGTTGGGCTGGGGGCCAGAGGGAAGGGGGTCGTGTCTGGCAGATGCTACTGGGCTGAGTCAGGGAGCAGAAGCATTTTGAGGAAAATGTTTCTACTCATGAAAATGGCTCATAGAAACGTTTTATCCAGTGTTGGTGCTACAGCATGTTTACATGGTCTCAGCATTTCTGAGCTCAAGGAATCCACACACACCACCAAAATGTGGGTGCAGATGAACACAGAGATTCACACAATTATCCCAAACACTAAGGCTAGGCTGTTTGCATAGCACAGGGTAAATGTCTTGTGCAGTGGGGTGAATCACAGTAGCTAAGGGTGTTCAACATGCCCAAGTTGTCAGAGCTTGAGCTAAGTGCTCACAAGCAGTTTCTACAGATCTCATGCCACACCACACCAGGTACTTGCTGTTATTGATGGTGTGGCCAAGATCTTCCAGTCATAAGCAGTGGTGTGAGCAGGCCTCGAAATATTATTCCCTTTGCAAATGTCTGGAGAACTGCAGTTTCCCCCATGGCAGTGTCAGCTACTCTGCTGTCCTCAGCAGAAACAGCTGACATTTCTCAGCTGTCCCTCACCCACTCTGAGTGGCAAAATTGATAGGCATCTATTTCTGCATCATCATCTGAGACAGATAAGAGGATGAGGATTCTGTTAAAGCCGTGGACACTGAAACCTAGGGGCAAAAGGGACCAGTCAAAGAAGCAGAATCTGCAGCTTCAGCAGTGGGGCAGAACAGGTTGGTTTGGGGACTTGTTGATGCTCTCGGGACTCTCACAGGATGTACAAAGACAAATCCTATAAATATGCTGAGATTTATGGGGTTATATGTATGCACATATGTTTGTTTATACATGGTGTTATGACCAGAAAGAGCTGCAATTACACCAGAGCCATACTCAGCTTCAGGTCTTGCTGCATACTGCCAAGAACTCTGCTTTGTTCTTACATGTGTGTCATTCCTGGAATCAGTGATGCCTTCCATGCCCACCACAGGTTAAGGGTGATCATCCAGAACCACCACCCTGACCTTGGGGAGCACGAAAACGCACCAGGAAGGAGAGGATGGTCCCCAGTCTTCAGTTACAGTGAGAAGGGTGTGATGGATATAGGACATTTTGGACACCATGCAGGACCTTACGACACTCTGAAACCTGTTCACATGAGCACACCACCTTGGTAGCTGAAGCACTTGATGGAGTATTTCAGAGAGTGAATGTATATTACACCCATGTGTGACAGTAAGGTTGTTTGGAGGAAACAGGCTAATTACTCATGCAGAAATTTGTCCACCACCCCCAAGGTAATCCATTTATTCTTCTAAAATCATCAGAAGGCCTTTAATAAGCAGGATGACCTCTTTCTGAGCTGGTTTTATTGTAGTCTGGCTGCTGTGGACTGGCTTGTTCCATCTCTAAAGCCTACTCAGCACAGAAGCCACAGGGAGCAGCCAGCATGGACACTCCAGATTGCCTCTCCCGTTTCCACTTTATGGAAAGTGGATGTATCACATTTGCTATCAGAACCCTCCGAAAGAGCAATCCCTGTTATGGACAGAGGTTTGCTTTCAGAAAACCCTGAAGTAAGAGAAAGTAAGGGACTTGACTGACTGATGTTAAGTTTAGCTTCCAGCTGCCCTCACAGAAGCCCTGGTCTCCACTCGGGGCAAAGTTTGCCAGAGATTTTCTGGGGCAAAATAAGGAGATCAGAGGAATGAGCTATCCATTTTGTGCTCACAGCTATGAAATAATCCCTTTTTCTAGTTGTGTGCTGCAAAGCCTCTCCCTAACCCGCTTCAGCACAAAAAAAAAAGTCTCTCTGACAGCAGTCTACAATCTCTCAGCTCTAGGACAGCATTTAGCAGATTGCAGATTGTGTTGCTCCACATTTGACAGTAAGACTGTGTCTTCTCCATCTCTGACTTACACAGAGTTTGAAGGAAAGAATCTGATCCCTCTATTAACCCAAATATGACTATCACAAGAAGTATTCCTGGCATCCTTTTATCTGCCCTTCCAACAGTTGAAACCCCCTTGCCTTGAAACCCTCTTCTCTCTTTCTTTTGCACTTTGTGAAAATCCTTCAAAGTCACTTAGTCCCGTGATGACACTCCTCCCAAGTGCACTGTGCCCAACTTCACCTTGGCTCCCTTCCATTTTTTGCACGACCGCTATTTAGTCAACAGATGGCACTCGGTAACTGCTGGGAGAAACTGGGAGCCAGCTGCCAAAAAGCCCACTGTTGAAGTTAATCTGCCTTCTCTGGGAGGCTGCTTGTATATCATGTATTGAGACTGCAGATAAGCCGCATCGCTCAGTTTCAGAAGCACCACAGTGTGCTGCCACATGCACCAGAGAACTCTCAGATCATGCTGCCCGAGGCTCCTGAGTGGAATCAGCAACCCTTTTCCAGTCCTGTTGAATGCAAGGAGGAATAAGAACATGCAGATTATCTAAGGAGAGGTTGCTGACAGCCTGGAGGCATTTTTCGTACCAAGCACAGAGCAAACTTGCTTGCAATAAGCAAAGTCCTCCTTTGCCTCCCTTGCTCACTCCTTGCTCTGGCCCTTTGGCCAGCTGTAACTGCAGGATAAAAAGGAGTTAGGCTGTTCCTCAAGCCAGCCAGATGAAAGGTCTGCATATTCCTTAGACTCGGAGGAGGTATAAGCCAGAAATATTAAATGGGCTTTAGTTGGAGAGTATCACGAGGATCAAAGGACTGCTGAGACATTAATTTTGAAATGTTTCAATATACAGAAATTGAAAACTACCAAAGACAGTTAAAGGATATAAAAGCAATTATATGCTTTAACCAATTATTATACATAGTGATACCAGTCACCACAGAGAAACCTCTCAGAATGTGCAAATCAGCTCTGTTCCTACCGAAAGACAATTTTTCCCCTCTTTTCCCCCTCCCTGCACATCATCCCAACCTGCAGGCTGCCACTGCACATCCTGTGGGTAAGTTTTGAGCTTACCAGTGTTTAATGCTACCACGAATAATTTGTGCTGTCACAACCTGACTTGACATCTCCCACTCCTGGAAAACTTGTAATTTTGCTGTAAAGTCCCTGAAGTAAGCAAAACAACAAGGAAAGGATCTGGTCTCTTCCCTCTTCCCACTTCCAGACATGCAGAGCAGGACCAAATGCAGGTCTGCTGACCCCATTTGCATCCCCAGCCTTCAGATGTGGGACATGCAGGCCAGGCTAGGGAAGGATGCCAAGATGTGACAAGTGGCTGGAGCCAGTCAAACAGGTTCTTTTCATCTTTTATGACAATGCAGTCCTTGTAGAAAGCAGGGAGAGCTGCAGACAGCAACCAGATCACCCTGGGTGCAAGGTGCTATCAGCCAGGGTGTTTCTCCTTTTCAGCACATGGTTTGAGCCCAGAGCTAGGAGAACACAGGCAATTCAATGGCCTATAACTTGTAGTGTGCAAGGTGCAAATGAGAAAGCCAAGAGTCAACTGGCTCATAATATGGTCATGTGTGCCTGGTGAACTTTACAGTGTCCAACTTACTGGACACAGGGCTGCTTCAGGACTGCACCAGAAGCAACGTTACTCGCTTCCAGACCAATGCAGGAGGAAAGAAGTGGTGAACTCAGTGGCCATTTTCCAGGCCTCTAATCTCAATCAAACTGAATTAAAACCTAACAATCCAACTCATTTTGCTTTGCCAGCAGAACTTAAAAGCAAACTCTAGAGACCAACCTTGGCTTTGGGATCTAAACTGGACTGAAGATTCTTCATGGACTCCAGTGGCGTCACATCATGCTGATGCTCTGTGGGTTCAGTTTGGACTCAGAAGGGAGGCGGACTTGCAGAAAGACAAGGTGCGGAGCAGAAGTGACTTGAGAAGGGAGGATATGAAAAGAGAAGACAAGGTGACAAATATTAAAGAACCGGTTCAGCAATACTCTCCTTGGGTGAAGAGAAAGGGTGGAGTTACACTAAGTGCTTTCAGACATTTGCTGTGCTATGTCTGTCTGGCTGAACACAGCCCTCATGTGTCACCAAACTCTGAAAAATACCAACAATCAATAATCCAGCAGGATGGAAATCATATTTTGAGAGGATGAACTAAAGCCTAGCTGGAAATGTTGGTCTAAAGCTAGGATAAATCCTAGCTACGGTCATAATTTGAACCCCGTTGGCCTTGATTCTCCCTTTGCACAATTTTTTTTCTTTCTAAAATAAATAAATAAATAGACAAATAAATAACGATTCCTGTCATTTTGGATAGATGCCTTTTTGTCTCCATCCCCCCAGCCTTTCCATCTCCAGTACCCATATGTGTGACTACGTTTCCAAATTAGTGAGTACTTCAGGGAGCTTTCTGGAACCTTCACTTGAAAAGGTTTCCTTCTGGAATAAAGGCTTTCTGTGTCCCTTCTCTCAGGCCACCCTGACCATGGCTACAGTAGTGAAGCATAGCTTGCCCCAGCTGCTTCCATCAATTAAAGACCCTTGACAATTAGATGAAGGTAGCAGGAGCAAAATTCAAAGTAACAAAGGCTTTCTTTCACATCCGCAGAACACCCTGCCAAGGGACACATGGAGGCAAAAGGTTTACCCAAGTCCAAAAGGAGACCACACAAATATTTGGACAACAGCTCTTTGGAGGTTTCCCAACTGAACACACCATACCATGCTTGCAGAGTCCTATGCAAATGATTTGGGGAACCATCATATGCGCTCACCCTGTTCTTACTTTTCTCTGGACATCCATTTCTGGTCCATGTGTGTGTTCTTGTGCAAGGTGAAATTCATCTGGGAGTCTGGCCAGCAGGTGATCCCTCTGATGCAGTCCCCAAAGCATGACAGGAGGGATGGGGAACATCACAGTCTAAGCACATAGCATTAGGAAGATTTAAAATAGAGAGTCTTAGAGTTGCATTTGTAAAAAGAAAAAACTGCATTTCCTTCAGTCCCTTGAAAAGAAATCTGTTAAATTTGGTCAATTTCCTTTCCAAAATGTCAACGGACAGTTCCCTGCATAAGACCAAATCACTGGCACCAGTGCCATAGGGACAGAATAGTTCTTGCTGGGTCCTATAGATCCTGTGGGTATGAGGCTGGCAAGACAGGGATCATCAGTTTGCAGCCTGTTCTGCTAGCTTGACAACACAGTTGCTAGTCCCCCAACACAGGGGACTGTGCAGAAGCCAGAATAGCTGGAATGCTGTGAAATCCAGCAATAAAGGTAGTATTTGTGATTTGAGTAGCATTACAGTTGTTATTGTGAAGACAAATGGGCAAATTCATAACTGAATACAGAATGCATTAAACTGACAAGATTAAGGATATGTTAGAGAGTAGCTCTTCTGTCTTTCATTATATCCGGCCATATTCCCATCTGCAGCTTTGATCATCACCTTCACAACAGTCCAGAAACCTGCCAGAGCCATCAAACTGGTTTCAGTGAAACCATCCCCGCTGTGCTAGCTTTCCTTTGCTCCAGCAGGCTGTGCAGGAGCCAGCACAGCCCTCACTGGCCAAGAGCCAGGCAGAAATTTGTCCCTAACTACCTGAAAAATTGCAAATTTTAATCCTACATAAAAAGGGAGAGTCATTCTAAGTTAAAGTTCTCTTCAGGGAGATCAAAAGCTGCCAGAACTAACCAAGACATGAAGGTAATGTTAGGGTTGTGCACTGGCCACAAGGACTGAAGAAAGCAATTTGTCAGGAGTTGCAGCAAGGTCCATTGGGTTACTAGAGCAAGAAGGGGGAGGATTTGCCAGCAGTTCATAAGGGGAATGTGAAGGTTGGGGTTACAGCTAGGATTTGCTTAAGGATCAGAAGCATAGAGTGAAAGCCACCGAAAATCAGACCCAGTAGAGGCAAAGGGCCAGTAACTCATTGTGAGCCCACCGTGATCCCCAAGCCAGGCATGAGTTGAAGTAGGGGCTGAAGGTTTAACATTCAAATCCAAATCCAAACTTCAAATCCAGCAATGAGAGGAAGGGAGATAGAGCTGGAGGAGATGAATGTCCCACAGCATCATCAAGAAGGGAGGTTGGATGTTTGGGATGGTATACAAAGTTAGAATTACATGTGAGCGCAGCATAAGAGTTTAAAAAGCAAGAGGAAAAAGCTAAATTTATAGCCTAATGCCTCTGTGTTGGGGCAGCTGGTGGGCCACTGCCTGATAATAGGAGTGCCCAGGGAGAGCCAAGGAGGTGCCACCGCTATTGGGTTGAGCATGTTGTGGTCTACAAACATGAACTCTGGGAGAAAAAGGCTTTTCCCACAGACTCACAGCATAAAGTTACTCACCAGTAGAATTTAAATGCATCCTTGGCAAGACTAGATTATTCGTATTTTGCAGGCATTGCAACAAAGCTTAGATAAATCAGGAGAAAGAATGACATAGTAGGGTTGTATATTTAAAAGCTATTCCCATATTAAAACTTTCTAGCTGATAACCACTGGTCTAGTTCGCTGATTCATCTGATTTTCTTTTCCATGGTATGGACAGAGTCTTATGGGCTGAGACTTTCCCTTGCCCATAAATATGTTAGCACTGTTCTAACAAACTCAGATGGAGAGGAGAGCAGGAAGGCTTAAATAAGCCTTGCCACAATAGAAAGAGCAACATGGTCTTCTCTTTACATGGCTGGAGCAGGAAGGCAGACAGTTAAATACTCTCTGGAGCTCTCAGCCAAACTTTCCTTATTGAACAATTAGATTAGAAAGGCTGAGAGTCTCCTGGTAACTGATACCTTGGCTGTGCTTGCTGAGCAGTGATAGCACATGTCATATCAGCTGCAAAGCCACAGGAACCTGCAGCACTCGTTACAACCTGAGCTAACAAAGCAGGGGAGCTCAGGGCAGAAGGGGCCTTAAGGTCAGGAGGGAGATGCCAGAGATGTGTATAGTGGTGGGCAGCATTCCTTGGATTTAGAGGCAGCTCTGTGGAAATAGTTTGAATGTAAAGCAGAACCCGTAAGTCTTCAAGGGCATATTTCACAGTTAGCACAGGACAGTATTTTATAAGATTTTTTTTCCCTGTTGCAGAAGTGTCCATTCAGAAAACATTATTTTTTTCCATGTAGCCAGTTGATTTCAGTGAATCTCTTCTTTTAGAAAGTCATTATTCTAAAATCTTGGACCTGTCCCCCTTTTTGTTTTTCAACACAAATTATCCAAACCTACAGATAACAGAAATATGCTTGCCTCCTACCTCCTCAGCGTCAATCAAAATCCCTCTTTTGTACAAAGCTGCCTCACTGCACAGATTAGAGGTCCGAGGCACTGGCAGAAAAACGGTGCCTCTCAGTGTGCCTCTTCACTATCAGCCTGTACTTCTGCAATGAAGATGAGGCTAAGTCTGAGACTCACTGAACTGTGATCAATCCATTTTAAGGAACAGTTTACCTGCAATGGACCAGGAGCAAATATGGCATAAGGAAAGGAAGTTGTGCAGAGATTCAATGGCTGTAGCAGAAAATGTGTGACTTGTTCCTTTCTCTGTCAGGATGAATGGTACAGGGTGAGTGTCAGCCATGTCCTCCTTCCTCCTACATCTTCTTAACAATAGAGGAGTACCTCTCCCTTGAGAGTTTATGTATCTTGGCTGTGCTGAGGTAACTTCGAAAACTCTGTAGGTTTCTCATGTTCTCCTCATGGTATCTATCAGGTCTGCATCTAGCTTGCTGCTTTTCTCTTGGAGCTGAAAGAATCAAAGACTGTGTTAACAATGTGGGACACATATTGTGCACAGCATCCTCACACTTAGCAGGCTGTGTATGTGCTTATGAATCCTGAATGACAGAACTCAGGTAAAATTCCCATTTCTAGGATGTATATAGGATGTAGAGAGGGTGACCAACCATGCCAGGGCTTTCTTCAAGATTCAACAGTTTTCAGGTAAGTAGCAACACATCCTTATTTATTCTTAGGGGTTTAAAAGGAAGGAGCTTCTCTCATTCACCGCATCCTTAATGCCAGATCTTTTTCCCTTCTTTTCCTGCTTTTGTAAGCATGAAGAAACCTGAAAGTAATCACTGATACCTCAGAGATACAGGTATCTATGTGCTAGGCTCTAACGTGCTGTGAAACATTTGGGCTCAGCCTGTTTTGCAGAACCAGGATTGAAATGTGGGTCTCACATGTGAATTGCAGGAGCCTGGGAAGGGGCTGGCTGGTTTTGAAGTGTTGGATTTTGTACATGAATTTGGCTGTGTCCTGCTAGGGCCACACTGTGAAGGTTGTCTGCAAGATCCTCAATTCCACTAAAAGTCAGTTGTGATTTCAAGCCTTTTTGAAGCTAAAGAACATGTTACAGCAGACACAGTTAGACAAGATAGGAGTTGATATATCCTAGCATCTTCTCAGACCTTCCCTAAGCTGAGAACTTGTCTCAGACTTTCATAAGGACCATATTTACCTGTAAAAAATGAAGCCTTGCATATCTCAGGATGCTGTGAGGGAACTGGCTCATTGTCAGAGACACTGGGAAACAGTGTGAACATATGGACTGCTTCAGAGCTGCGTGGCTGTGGTCCCAGCACAAGGCACTGCAGAAAATGGTACAACATTTCTACACTGAGATTTTCCCTGCCAAGTCAGTGGTGAAATAGGTCTCTATGGGCGTTCTGCCCCTTACTGCTGTATGCCTGTGATGGACAGAAATAATAGCAGGTCCCCTGAGCCTGATTCCTTAGTCCCCTTGAAATCCTGTGCCTCGTGCTGATGCAAGCATTAGTTGCTGAGGATGCTTCCTGTCGGCGCAGAAATTTTGAACAAATTTTGGAAGGTGACAGCTCCTTCAAGCCCATTTCAGGACAGAGTAATCAACAGATAGCTTCGAATACACATCCCTTTTAAAATAAAAAGCAAAACTGCATAGAGCCTGCTGGTTTCTGCCTCTAGCTTGCTTTAGCTCTCCCCTGGTAGTTATACTTCTCAGAATTGCACCTCCAAACAACAAAAAGGCAGTTGTGGACTACTTCACCTGACGCATGTGAATGGACTCACACAGAGGAACATGACAGGATCAACTGAGTGTGAATGTGTGCAGAGATATGCATCCTTTTAAGTGACATTGCTTGTGCCATGCTATTGGTGCGGGAAATCAGATCAGTTCTCTACAGGAGACAAAACGTGCATCCAGACCTTTCTCTTTCAGCCTCAGAGATGATGTTTTTGGCATAAGTGTCAGCCTATAAGTAACCAGCTTTCTGGATAGATAGGACTGACTCAGGTCTTGGCATTCAACCTGTGACTAAAGCACATTTCTATACTAAATTAAACCTTCTTGAAGTGGCAGTAAAGAGGTAGATAAATTCACCGGTAAAATAAGCTCCATGAAGTGAAGGTGAATGGGGCTCAATTTGCTAACACAGCACCAACTCCCACAAAGACTTGTGCTCCGGCTAAGGAAGCAATTTCACGGGCTGAGGCAACAAGAGGTTTATGAAGCAGAAAAGTTCAGAACTACTGCTGCTGTACTCAAGAAAATCTTCCAGCATGGGAAGGGACTGGCATGCAGTCGCTGGCTTTGAGGAGCAAAAATACCATTCCTATTTTATTACTACAGTGAGCACAGGCAGGCTTGAGTTCAAATGCAGCTGGCTGCAGATCTGCAAGACAGTGCACATTGCTTACAATGTCAGCCTGCTGCAAAGAGAAGCAGCGAGCGGAGCCACAGAGCAGCTGTAGGCTGCACTGTGATCTCCAGCCTTGACACGACCATCGTGACTCCAAGAGCTCAGCTGTCCATAAAACTCATAATGTGAGTGATTGCTGGAAAAATCACAGTCTTCAAGCACTGTAGTGGGGTCACCACTGCAAGCAGTCAGATTGGAATGCAGTTTTTCTGAGACCCAGGGTAGCACTACCTGCACTGAGAGGTAAGGATGCATCACCATCCAAAGGTATGGATCTGGACCGCTCTGTATTCATCGTGCTGACCAGGCACTGTGGAATAAAATATCCCTCTGTATGAATGTTCAGTGGCAAGAAGGTTTCAGATGGAAGGAAAGGGTTTATGGGCATCATTTATGTCCATAAAACAGTTCAGGAGACCTGTTTGGTAATCCTTCCTGTTCACTGTTGCATTTTTTACTTAAAGGGAAGAAATCTTCTTGGGATTAGCACAAGTATCCCCTACCACGGCACAAAATCTTTTCTATCATTATGGCAATATCTAGAGGTAACAGGCAGTGGGGCCAACAACAGCTTCTGGCCGATGGGCACAAGAAGCTCCTTTGTTGCTGCAATGCCAGGACAAGAGCCAAGCAGATTTTGAGGAACAGGACTCCTAGCATCCAGGATTTTGACCACTACAGCTGCCTGCTCCCAGCAGCAGGTCTAGGAAAAAGTCTAAGGGAAGCCAGCCTCCTCCTTGGATGTAAATGGCACAGTGTGAACAGAGTTGTATTTGCAGCAGGCTGTTTACATGAGCTGCCAGTAGGACTGCAGGACTTGTTGTTTCTTCCTCTGAACACAGAAGAAAGCAAGACACATACAGCAGAGCAGGGAAGCAGCAGAATGTGGGTGTCTGGCCAGAAAGGCACAGGCTTGTTCTGAAGCATTGCTGCACAACATGGCTTCATTGGCTGGTGAAATGCCTCAGCTATGTAAAAACTCATGCTTCTTGTTGTGGATCACTGCAATCAGGGAAGAAAGGCCCTTAGGGTTTGCCCTAACTGGAGGTATAGGTAATATTTTCAGCTCACTCTTTTTTCTGCCGCTGGTGCTCAAAGAGTGCACCAAGCCAAAGAAATGGCAGTTTGAAGACCCAGGCTCAAAGACGATTGGATACACAGAGAGCACTGCTTGCTGTGCAGCAGAATTGTTGTGACTGATGGGCACTGCAGCAACTCTGAAGTTTTCTGCCACAGCAGCTGATGGAAATAGAACGATCTGTGTTGTAGGGAGATAGATGAGCAACACAGCTCCCTCTGGTCTTAAAGTCCACCCATGTGCTCATGTTCAGTGACATTTCTGAGAACAGGAGCCTTTGAGTACAGCAGCTGCAATGCTCTGCAAACAGGAGTCAGGGCAGCATAAACCAAGCTAAATTCTCCCATGGAAATGTTGATTTACAGTGAAAGAAAATGAATTGTGCTCAGAAAGGGTGCTGGGAAATGATGCATGCTGAATTGTGACTATAAAGCAAATCCATCTGGAAATGCTCTCAGCCACATCTCCAGCCCACTGAAGTAAGACTTCCTAGGCTTCTCTAATGCTATGCCCAACTTGTATTCCTAAGGATAAAAGGAGCCTGTTTACAGACACTGGTGGGAGAGGAAGGAATCTCCAAGCTGTGGGGACATCGCACACACATCAAGTGCCATGTAGTGTTCACTTTCAACTCAGACTTCCTTCCTACAGAGGAGAGACAACATTTTGTTTTCTATTTGTTAAAGAAATGCAAATGGATGATCAGCAAGGGAGTCAGGAGAAGTAATAAGCTATATAAAATGAAGAAAAAAGATGCTTCAAGTAACAAATGTATCAAAGCTTTAGTGCAAAGTTCCTCTTATCTCTTTCACAGGTCAATCAGGAGAGGTAAGAAATCTGTCTTCATTTGTCACAAACACTGATTTTGCTTGGGGAGCTCCAGCCCAGAAACAGGAGGCTTGCCTGCTCTTGGAAGCTCTTCATGAAATGTGGAGTAGTTGATGGATCCCCTAAGTTTCTCAGGGTCAGCGGCAGAAAATTGCTGTCTAGGATGACAAAGTGGTTTTGCAGCATAGCAGCTCTGTAAATCTGCCTTAGCTACCTCTTGCATCACCATCAGTGCATCCTTACCCCATTCACTTGTTGTATATCTTCCTTTTCCCTTGATCTCTGCTCACCAGGTTTCCCCTTTTCCACACATTTCCATCACTGCCTGTCTGCTTTTTTTTTCTTATATACTCCTGAGCCCTTTTTTTTCCTTCTATTTTTCTCTTAGTTTCTATGAGGTTTTCAGCAACTTCTCTCCGTGCCCCTTTCACTCACCATTGGGGGACCAGCTAGACCTAGGAGATGCTGGCAGGTCTTGGATGTGAGCTGCCATGGCAAAACCCCAGCTCCAATAAGTGACTGTACCATTGCAATTCTCCAGCTCTGTCTAGGTGAAAACAGCCCTGAGAGAGAGGTGAGCAGCTCCACTGACACCTTGCACAGTGCTTAGCCTCTGCATGGGAGCACGAGCCCTACAGTACTCCTCATTTAAGGGCAATTTAAAGAAAATCCAGACACTGAATATCTCACAGGCCATGGAGGAATACTGCCAAGCTGTGGGAGTGAGGAAGTGTTATCACCCCCACTTCACAGACACGGAGTTCACACATCGCACTGAGCCAAACTAGAAGCTGTATGGTGCAACTGTCTGTCAGAAGCAGTGAGATGTTTGCAATTCAGACTATTTCCATAGTCCTTTCAGCTCCCATGGCTTTATTATTATTACTGCTGCTGTAAGTATTATTATTTAGCGTCGGGAAGAAAGAAAAGGAAACAGCAACCATACCCTTGCCATCCCATTAATCCCAGCCAATCCTGTCAGAAGATACCAGGTTTCTGTCTTTCCTGCTGAGCAACATAATACAAGCTACTCTCTAGCTGCACGACGTATCTGATCCTACCAGGCATTTCTGTGGCTAAGGCTCAGCAAAGCAGGCTGCTCCCCTCGCTGTGGGCAGCGCTTCAGTGGGTTTCATCTCACTAGGACACTTGAAGCCTGGCTGTTGGAAGTCCCTCCTGCTGGGTTTGAAGAGGTGATAGCCTACAGTTGGAGAAAGTATAGTAGCATTAGAGAAAGGTTTTTGTTCTTTAAACTGATGTGGGCATTTAAGTCATTGAGGCAGGGAAGGGCTTATTCCAAACAGCTAGAGGATTAGTGGGAATTACAGGATACTCTCTTATCTAATACTCTCCCTTTTTGCTTCGGCTTTTTTGTATCACGTGAAGCAAGAAGGATGCCACCCTCATATGAGAGAAGGTCACTGCCCCTGTGAGGATCATAGACACAGCCATGCGAAAGGAGGTCACAGCCATGCCCACAGCCACATGAAGAATCATGAGAAGAGAGAAGGTTGCTGTCACTCTCCTGGCCATATGCATAGGCGTGAGAAAGGTTCAGGCCATTTCCAGCACAAGTAATGTCATGGACATTCACATGGGGCTACAGTACTGATAGCCAGTGTTAGCAGATCTGACCTCCTTGTATTCTTCTAACTTTCAACTCAGCTATTTCAAAGCTACCATCTATTTAAACAAACTTAATTCTGCTAAAATCCAGATAGTGAACGTCTGCACTTCAACATGCTGCCCTGCACCTGTGATAAGAAGTCTAAGAGTGCTTCTGGCAGCTTTCCTACCTTGGGCAGCACAACTCTACAAGGGACCTGCCATCCTAAAAATGCACTACTCAAACATATAGCCTGCTCTACTGCACATCTTTCAGTGAGGACGCACAGTGAGTTTGGGGCTGGAGGTGCTTTGCTCCACCTTTGAGAGAACCCCACATTCTTGCATTGCCCAGAGTTCTTACCTGTACCTTTCTGGCTCAGTCTCCTCCCAAAAATGCGGACAACACCCGAGGGCTCACCCACACCGCCCAGCCTCTCCTCCGGCTTTCCCCCGCCCTCCACTCGTCCTCAGCCTCCACCGGCAGCGCCCCGTGGTCATTGGCCGGCCGCTCCGGGCCCGCCTCCGCGGTCGCGCAAGCGCTGCGCGGAGCTGTCGCCGCCGCCTCGCCGGGAGCGTTCAGCACCGCGAGCTGCGGACAGCGCCCCGGCTGCCTCCGCAGCCGGTCATGGAGGCCGGGCCGGCCTCGCCGCGCCGGGAGCAGCGGCCCGAGGGGACGCGCCGTGGCCGCGCCTCCGCCTCGCCCAGGTAGGAGCGCGGAGACCGGCGCGGAGCTGCGGGGGACGGCGGTGAGCGCTCGGCGGTGTCTGCTGTTTTGGGGGGGTCACTGGGCGAGGCTCGGTTATCCCGCGCCTTGACATTGCCTTCCAGCCACATCGAGGTGCATGTGCCTTTCGTCCTAAGCCCCTCGTTTCGGGGTTTGCAAGAGCCGTGCTGTCTGGCTGGCACCCTCGTGGTTCGTGCCTCCTGTGCTGGTGGCGAACTTGGCCTCCTTGGGGGTTTTTTGTCATGCAGTAGGTGAGCAACCCCACCTGCAAATGGTGAAGTATTGCTAGCAGTGCTCAGCATGTTTTGGATGAAGCCCTCTTTTCACCAGGCTTTGGACAAAAACTGGTTTCAATTCAAAGTTTTTTTTCTATAAAACCCTGCAGCTCTCTCCTTCTGCCCCCCATGCCATATGCTTCCTTAACTGGTGTCTCAAACCAGGCTGGAAGCCATAATCATTGCAATTTTCTAGAAATGCCAACAAGCCCATGATCCTGGGCATAGAGCCATCCCCAAATTTTTGACCACACTGCCATTTGTTAGACTGAAGGCAACAGATCTGAGCTCTTCAGATTCTCCTGAGCAAGGCACATCCTGAGTTCAACAACACACAGATTCATTCTGAAAGCCCAAGGAGTTTCACTTCTGCCTGACACAGGATCTTCACGCTAAGCCATCCCCACCTGCCTGGGGGATCCAGTGGGGCAGTTGCATCTCCTTAGCTCTGCACATCTCAGCCTTAAATCTCAGGCATTGGGTGGGGTCTGAGCACCAGCAAAGCCCCATTAGCTTTACTTGCCTGTCTAATCCTTGCTCGTTTGAACAGATCCTTTAAAACGAATACTGCAGCCTGTCAGAGTTCAGTTATGGATACAAATTACATCAGCTGAAATGGGTGCCTTGACTTTATCTCATGCTGTACACTCAAGAACTAAAATTTATGACAATTATGATAGTTCTCTGACTCCTGAGCAAGCTTATACATAAATGCTTCTTTAAGCAAGGCTGTTCATGTAGCCACAGAAGGGTTAGCTCTGTAGCACCTGTCCTTTGGCCTAAGCCAATGCTTGACTGAAATGACCATCGATAAACAACACCTTCTTTCTGACCTTCTTAAGGCTGGGATAGTAAGGTGTAGTTTTCTTCAAAATAGGAATGAGCAAACAGGTTCGAACATCTGTTTGTTTTACACTGCCAGTGTATACACAGCAAACTGCATCCAGACCTTCCTGGAGCTGGAGACTGGGTGGGGATGGCTGAGCCCTTTGTGTCTACTTGCACCCCATCCCAAACACCTGTGCCCACAGCACTGCTAGCTGCCCGGGGTGAGGGTAAGGCTGTTCAGATGAGTCAATGGAAAGGATAATAAAACTAAACTTTTCTTGGCAGACTACGTGGGAAGCAGAGCTTTTCAGTCTCATTAATTTTTCATGAAGATTTAGCATACGCAGGAGTCTCATTAAAAAAAAGATTGTAAGGCTTCTTAAGGATACATGTTATCTTGCTACTAGACTGAAAAAGCAAAACAGGGAGTAACTACACAGAAATTTTCCAGTGTACAAAAATTTGACCCTGCCGACGAAGGAGATGAATTGCTTGACAGGTGCCCATCCCTCCCTGCCAGCTGGGCAGTGAACCTACATAATGGGTGAGAGTGAAATGCAATAAGCCCTCCCATAATCTCCGGATACATGCACTTGTCACGTTAAAAGCACAAGCAAACATAAGCAATAACAATGGTGTTATCTTTTCCTGTGGGAAGAGGAAAAGGGAAGAGACACTTTTGCTGATTCGTGCACATCTGTACAGGGCTCCCTGTGCCCTGCTGCTTGCCTCAGAAAAGCACTGCTGCACTTAAAGGGACTTGGGCAGTTTCATAAATTGGATTATTATCCTGTCTAGGCATCTCAAGGGAAGAGATGGGGAAGCAGCATGACAAATGCAACTCATTTGGGTCTCAGGAGCAGTTTGTTCCAGCCTGTCACCTGCATACAGCTCATCTTCCTTCTCTCTGCATCTCTTTAGTTGCATCCAGTTGAGCTTGAAGAAAAAGGAGGTTGTCAGGCTGCTTCTGTAGGCTTTTCTGTGGCTGAGAGGCCATTTCTGCCCACACCATCCCAAATATGTCAAACATGTGACACAGTCCTGAATGGGAATGAGAAAAGAATGTTTCTCTTCCCCTGGTGTTAGTCCAGTGTAATGCTCTTGCCCACCTCTTCTTCTGTCTGACAGTACACAATAATCAGGAATACACCCACAACCATTTTCTAAACACAATTCAGGGTCCTAGATACCCAGAAAAGTCATAGTGACATGCTAGTAGGTGTCATGGACCAGCCTACATCTCCGGTGCAGATCTCAGCAGATCAAATGCACCAGCACCCTGGCTAATTGAGAGCATAGCAACTGAAGACTCAAAACCTGCAGACCTGTCACCAGTAATTATCCAAAACTATCATTATTTGTGAGCTCCAGGTTTCCCTGGAGATTTTGGATAACCAAGGTCACATTGTCACAGAGTTGGAGATGAGCATAAGGCAACTTGGATCTGGAGCGTGATTGACAGAACTGTAATTGTGCAGCCTGAAAAGGAGATAACGAAGAAGACTCACAACTGAATGATTTGAATTAGCTAAAGTTATTCTAAAACATGAAGTCGCTGAACAGCCAGGGGATGGAGCTGAGACCACATGAGGAGAAAGAACAGAAAATGACAGTATTTCACAGCAAAGATGATAATCAAGGGGAGTGGGCTTGTCTGTTAACTATTAGCATTGAATACATTAATGTATGTGCAAAAAAAAATGAATGCAATCTGTGATATCCAAGGATTTGCCACCTGCCTTTGCCACCAGGAGATTGTGTAGCTGAGGGTTTTGGACATGGAATTTTTCAGCGCATGTTTCTTGCATTTCCCTGACTATCTTCAAAGTGTTTTTTTTCTGGTGAAAGCCTTTTCCTCCTGTCCAGTGTAACAGATGATGCAGGCAGACATGGCAGTGTAGTCCTCAGACTAATTCAGTTATGAAAAGCCTCTTGTGTCCACTGCCAATGCAAATCCAGCAGTTTACATGAAAAAGAATTTTGTTTTCCCTTAAAAAGAAAAAAACAACCCACACATATTTTGCAGGTGTGGAAATACCAGAAGCATAAATTGTCAGTGCGGTAGTTTCTGTGAATTATTATGCATTTTTGGAAAACATCTTACTTAAGGTGTACCTAAATTAAGGGAAGTGATACGTGGAAGGTAGAGAGAAAATCACAGAATCACAGAATCAGAATCACAGAATCATAGTGGTTGGAAGGGATCTCCAGAGATTGTTGAGGTTCCCTACACTAGGTCACATAAGTAGGTGTGCAGGCGGGTCTTGAACATATCCAGAGAAGGAGACTCCACCACCTCCCTGGGCAGCCTGTTCCAGTGCTCCGTCACCTCACCTAAAGAAGTTCTTGTGCACATCTGTACAGAACTTCCTATACTCCAGTTTCTTGCTGTTCCCCCTCGTCCTGTCTCCACACACTGCTGAAAACAGACTGGCCTCTCCACTCTGCCCCCCACACCTTAGATATTTATAGACCTGGATCAGGTCCCCTCTCAGTCTTCTTTTCTCAAGGCTAAACAGACCCAGTTCACTTAGCCTTTCTTCATAAGAGAGATGCTCCAGGCTCTTCACCATCTTTGTAGACCTCTGCTGGACTCTTTCCAGAGCACTGCACACAGTACTCCAGATGAGGCCTTACCAGGGCAGAGTAGAGGGGGAGGATCACCTCCCTGCTGGCCACGCTCTTTTTAATGCACCCCAGGATGCCATTGGCCCTCTTGGCCACAAGGACACACTGCTGGCTCATGGCCAACCTGTCGTCCACCAGGACACCCAGGTCCCTCTCAGCAGAGCTCCTCTCCGGCAGCTCATCCCCCAGCCTGTACTGGTGCATGCAATTATTGCTCCCTAGAGGCAAGACTCTACACTTGCTTTTGTTGAACCTCATCCAGTTTCTTACTGCCCAGCTCTCCAGCCTGTCCAGGTCTCACTGAATGGCAGCACAGCCTTCAGGCATGTCAGCCAATCCTCCTAACTTCGTATCATCAGCAAACTTGCTGAGGGTGGCCACTATCCCCTCATCAAGGTCATTGATGAAGATGTTGAAAATAATAAATTAGAGATATAAAAATAATAAATAAGAGACATCAAAAAGGGGTCTAGAAGCATAAAGAAGAGGTCTAGATTTTGCAGAAGTATAACACAACCACAGTTCCAGCTTTATGATGATAATTCAGTGCCTCAGCTCTGCTAATACAAAACTACAAGCCTCCAAATAAAATTAACTTGCACTGCAACCGCTGGAAATCCGGGAGAAGGGAAAGGAGTTACACTTTTATCTCAAGAATGGAAGTGTGATACTCTCACAAATAAACCTCGTCCCTGAGACTTCCTATAGATAGGGAGGATGTGGTGGTTACTATGTCCCTGGCTGGTTGGTTCTGCAATTATTGTAAATGGGCAATAATTAATTAAATATGCCATTTCATTCATTGCCACAGACCACAAGCTTTCCCTTCTCTGCCTTTGTTGCACCTGCTCTACACTGCAGTTGTACAGCTGAATGCAAATCCCCCCAGTGCAGGTGACTTTGATGAGGCTGTAGCAAGCCCCAGATTCCATCCTATGAACACATTGCTGACATCTGATTTATTGTCTTGTGCAGCGTGTTTGTATACACCACCAAAAAATTTGTAGCCTTCTTTGTAAGCTGCCTTCATAGAGCTATAACCCAAATCACTTGCTTGAAAGTCTGGGTAATCCTGCCACTAATCCATCTGTAACAAGACAGCAAGGACTTCATGCGACAGGATTTTATATTATATCTTTTGACAAACTCTGCGGGAGAATGGGATATCATTGTCACAATCTATTCAGGAGCTCGGGCTTTGCAAACAGCACTTCCTCTCACTACACTGAGCTAGCTGAAGTCTTATTAGTCCTTTGTATTGCAGAGCAGAGGCAGCTGAGTGCTGGAACTGTTGAGAAAAACCTGTCAAGCTTATCAATGAGGTGTGCACACATCTGTCTGCAGGTTTTCTGGCACTTGCTTCAGTGCAAACTTTGTCTTGTTGCCACCAATTTGTACGTCTGCTGCCTTAAGAAAAATCAGCAGTCTCACAGATCCGATCTGACTTTCCTGCCTTTGGGTGTACCTTCTTTTCCCAGGGATGCAGAGGCATTTGCTAACTCTTTTGATAACTGTTTTGCCAATTTCATGACCCAAAAGCTGCATGTGAACATCAGTTACTGCTTCCAAAGTCAATGACATTGTGATAAGCAACTTCGACTATGTCATCTCTGCCTGTAACTACATAACTAACAACTAAAAATAGCATTGGATGGTGTCTAACTAGGCAAGATATCTTTGTTACTAGTCCTGGATAGGTTGTATGTGCAAGTAGCAGTGACTGGAATACCTGTGCCATGAGTCTCCACACTAGCATTGGTATAACTGCTACTGCAAACATTGCTCGGTCGTAATGGTTTTAGTGAAACGAGCCTATTCTGTATAATCATGAAATATAGTTTCCCAGTGTTGATAAGCTCAATTGATGTTGGAAAGTACACAGCATGAGCTGCCAAGGCCAATATATCCTCCTTTCTGGAAAAAATAACAATTTTCAAGCAGTACTGAACTAATGGAAATCTTCAAATCTCTTTTGTCATTGATACTATTATTTAACTTCGGGTGCAATTCCGGAGACTTGTAATTGCTAAAATTCTGTCTTTTTCCATGTCTGTCAGAAAGAGAAATGAGATGAACGCTGCAAAGTTTTGAAAATATTCCCTTCTCAGTTGTATTTTGTCTTCAGTTTTTCTCCACATCTCATCAGGTGCCTCAGGCTAAAGTTCATTTCATTCTTGTCTCAATCCAGTACTCATAATTCTCTGACAACTCAAGACACTCTGTTATTCTAGCTGGCCCAAATAATCCATTATACTTAATGCTTAATGCCAGACACTACAGCAGGCATATAACTCAGCTGTAGACACCATGGCACGTTCTCTGATCAACCACCAGAGGCTGTAGGTGTATCCATATCATTCTTGCCTTCTGAACTCCAAATTGCACAGTGCTTCTGAAGCTCCCTGACAGTGAGATGGTAATTTCAAAGGCACTTTTGGGTCAGTGTGACATCATCCTACGGTGTGTGAGGGCTTTTCTTGCTGTCACAAAGACTCAGATCTCTGTAATTACTCTGTGCTTCCACATTAGGATCCTACCTTTATCACCAGCCAGCGTGTTTTGCCCTTTTTTTTTTGGCACTGAAATCCCTTGGAAGAAATAAGAAGGAATAAGGAGGCCCATCTAATTAAATGCCATTATCATTTAATTAACTCTACCTATACATTGAAGCCATACTGGTTTCTAAGACCACAGCCACTAGAGGAGCTGAAAACTCTTCAAGGGCACGTTACGCTATTTTTCATAATTTTGGAATAACATGCAAAAAGGTATGATAGATTCACCATCAGCTGCACTCCATGAGTGAGGCATGGATGTTTCTGTAAAAAGCATGGTTCAGCTCAGTCCTGGCTCTTGATACAGTAAACAGAGGCTGAGGTCTTATGTCTTTTGCATTAAGTGGGAGACAAGATGCAATTCCCCAGCATAGCCCTCCTGATGCTGTAGCAGAAAAAGTTTTACCATCCCTTTGTTTCCTCACAGAGAAAAAAGAAATGCAGGACCTTGCCAGACCTGTCTCGCCATGCCAGAGATTGCCAACACTGAGCCCAGCTACAGTGGTACTTCTTGGGAAAGAATCTGCCCGGTCCATCACTGCCCCATTCCTGCATCGCCCAGGCTGGGGGGAGACCACCTGCCCTCCTCCAGCCACACACTGGGGCCAATCTCCACCCAGTCCAATGGTCAGGTACCGTCGAGCTCCCAGGACACGCAACAGCATCACTTGTATTACTCCTGCAATCAGCAGGAGCCCCGAGGCAGCTATGGCCTGCCCCTGCTCCCTGGGCACGGTGAGAGGTCCACGTTGTGTTCTCACCTCTCCAGCAGCAATCCCGTCCCAGCTTCTCATCATGAGGCTTTGGAAACCCCTTGGAAACGGTGGTCCCCTGGGCAGCGACTCTCCCAACCGGTGCAGCACCACATTGTAACAGTCAGGTAAGAGGCATATGGAGAATGGTTCAGCAGTTTTCAGAAGGCATCTCCTGAACTTTAGGACAGGATCGGAAGGCTCTGAGTGATTTTGCTTACCAGTTTGAAGCAGTAGATGCCCCCAGAAATATAGAGGGATAGAATTTTCTCTTTCCACCCATTAGGAACATATACAACTACCATTCCCGCACCTGGGAGAGTCAGGATTTCCTTCTCAAGGTGACCTGTTAAATAGAGCCAAGGTCACTCTGTTACTCCTGCATCAGCCAGCTGTGATCATGCCCATCTTCTGTGATCCTCCCCTTTTCTCCATTTGCACTCAAGATAGCCAGCTGGCTAATCCTTTATCTTGGCAGAGTTTCTGAGTGATAAGAGCTCGAGTCATTCATTTTTCTACTCCTAGTGAAGCTGCTGCCTATGATGGAGGGGAGGGAAATAAAGTGAGAAATGCAAAGTTGGGGAATACGACTTGGTCTTCCAGGTTGCTTTGCAACAAGCAGTAGGCAGCAAGCAAAGTTCAATGGTGTAGGATTCCCTGCTTTTTTACAGCAGTGCAGGGTTAGGCACAATAGTCCTTTATGGTCTCATTTTCTAACCATTAACAGAGGATTTAATTTGTTTGTGTTTGCATTTGCATCAATATTGCATCAATAAAATTGTTAGCTGCTTTCTCTCTAACAGGTTATTCAAGTAGGAAATGCAGCTGGACCGCAAATCACTGGCAGAATGTGCAGCACTAGCAGACAGAAAAGTGATATTACAACAATGATAGAATAAGGTTTTTAGCCTGAGCAATTCTGCTTGAGAAGCTATTGTGGAAGAATTAACAAAGGACAGGCAGTGTGCAGCTAAATAGGGACTCCTTTTTGAGGAAAAATCTATGAGGATTTTTTTCTGCTCCCCTCTCTCTTGAATCTGTGGAGCATTAGAGTGATGAGACCATGCATTTCAGGGAGACATCTCAGGTGGAAATGGAGAGCAGAAGGAAAGGCCCTTCAGATATGGTGACCACTGAAATACAGTTTTTTTGTTAAGATTGCCCATAGGGATTCACTAATAAAGGTAACCTCGGATACCTCAGAAAGGCTTCTTTCTTTTATCCCTCAGAGCTCTACAAAGAATGACAAGAGCTGCTCTGTGATGGAAACACCAGAAAAATGTTCTGAGCAGCTCTGCTGGCCTCCTTTTCCTCTAGATTGGACAAATGTCATCTCTGAATTGGCTCAGGAAACAAATGAGATTGACTTTCTGGAAAATCCTTGCTGAGTTGAACAGGAAATAAAAACTATAGGCATTGTTAGCTCTGATCATAAAATTTCATAGAGTTACACTGTTGCCAAGAAGTAATTTAAAAATTCAGCAGAAAAGCACTTGAAAAATATAGATTTTCATGGATAAGTGTTAAAATGTGATTCCTATGAGATTATGTTATGTCCTTTAAATTCTATTCAGTTTTCTGGAGGGGCAACACAGAGGAATTACTAAGAGTTTTCCTATTTGGTTTGGTTAAAATGCCAGAGAGAGAGGGAAAGACCCTATTATTCATTACGCAAACTCATCTGGTGCCAAACAACTCCCACAGCAGTGGCTCAGCTTCTGGAGGGGTAAACTTGCTCACTAGGTACCCAAGACAGTGCTTGGCAGGAAGATAATAAATGTATGCCTTTTTTTTTTTTTTTCTGTCTGCAGACATGACAAGGCTTTCAGGATGCCCAAAAGGTATGCTTAATATCAAATCCTTGCCATTCTTATATCCTACTATCATGACTCTCCTACTCTGCTATTAGCAAATGCAGGGCATCAGTGCTGGTGATTGAACCTCCCCAGCAGGCCCAGTTTCAGAGGCAAGGTCAGCACTCCCTGCTCCATGCTTCTCATCCGTCTGGAAAAATTTCTATTTGCTTGTACAACCTGTACAAGTGAATAGCAACGGTGCTTTGATGGCCGTTTTCAGAGCAGGTGCCTGGCTCTAGTCCATACAGCAGCTTTATATTTATAGTTACATTGGCGGGGTTAAGCCAGCTTGGCCCACCAGATGGGGAATCAGAAGGGTATCAGGAGCAATAGCAGTAGAGTCCTGCATTTTCTCACAAGCTACAGTAGGAGAGATCTTTGTTGCAAGGCTATGCACAATGATTCATGAGGCTTAAATTGAAAAAAAAAATAAAAACAAAATAGGCCTGACCTAAACTCACGTGAAAGGCTGTTTGAAGGACCACCATATTACACCAGTCTATGTGGTTTTGTGTGTTCTCCAAACCCTGATCTGCAGCGCTTGCTGGTGCTTTTGTTGTAGGGTCAGTGTTTGGCTTTGAGGCTGCAATCAGGGTGAGTCTCTCATCCTGCAGATTCAGAAACCACTTGCTCACTTCATGACTGCTGCTGACAGTCCTAATGGTGGTTGAACATCAGATCAGTGGTTTCCATCCTCTTTTAACTTTGCAGGTGTCTACGTATTTCCCAGCAGTAAGGCAGGCTCCCATACAGCGAGTGAATTTAGAGCAATAATAATGACTTGCTTGAGCTAGTTATCTTCAGGAGACCTTTCAGAATAGCTAAACTTCTTAGGGTCCATGGGCAGAAAATCTGCAGGCCAAACAGCAAGACAGCTACTGGCGTAGATTGCACAATGGGAAAAACGAAAGCATGAGAAGCTCCTTCTAAATGCAGCCTTTTAAGTTAAATATTTAAAGCTTCCTTTTGCCTTAGGATGGAAGAGTCTGGGTTTTATTATTTCCAATTGAAAAAGCAAGAAAATATACAGAGGCAAAATGTGGTTACCTGAGTTAATTAGAGTTGCCTCTAATATAGTGGAAATATAATACATTCATTAATAGCTGTACTAGAGCCTCTAAGCTTTTCAATAAACAAGTGCTCAAACCAAAAACCCCTAATTCTTTTAACTTCCTTTTATTAGCACTATGTCGGCTCAACAGCAGCTTTCGTGCTAATAGCAGAAGGGCTCTAACAGCTGCATTTTTTCTCCTCCTGTTGATTCTAGTTATTCTCAAATGATCGCAGAGTGGCCCATTGCTGTCCTGGTGCTGTGTGCAGTGACAGTTGTGGTTTGTACTTTAGCTGGCCTGCTTGTTGGAAATTTGCCGGATTTTTCAGAACCCCTGATGGTAAGTCCCTACAGGCAATATGTCAGTGTGAACAAAAGGAAATCCACAGGGCGACTAGTAATGCGTTCTTTCTGCCATACAAAACAAGCCTATGCTTCCCTCCTTCTCTGCAGATAGAGGCAGCAAGGCAGGACAGGAGGACACTAAAGCCACTAGAAATAAACGGCAGTGTTTATCAGTGATCTGCTATCTTCTTCCCTCTTATCTTCACAGTGTGCAACCAAAGCAAGATTCCTTCTGGATGGACATAATGTTTCAGAGTAATGTTCAGTACTCACTGTTTCTTTGATACCACAGTCACAAAAACAGAAATAGTGACATCACTCATTAGTGAAAGGCTTTTATTCCTTGCTATTTCACTGCTGCACTGCTCAATAGCTTTCACTGGTGAAGCAATTCTGTTAGTATTCAGTGTTAAGTCCCCTTCCTGAGGCCCAGCATGCTGCTCTGGTAGTATGTCCTCATCAGCTTCTAAACACTCCAGCTCACTCCTAAGGACTGTTTGCTCCAGCCTACAGAGATGCATCTCCAGATTTCCCTCCTTAGAAAGAGTGCATCTCTCAGGACGGGGGCACAGCAAACTTTGGGTTACACTTGGCAGCTGCGGAAGGGCTGAGCTTCACTCTTGAGCTGGGTTAGGGAGCACACCCTGTGCCAACAACAACCACCAGCCCATCTCTGCAGTGCTGAGGACTCACACTATAGCTATCCATGCTCAAAAAGGAAAGGAGAAATATTTTTTTCCTCTCATCTCTTGGATGCAGTATTTCCAGGGAAAAATCAATGTGTGTATCTCTCCAAGATGCAGGAATCATCTCAAATAGTCTCATATAGTTTCTATGTCTAAGAAGAAGCATTAAGGAATGCTAAGCTAAGCTAAAATGCATGCTGATTATAAAACCCTTCTGCTTGACTACAGGGTTTTGAGCCACGAGATACTGACATTGGCAGAAAGCTCATTGTATGGAGGAATGTAGAGAGCCATACGGGCCACAAGAAGACCTTTTCCCTTTCTCCATATGCTGAGAAGAAAAGGTATTTGCATTTGGTGAGGGCGCTTTGAGGAAAATGGTGGGTATACAGGTACCGATTCACTGTTCCAAGATACTTACGTGAATTACAGTGTACATCCTGTGCTAGAAAGCAACTGAGCACTGGAGGGTATAAAGTCTGCTGCCTTGCAATGTGCTTTGTTTCCCCACTCTGGATACTAGGAATTAGGCTCTGAACTCTCCATGTGTTTATTTCACAGTTTACCAGAGACTCGCTAGTCAACATCACTCGTTGCCAGCTGATCTCTCTACTTACACAAATTATATCATCTCTTGCTAGCTATGATGACATTGGCACTAGCAGAGGACAAAAGGCTGTTCAGGGAGGACAAGAAGCGAGGACACGGAGAATGGTGGAACAAATCTATGGAGTAGATGGTTTCTTTTGCGGCCCCCCAGGTGAGTGGAGTTGTGATGGAGCAGTATGCACCCAGAATTCAACAGTGTACAGAATTGTCAAAGTGTTTTAGGACACTGGGAAGAGCTCTGAGAAAGCCGTGCACACAATGCCACTACCCTTCCTTCTTTTCTTCTTGCAATACATATGATAGTGAAAAACGGGAAAAAACAACACCACCACTCCAAGATACCTCAAACTTGTTAATAAATAGAAGAAAGAGGAACAGCATGCAGATAGTCTGACTCCCTCCCCTGCCTCAACTCCACTTTTGAGATCAGTCAAACACCAAACTGTCAGGTCCTTGGGAGTTCTTGGCTGGACTTCAGCTCCTCACTCTCTAAGAGGGGGTGCAGCACCAGATGGCAGCACTCACTGAAAGCAAGCTATCAGCATGGAGAGTGCATTTTGAAAACATTCCATCCTTGTTCTCCTGCTGCTGACAGCTGGGTGAGGAGCTGGGTCAGATCACACATGGGGATGCTACCAGTCACTACAAGCCGCTTCATGACCTGGTTGTCTTCAGGGAGTCCTGTGGACTTGTGCCTTGGAGACAGCACAGTTCACTTATTTATTTATTTCAATGCCCAGAGGGTCTACTCCAACCAGCTTGATTAACTCATCTTCATTACCTAATATCTGCTGTTGGCTTTTTTTTTCCTGTTCTTTTACATTTTCCTTTCTTTCAGAGAAGGGCTATTCCAAGCTGGTATTTATGTCCACAACTGCTGGGAGCTTATGGAACTTGCAAGCTATTCAGTCCATGTGTCAAATTGAACAAGACAAGGTTAGTAATGTCACAAAGAACATATATACATATTATCTCTTTTCTGACTGTCATTATCTTGAATAGCTAGCTCAAAGGCAGAAAAAACAACATAAGCTGCAGAGCAGGTTTCAGCCTAGAGAACTCCAGAGCATTTTACCTACCTAGCAACACAAGAATGATTTCACCTATCCCTGAAGTCCAGCTGCCATTAAACAAGAATACACAGTCACTGGGCAAAAAACCTTGTCCAGAAGCCAAAGACGTCCATCAGAAGCTGTTGAGAATGTTGAGCAGCAGAACCTAATTACCAAAATGGAGCTGTTGTCCTGGAGACTGCCACAGTGTTTTTTAAAAGGGACGTTTAATAGGATTAGTTGTGTTTGCCACAGGATCTTGAACAACTCTAAGTGATAAGACTCCAGGAAACCTCCACTGCAAGAGCCTGACATCCTGCTGGCAGAAGGCTCTGTGTTCACACTACACCGTGCCAGATACACAGTTATGGGAGCTGCAGCCAAACTAGGTTTTAAACCATCTCACAGCACACAGAGGGTGCAGGCTTCCAGACCCATCCACATCACTGCATATTGCACACTCAGCAGTGCTAGTCATGTTGTCAGCCACACCTGAGCTGCTGTGGTGTGCCTGCAGCTGCCAGCACAGTAATGCCTGCAATGGAGAAACGCACAGAGCTAGAAGTCCCAATGCATAACAGGTAAGACAACAAGACTGTGTGCCCTGGAGGACTGCACATAATTTCTTTGGCTGCCAGTGATTCTACTAGCAAGTATAGTAATAATATAAGGAGTAAAATAAAAATAAAACTTAATATAAAATAAAATCAGTACAAAGTATCTCCCCCTTCTGTACTAGCCTTGAGAACACCTGAAAAATGAAGGGCAATGCTGTCACTAGGATAGTGGAGAAGGATCCAAATCTTCAAATCAGAGGTTATAACCTGTAAACAATGGACAAGGTTTCCTTTTTTGGCAGAAGGCTAGTGTGCTTCAATTGCTTTAGTATGTGCAGTTTGTCACTGAGAGCCATGGCTTGTACAGCTGGAGGGGAGGGTTACTGTGAGGAGCAAGATAAAGCGTGCAGAGTGGACCTCACATGATGTTCCCTTGGCTATTTTTCAGATACGCTCACATGTGCATTTTAGAGACCTCTGCCAACGTACTGAAGCCAATGAATGTTGCCCAAGCTGGTCTCTGGGGAACTACATTGCTGTCCTGTACAACAGGTCTTCTTGTCTGGAGATAACTCAAGGAGACATTTCCCACACCCTGGCTCTCCTTCGTGCCTGCGCTCCAGACTACCACAAAGGTATCCTCACTCCATCATGCATAGGTCCTGAGACCATGAGACAGAAACACCCTCAGTGTGCCAAAGTCCCAGAAAAATGTACCCGCTTCAATGCTATTTACCAGCTTCTTCACTTCTTGGTTGACAGAGACTTTCTTAGTCCCCAGACAATTGAGTACCAAGTGCCATCTCTCAAGTACAGCCTACTCTTTTTGCCTACAAGGAAAGGTGCATCTATGATGGGGATCTACTTAGACAATCTTGAATCCTGGGATCTATTTGATAACTATACATCTATCACTGGAATGGACTTGGGCCTTAAACAGAAACTATTCCAGCACTATCTTTTACTGGATACTAAATATCCAGTTCTGGCAATATTAGCTATTTTTCTAATCATTTCTTTTTATTTACGCTCGGTCTTTATTACCTTGATGGTCCTGCTCACTGTCGTCAGCTCTTTGATGATCTCCTACTTCTTGTACAAGGTGGCCTTCAGATTCACCTACTTCCCTTTCGTAAACCTGACGGCTGTTATCATTCTCAGCAGCATTTGTGCCAACCACACCTTCATCTTCTTTGACCTCTGGAACCTGAGCAAGAGCCAGAACCCTTCTGCTGGGCTTTCACAGCGGGTGAGTCAAACCATGCATCATTTTGCATATCTCATGTTGGCATCCTGCTTCACAACGGGTGCTGCCTTCTATGCCAGCTACATTAGCAATATAATAGCCATCCGCTGCTTTGCTGTTTACATGGGCACCTCCGTCCTAGTGAATCTCATATTCATGATGACTTGGCTTCCGTCTTCGGCTGTGCTGTATGAGCGCTACATTGCGACAACCTGCGTTCACAAGCCAGAAGACTACTGGAAAAACACCGGCCACAAGAGAGTGGCTCTCTCCCTCCACTATGTTCTCAGGGGTCTCCAGAAGACATTGTGCGAAACCTCCAAGTTGTTATTTGAAAAGCTTTTGCCTTGTGGGGTCATCAAGTTTCGGTACATCTGGATCTGCTGGTTTGCCGCTTTAGCAATCGGAGGTGCCTACATTTCCTGTTCCAACCCAAAACTCAAACTCCCGACTCTTGAGTCATCGTCTGTTCAGGTGTTCAGACTGAGCCACCCCTTTGAGAGGTACGACTCTGAGTACTGCCACCAGTTCATGTTTGAGAGGCTAGAGCATGGAGAAGGGCAGCGTATGCCAGTCACTATCATCTGGGGTATCCTGCCTGTGGATAATGGGGACCATTTCAATCCAAAAAGCAATGGCACCCTTGTGGCAGATGCCACCTTCACAATCCAAAGTCCTGATGCCCAGAAGTGGCTCTTTGAATTCTGTAAAAAGGTGAAGAACCAAACTTTCTATTACCTTGATACGGAGCAGAAATCTACTGTGTGTTTCATGGAGGAGTTTGTCAGGTGGATGGATAGTCGCCAGTGCTCCCAGAGAGACAATAGCTTCAACCTGTGCTGTAACCAGTTCTCTTTCCCTTATGGAAGCGAAGTCTTCCTACACTGCATAAAAATGATGCTCCTGGAACAAGGCAGGGAAGAGGCAGAAACATACGATCTGGGCCTCAGATTTGATGGAGAGGGAAATCTTGCTGCCTTAGTACTGCAATTTCAAACTGTTTATCACTACAGCTTCAATTACAGCAAAGCCAAACACTTCTATGAAGAAATCAACCTCTGGGTAACAGAAGAAATGAAAACTGCCCCTGTGGGACTTCAGAATGGGTGGTTTACCAGTAAACTAGAGCTGTACAACCTCCAGCACAGTCTCAGCACAGAAACAATAGTGGTCATGGGGCTCTCTATTGCCATTTCTTTTGTGGTGCTGCTGCTCACTACCTGGAATGTTCTCCTTAGCGTTTTCTCTGTGACTGCCATTGCAGGCACTGTCCTGGTAACTGTTGGCCTTTTGGTCCTCTTGGAGTGGCAGCTCAACGCGGTGGAGTCTCTCTTCATTTCAGCTGCAGTAGGTCTCTCTGTTGACTTTACTGTCAACTACTGTATCTCCTACCATCTGTGCCCCCATTCGGACCGCCTGAGCCGAGTGGCCTTTTCCCTGAAGCAAATGAGCTGTGCCACTGCGATGGCAGCATCTGCTTTGTTCTCTGCAGGAGTCATTATGTTGCCCGCTACAGTTCTGGCCTATAGAAAGTTGGGGATATTTATAATGATGATCAAGTGTATCAGCTGTGGATTTGCCAGCTTCTTTTTCCAGTCACTGTGCTGCTTCTTTGGCCCAGAGAAGAACTGCGGGCAGATTCTTTGGCCTTGTGCCCACACCATGAAAGATTATTCTGATGACTCTGAGCCAAATGGAACCTATGCCTGTGGGGGAAATGAGAAGCAAAACCGATTGCGGAAGGTCCAGGAGTCCAACACTGCAAATGAGCAATATGAGCTCCAGCCTTTGTCCAGAAAACTGAGTGACAGTTTTGACAACAGCACATCCACAAGCAAGCTGTCCAACAGGCCATCAGTGCCCTCAGAAGACATGCAAGCTGAAGATAATAGGTGCCCAAGAATAGGATCACACCCTCCCCTTGAAAGAGAGAGACAGAATCTGCAAGAGAACCTTGGATGTGACCAGTCCGTCCTGTGCCAGTGTCCTGCCTTGCAAACCTCCTCTCCTTACAAACACAGCAGCTCAGGAGCAGAAATTCACAGGGAGAGATTATGCAGAGATTGTCAGTGTCGAAAATACAGCCCAAAAGCTTGGGATAGTTCTGAGCTGGACTATACTCAGCCAGCTGGTGTGAATGAAGAAGGGCAGCTCAATAAATCACAGTGCTCCACTGACACTGCCCAGCAGCAGTCAGATTATACCTCAGACAACAGCCATCTTCCTGCTGCTGACATCTACAAAATTCACAGATGCCTTTGTTCTCTTGGCAGCTCTTTTGACATGCTCAACATCTCCAGTGAGACATCGATTAGTGATTTTGAGCAAGGCCTAAAGCTTGCTGAATCAGCCAGTTCTTGTCCTGATGTCTTAGAGCTCTCTGATTCATACAGTCAAACAGAGAGAGGCTACTTGAACGGGAAGAGAGATACACTGCGTCTGGACCTGAGGGAGACTGTCTTTGATATCTCTCCAGCAGCATCGCAGCAAAACAGCTCTTCATGGAAAAATCGATTTGGATTAGGGAGTGAAGGGCCCGTTGTGTTACCTAACAGCCAACCAGACATGCCTGATGTTTGGATCAAGCGATCTAGCGCTCAAAGTTCTGGATACAACAGTTGAAATCTTGCAGAGAACAAAACTGTACTGCTAAGGAAAGGGGAAGTCGAAATCTCCTTGGAACTGTAAATATCAATTTTTTCCTCCCACCTCTCTTTGGGCTGAAACTATTTCATAGTATTTCAGCTGTGCAAGTACCCGTGCTTTCACAGAACCAGCAAATCTGATATTGCGAGATCAGTCATGGTGGAGTATAAAGCCCTTCGACCTTCCAGTGTCCTGTGCCACATTCACAGCTGTACTGTGGAATGTATTGAGTAAACCTGTTTTGTCGTTTCCTAAATGGTGATTAGATTTTTTCTTGTTAAACTCACATAGGAGGGAAATAATGAGAAGAATTTCCCCAGATATTTAGGGACAGAGAGTTCATGTCAAAAACAAACAAACAAACAAACAAACAAAACAAAACAAAACAAAAGAGCCAAAAACCAAAATCACACCTATGGATTTCAAGTGGAAAGCATAATGTTAAAAAAAAAAAAAGGTCTTTCATTTTCTACTGAGTATGTGAATTCACGTTCATCCATCTCTACAAAACACTTCAGATATTATTTTAAGACTCTCACCAGGACTTTTCAGTTGGCATGTTCTCTTATTGATCAGGGAGGAGGCTGTAGACCTATTCTCATCCCCACCCTGTTTTTGGTGGCAGTTTCAGCTTGTTTTCTCAGCATCACTACTGATACTAACAAAGATCTATGGTGGAAGATCTCCTCTTTGAGAAGTGCCCTCATCCCTTCGGACGTGTTCTGTCTCCACAGCCGTTTCCACACAAGGCTACAAACACACAACTTTTTAAAATTTGCATATGATTTTACAAAAAAAAAAAAAATTTCCCTATAGGAACAAGCAGAAAATCAAGTACTTTCCTCACCTTTCTCAAAAACAAATTATTCCTACAAGTTGATGTAAAATAAACGCTTACAAACAAACTTTTACTATATTTGCGTGATGCTTCATTTTTGCCAAATATGCTGTGGTTGAAGGTGGTAATAAGGCACTTAATGTCGTTTTGCAGCGTTGTCAGCAGAAGGAAAACACAGACTTGACAGATTCTCTCCCTTGGATCCCCAGCAGACTTGCCAGCTCTGTGGGAGAGGGGCTGCCCCACGTAGACAAGGAATACCCATATAAACTTAATGACCCTTCTTGAGACGGGTCGTGTGTTTCAGTATTTCCCGCACCATGCTGGGAGCTGAGGTGGGTGTTTTGGCAGCCAGAGCTTACTGAACCGTCTCCACACGACACAACGAGAACACTGAAGGGAGGAAGAAGGCGCTTTACTGAGGTGCCTCTTTCCCCGGGGGTTTTAGCCGCCTCTAGGGCACACCGAGGGGAGAGTGAGGAGGGCTCCACTCGCCGAGCACACACACAACTCGCAGCGAGGCACCTCTGCTCCCCGAAAGAGAGCTGCAAGGGTTAAACACCGACAACATCCCCCCCGGTAACAATCACCTCCCCTTCGTAGAGCATACGGCGCCGCACTGCGCATGCGCGCTGCTCACGGGCAGTGCGCCTCCGCGCATGCGCGAGCCCGCCCAATCGTTGGGCGCCGGCCGCGATTCAAACTGCTGCTGTGAGGAAAGGGCGGGCGGTATCATGGATGTGGAGTCTTCCCGCATTCCTGTCTATGGAGCGTTCCACCGCGGCCCTGTAGGTACGTACTGACACCTTACTGCGTATTTTCCTGAGGTACAGAGGTCCCTGCTGCGGGGTTGGGGCAGCTGGGGGCTTCCTGGTGGGGTTTCACTTTGCTGAGCGTGTGGTTGTGACGATGAGCTCCTGTGGCCTCCGGTGTTCTCGTGGTTGTCTTTCTCTTGCAGAAACGCAGCTACCCTTTTCTTCAAAGAAGCAATGTGCCGGTAAAGCAGCAGGGCTCGAGCTCAACAAAGATCCCGATTTTAATTTTGGTTCCAATGTTCTAGCGGACGGTGTGTTCAGAGCAACAAACCAAGGGTAAATTAAAGAACAGCTGGGTGTGTTGTTTGATAAATGTCCCAAAGAAAGCTCTTGCAGGGATAGTGACTCCACTGTCTCCCTGGTTAGCTTGTTCCCAAGCCTGGCCGCACTTTCCATGAAGAAATTCTTCCTGGTACCCTTTCTAAACTTCTCTTGGTGCAACTTGAGGCCATTTCATCACATCCTATCTGAGAAGAGAGACTGAACCTCATCACATAGTTGTAGAGAGTAACAAGATCCAACCTCCAGGCTAAACCCCAGTTTCTTCAGCTGCTGCTCAAATGTCTTGTCCTGTACTCATTTAGTCAGCCTTCTTGTTCTTAATCATAGAATCACAGAATGGCCTGGGTTGGAAGGGACCTCAAGGATCATGAGTCTCCAACCCCCATACCACATGCAGGGCCCCCAACCTCTACATTTAATACTAGACCAGGCTGCCCAGAGCCCCATCCAATCTGGCCTTGGAAACCTCCAGAGGTGGGGCATCTGCAACCTCTCTGGGCAGCCTGTTCCAGCCCCTCACTGCTGTCATAGTAAAGAACTTAAATCTTCACTCCTCCAACTTAAAACCATTTCCCCTTGTTCTGCTGTTACTTGTTCTTCTCTGAACGCGTTCTGGTAACTCAGTGTCTTTCTTGTAATGAGGGACCCAACACTTAACACAGCATTCAACATGCAGTCTCACCAATTTGGAATGCAGAAGGACAAAGAGCGGTTTTGTCAGATGTACATGATCTGTAAGTATGAAACGATCATTGTGTAACTGTGTTCTACTTGTTGCTTAAGGATTACTAAATCTGCCAAGAAAGCGGAGCCACCTTTGAAGAAGGCAGTTACAAGAGGGTATGTTTTTTCACATTGTTAATCGCTGTCCCTATGCAGTTATGTTCCTTCTCAAAGAGTTCTGATGAGCTCTAAACTAACAAAGGTTTGCTTTGCTAATGGCCTTTTGTCCAGGAACATGAGCAAATCTTTCAAAGAAGGACATCTTTATGAAAGTAAAAGGTGTGTGATACCAGTGTTCTTTCACTTAAATCTTTAATGTTTGATTCTACAGACCTCTGAGCAGGTACAAACTAGAGACAGAGCTGAAGGCCAAGAATCAGCTATTGGAATCAGCCAAACAGCAATTGCACTCCAGATTAACAGGAGCTCAGGTAGGATTAAGAGGTGGAAATCATTGAGTAATTCTTACATTCTGCTCCTTGCAGGGTTAGATCAAAGGGCTCACTTGCTCGCTTTCCAGTCTCCCTTGGAAGGCAGTAGACTGAGTGGTCTGGGTTTTCTCTTGCAACACTGAAGGTATTCGGCTAGAACTTGGCAGTCAGCAGTGCTATGGATGTATTTGGCTAGATAATGCATCTGGATTACTGTTGATAGTCACCAAAACTCTAATCCTGTCTTAAGCTCATTGCAGGAGAATGTTTCCACTTCACAAGTGAACGTGTATGTGAAATTTTAAGAAAAGAGCCTCAGTACTGCCAGATGTTTACAATGTTAACAGAAACAAGTGATAATCATACTAAACAGTGATTTGAAGTCTATTAAATCTATTCCAAACTTAGAGCCAAATATGTTTCTATTTGATTTCTTGATGATTCTGCTAATTCCATCACATAATGTGGTGTGGAACTGCAAGCAGTGTTGAATGTATGGTCACATTTTAGTAACTAAGGATGCTTGTTCTGGCCACTGCTTTGCTATAAAATTTGAGGGATAGTGGCCTTGTTTTCTTTAGAGTATTTTTAACTGAGAGATCTGTATGTATGATTTTAAGCTTCCTGATGTACTATTGTTTTTTTAATATCTTGATGGATTTCTGCAAGCTTTTTTCCTATCTTACCACTGGTGAGGAGGCCACACGTGGAGTATTGTACCTGGGAGCATGGACATGGATACAGGAGAGACAAGGGCGTGTTAGGAAGAATCCAAAAAGGGGCCACTAAAATATTTGAGGAAGTAGAGCTTCTCTCCTGTGAGGAAACACTAACAGCTGGGACAGCTGAGCCTAGGGAAAAGAAGTCTGGGGGCAATTTTGTCAATGTATATTGATATGTGGAGGGAGGGTGTTCAGTGCGGCAATGGACACAAACTGACACAGAAGCTTCAATCTGAAAAACTCACCTGAGCAAGATCACTTCCAGAAGTGCTTTACCAACTCAGTGATTCTGTGAAATCCATCAAGCCGAGATCCTCTTTTCTTAACCTAAGTTTAGATTCAGAGTCTGTGCTACGTTACTCATCATCTCTCAGTGATCAGAGCATAATGTAATTGCTATCCTATATAAGAGGCCCAATGTGTAACCTTCAGTTGTAAAAGTTCATTTTATTTCCTAGTTCTCAACTGGTTACTAATCTGTGAGATGATCTTTCCTTTTATCTTGTAGCTTAAGTTCTTTGTAAGCCTTTGAGGCCTCCTTTGGGATGTTCAAAAAGCTTATGGCTATTATCAGCTGGATCACCCTAATCCACGTGCTTATTGATTCTCTCAGAAAATTGCATTCAACTTGGGAGGTTGATCAGCTTATCCAATTGCCTGCTAAAATCCAAACTGTGCAGGGAATAATGCTGTGGCCTAAAAATTCTCAGATGCCTCTTTATTCCTGACATTAGATGCTCCTCTGTGCATAACTTTTAAAATACTACAGAGAGAAAGCAAGAAATCACGAGCTAGAACTGTCTCAAAGGAATCTATCTCTAGGAATGTGATTTCCTAGCAATTACTATGACATTCACATGTGATAGATCCTGTCAAAAAGCAGGAATAAGGGTCTCTTTCTCTGGCGAGTAAAGGATAGAAAGGCAAGATGTGATTCTTGGTGTTAGAGGAGAACCTGTTAAGAACTCGGTATTACTGACTAATGGGGAGAAATTTGGTTCACTTAAAATGTCACTGTGTTAATGACAGGGCACGATAAAGGAGTTAAAAGAAGAGAATGAAGGCCTGGTGCAAGAACTTGAAAAGCTCAAGAAATTTCAGGAAACTTGCATGGTGATTTTAGAAAGCAGAAACATTGACCCTGGTAAGGATTATGCATTTCATGTTTATTTGTTGTTCAGAGCAACACTTTCTTTTTTCTTTTCTCTCTCGCTGCATCTGTCTGTAAGACATTGGCTTCTGCCTCTTTGTTAAAAAAGCACTGGGATAGTATGGGATTTCTTTTTGCTAGTTTAAGAGGAAAAGCTGCTTCTTGTGGTTGGCTCTGTCCTAGATAAACTTTGAGAATAATTTTCTTGCTGTAGAAAGTTACCTTTGGGAAGCTGTTAGGTCTTAGAGCACTATATGTTGTGTCTCATCAATCAGTTACAGGCAGCAACATTTTGGAGGAAGAAGAAAAAACACAGGAATGCCAGAAGCAGACAACGGTAAGAGAATTTTTGAATGGGCTTTGGTGAGGTGTGTGCTACTGCCCTTTTGTGCCGCTGTTGTAATAAGAGCTGCTGAGATGTGTTCATCTGCAGTGTTTTATTATTTCTTTTGTCTCTTCAGCTTTTAACTGAGAAACTCATAGCAGAATTGAGGCTATTTAATGAAACAGCTGAAAAAGAAAAGGAGGCACTTCAGGTAAGAATGTGAGACTTGTTTCAGATTCAGCCAGGCAGTGTGCATTTGGTCTGGGGCTTGTTTTCCACCTCCCCATGTTACTCTGGCCTCCAAACAAACCAGACAGTGAATGCCTGTATCCTTAATCAATGTAAAACTTGATCTGACCTGAAATCTTTCTGGGAACTAAGAAGTGTGCAAACACAAGCAGCTTCTGTATTACTGTCTTGTCTATACACTGACCAAAGTAGTCATTAAATTACAGTTCTGCAATTCTCGGTATGAAGTTTGAGCTAATCAACAAAATTGCTATTATACATGGCTTCCTCAGCTTTTGGTCATGGAAGATTGCCATTTTTCTCAAGGAACCCAGGCAAGCTAGGCCAGCCTTAGTTTAGCAGCTATGACAGTGCTGAGGAGTTCCAATGTCTGAAGGCTTTTGTTGCTCGTTCTGGTTTGAGCTGCCTTTTGGAAGTCAGCTTTGCTAATCTGTACATTCACATTAGTGAAATGTTGTGTACACTGTGCCACACAGACAGCAATGGCCAAGTGGGAATCAGCAGAAGAAGAGAGACAGCGCTCCCTGGAGAAGCATTCCTCCTTTCAGGAAGAGATGAAGGAATGCTCAGCAATCCTCGATCAGCTGGAGCAGCTCCTGGCTCAGTGAGGCACAAGGATGAACTGCACAGTCTCTATTTTGCAAACCTTGTTCTTATGTCTAAAACAAGAAGGTGGGCAGGCTGGCCCTGGGTGCAGGTAACACCTGCAGGATGGCAGTGGGGCAAGGTGAGCAGCAACTGCTGGCTGCACAAGAGCCAAATGTTCACAGCTATTTAATTGCCTGCTGGGGCTTAGCCTGGATTTCCTTACTGCATACCTTGCCAACGGCTCATCTGCCTCAATCCGCTAGAGTTTCATTTCCTTGTATTAAGTATTTTTGATTAAACGCATTAGAAAGATGAGCGCGTTTGCTGTTATACCCTCAGGCAGCGCAGGAGCCCCGCCGTCCTGCCGCTGCCCTCTGCCGCCCCCTCCTGCCCCTCGCGGCACGCTGGGCGGGCCGGGGCTCTCCCCGGGACAGGGCCGCGCCTGCGCGCCGGGACCGGACCGGGGCAGCCATGGCGGCGGCGGTGCTAGGCAGAGCCGCTCTCTGCTCGGCGCTGCGCGAAGCCAGGCAGCGTCAAGCTTTGCTGCGGCGGGGCTGCGCGGGGCTGGTGGTGGACGATACGGTGAACGGGCTGAGCCACGAGCAGCGGCAGGTAGGCGCTGTCCCGGCTGCGCGCACTCCGCCGTCCGTGGGCCAGGCGCGGCGCGACAGTGCGCCTTCCAGGGGAGGAGGGGGTGTGTGTCATGGTTGGAGGGCGCTGATTGGCTGAGAATGGCGAGCAGCTGGCCAATCCGCGGGGGTGCTCTGCTGACACGTGTCCGCCGTGCCCCGCGGGGAGGCTGTCCGGGAGCTGTGTGAGGTGGGTGGCGCAGCCCGGAGGCTGCGTTTTTAGGTGAACGAGTCTGCTGCACTCAGATTGCACTTCTGATAAATCAGCTCAATGGTCAAAGACATTGGATCCTCCAGCGCTCTCATTGGCTCTGTTGGCCGATGGGGGACCTAAAACTTCAGATGTTACTTCCTAACTTTACAGCCTTGCATTCGCATCAGCATAGTATGCTGAATGTGTGCAAGGCCTTTGAGGTAGTCCCACACCACATCCTTGCCTCTAAATTGGAGTAATATGAATCCAAAGAGTGGGCTATTTGGTGGATAAAGAATAGGTTGAAAGGTCACAGCCAGAGGGTTGTGGTCAATGACTTTGTGTCCACGTGGAGGATGGTGATGAGTGGTAACCCCCTTAACATCTTTATCAATGACATACATGATGAGATCAAGTACACCTTCAGCAAGTTTGTGGATGACACCAAGCTGACTGGTGCGGTTGATATAACAGAAGGAAAGGATGCCGTCCAGTGTCTTCCAATACTTAAAGAAAAGTCATAAACAAGAGGGAAATAATCCTTTTATTCAGGTAGATAGTGAAGGGACAAGAGGGAAGGGCTTTAAGAAAGGAAAGATTTGAATTAGGTGTCAGTGGGTAGTTTTTCACTCAGAGTGGTGAGGTACTGGAATGGGATGCCCAAAGAGGCTGTGAATGTCCCATCCCTGGAGGTGTTCAAGGCCAGGTTGGATGGGGTCCTGGGCAACCTGCTCCAGTACCTGATATAGTGGTTGGCAGCCCTGCTTGAGGCAGCAGGTTTGGAACTTGATGACCTTTTGAGTTTCCTTCCAACCCAAACCATTCTATATTCTGCTATTCTCACTTGCCCCAAGGTAGTGGCAGTATCTTGAAAGGGTTAGTCCAGACCAATGAAACTTTCCTCTGTGCTTCTCAGGTATGGGGCTGGGCTGAAAGGGACCTCAAAGCCTCCCCAGCCCTCGCTGTCCTGCTGTGGGTGGATTGCCACACAGCAGATCAGGTTGCCCATGGCCCCACGCAGCCTGCTGTTGGTCACTGCCAGGTATGGAGCACTCACAGCTTCTCTGGGCAGAGAAGTGTAGAGGAATGTGGTATTGCAGTAATGCTACCACTTGTTTATACTTGATTGGTTTTTGTGATTTATATCTTTATCGGCTTGATGTTTCAGTGTGTTCAGCAGGTATAAAAAGGTGAAAGTAGTCTTGTAATTTCTGTGTCTCTTACAGAAAAGCTTGGCAAAGACCATAAATAGATCTTTGGTAATGTTGGTTAATCTGTGCATTAAAAGCACTTGACACTGTTATATAAGCTGTTTTAAAGTTTTTGAGATGCCTGTCAGAATACATCCTCCAGTCTGTGATGATTAAAGTATATCTTGGATGTGTTTAAACTCTCTGTCCAGTCTTTATGGTCAAGTTTACTGCTGTCAATTCTGTCGTGATGGAAACATTAAGGTCTAAAAAAAGGAGGAAAAAAAAAAAAAAAAGTCTACCAGAGAGGGATAAACTTGTTTGGTGGCACTGGAATCCAGGATCTGGGTAGCCATGGTAACTAACATATCTTTTTAATTTGAAACAAAGGAGAAAGGCAGAGCAGACGAGGCAGATTTTGCTTTGCTGCATCTGTCCCTTCTCAGTGTTTTGGTTAAACAGCAGAAGGTTCCTTCACTGACATTAATGTAAGGGAATAAAGAACCAAGAGTTAAAACTGGATTTCTAAGCTCTACTGTGATGTCTTTACTTTTTTTTAAAAGTCTTCTTATTATAAACACATAAGATATTGATTAAGTTTATTTGGAATACGTACAGACTGCTGCAAAGCGCATGTAAGTAAATTAATCTTAAAATTTGGGAGAATACTCTGAATTGATTTTATTTCAACACTTTAGAACAAGTAGCATACCTGATTCAATGACATTTTTCTTCTATAGAAGATATCAGAATAGATCATATAGTCCCAGCCTGATAAGCCACACTTGTTATTTAACACGTGTTCTTACTGCAGACGTGCTCATAAAATTAAATGAAATGCTGAGCAAGTACTCAAGGAGGATAATGAATCATAAGCTCTGCTTGTCAACTTTGAAAGTTTCCCCTGGAGCCCCAGTGCAGGCAGGCAGTAGTTCAGTAGCATGTGTCTCTCTCATGTGTCATTTTTGGTTGGATGTCAAGGGGAACTTCAGTTCCCTCTTGAGAACTTAAGGACTTCTGTCAAATCCACTCTTCAAAAAGCTCAGGGCCTTTTGTGTTATATTTCAGCTAATAACCTGAAATAGAGATTTCTCTATGATTTTGTGTTTGTGGGTTTGAGATCATAGAATTACCCAGTGGTGGATGCTGGGAGTATCCCAGGGAAGAAGATGATATATTGACGGAGTGTAACATGTGCATTTCTCCTCACTTCTTTTCTCAGCTTAGGCAGACCATGACAAAGTTCTGTCAAGAGCATTTGGCTCCAAAGGCCCAACAAATTGACCAGGAGAATGAATTCAAAGGCATGCGGGTAAGTATTTGATGTGTGCCTATGAAATAAATGGCAGTCTGTACTTTGATCTATATGTAAGTTCAGACAAAGACCCGGTATGCACCAAAGGAAGATATGCATCAACTTTTCAGACTTGAAAGCAGCAGAGAAAAAAAAAGTTTTTGATTTCCTGTTTCTTCTTTTGGTAACTTTGAACAACCTGGGGAAGAACTGAGCCAGCATCTGATTTAAAAAAAAAAAAAAAAAAAAAAAAAAAAAAAGATGGATTGATCATGGTCTTGTTTAGATTTTCATTGTGGCATTTGTGCCTGGCTGTCTTCAAAGACTCCTCCTCTGATGTGTGCTTCTCATTCTCCCTGCTAGGGCTCACTTTGTGCACAACTCTTTCTTATATATCTGAGTCTCCTCTCCATTTTGCTTTGGAAGTGTTGCGTGCGAATGCAGGAAACGTAGAGCTGTTTGACTTGAGCTGGAAGTTTTCTTCCTAACAGAAGCAACAAACTGTGTGCAATAGGGAGGTTTGATTGATGAAAATGAGAGCTCTCACTATTGGTTTTCATAAGCTCCACAAGACACTCATAACATCTGCTAGGATCTCTCAGAGCTCTGATGTTGATATTTTCAGGGATATATGTGTAGCTTTGAAGTTAACTATATGGGTTTAGTCTGGCGCACCAGATGTCATCCAGTGCTATTGAATAATACCTTTTGAAGTTTCTTGGGGCTATTCATAGATAACAAGCATTTACCTGAACGTCCATTGTACAATGGAGGAGAGCCCACAGTCTGAAGTGGCAGCAGAAGTGGCCCTTGGTGGTTTTGTCCCTACTGCATTTATTCACAGCTTCCCCTTTTCTCTGTGATGCTTTGTGCTAGGCACAGCTGATGTGTGTGTTGTGTGTCAGCTACCGATTCTGTGACTTGCAGAATCATCTAGGCTGGAAAAGGACTTCAAGATCACCCTGTCCAACTGTCAACTTGACCCACCAAAGCCACATTACTGAATCATGTCCCTTAGTACCACATCCACACATTTCTTACAGTCTTTTAGATTCCACCAGTTCCCTGAGCAGCCCTCTGTTGCTTTACCACTCTGTCCGTGAATGATTTTTCTTCTAATATCCAGTCTGAACCTCTTGTGGTGTGACTTCAGGTTGTTGGTCAGTGGAAGCAACTTCTAGTTTTGTTAGCATAAAAATACTGAAAGTGATGAATTCAGAGAGTCAAAGAATGGTTTGGGTTGGAAGGAGCCTAAACCGTTCCACGATTCTGGTGGAATTTATTTATCTTCAATTGTTCCCATTTGAAAGCATATCAGAAAGTATTTTATTTCTGTCCTACAATAAAAAGGGCAATGGAGAATAGTTCTTGCTGTGCTGACAGCAGTGTCGTTGCTACCAGGGGTGCTTGAGAGCTAGGAAGTTGTCTTGCTCTTAAAGAGGGAGCTAAAAGAAAGAAGGGGACAGATTCTTTAGAGGGGTCTGTTTTGATAGAACAAGGGGAAGCAGTTTCAAACTAAAGGAGGGGAGATCTATACTGGATATAAGAAAAATGTTTTTTATGATAAGGATAGCGAGGCACTGGCACAGGTTGTCCAGAGACATAATGGAAGCCCCATTCTTGGAGACATGCAAGGTCAGGCTGGATGGTGCTCTGAGCACCTAATGGAGCTGTAGGTGACCCTATTCATTGCAGGGGCGTTGGACTGGATGGCCTTTGAAGGTCCCTTCCGGTGTTAACAATTCTGTGTTCAGAACAGTTCAGATCATGTGGCTGCAGAGCAGCAGTTGCTTATGCAGTGGTCTTGTCAGGAGGAGAAATCTGGGAAATGGGCAAAGGAAGGTCAGGGAATACAGCCTGTCCTCTAGCAGATGAGCTTTGTAGGGTGTGTGTCCAGCAATGCACAACAACTTTGTCCAGTTCCCATGTGCATCAAGTATCCTGGCCATCCCAAAAACACTGAAGTTTATGTTCTTGAGTGGCCCTTATGAAGGTAAAGGATCTGAATCTCCAAGTCCAAAGTGCTCACCAGAAGGCCAGCTCTTATAGCTCTTCCAGAACCTTTGCTTTCCTCGGTGGTTGTTTTTCCTGCCTCAGCTTTAACACTTCCTTTGAAGAGATTTTGAAGAAGGAAGTTTCCTTGGCTTTCCATACCAGTTTCTGTGTTACTGAAAGAGTCTTAAATTGCTCAGCGATTGCAACTCTTCTCAGAGTTTTCCAGAGTCTCGCTTGTGGATAACTTATGCTATGTGCTATTTGCAGCAGTCACAGGCTAATAGACCCACACAGTGTTAACAAGGTTGTATGAGGTAAAAGGCAAATATAAATTTAAATCCCAACGCCTTAAATTATCTTTAGCTAGATACAGCATAAGAAGGTCTAAAAGTGCAGTTTTTGAAGTTAATAGGAGGCTTACATTCATCTAAATTCTTAAATTGGACATGTATTAAATCTTAGCACCCGTCTGCCTCAAATTAAATTTAGGGTTATGAGTTACCTTCCTTCAGTCAACAGACTGTAGCATAACTAATGTCATTATGGCTGTGTGGGTTCTTAGTCTGAAGGGTGAAGCTGCTGCTGCAGTAGTGTTGATGTGCTTATCTCTGAGGTCTCGCACCAACAAGGTAAATCCATGTGTCCAGGGAGCTACTTCTCTTCCCACTGGCCTGACTGCTGCTTCTGTGTTTGTAGGAGTTCTGGAAGAAACTTGGGGAACTGGGAGTTCTGGGGATCACAGCTCCTGGTAAGTGCATTCCCACCATCTGTCAGGTGATGCTTCACACAGAAGAATCACAGAACCGTAGAATGGCCCAGGTTGAAAAGGACCACAATGATCATGTACTTTCAACCCCCCTGCTATGTGCAGGGTCGCCAACCACCAGACCAGGCTGCCCAGAGCCACATCCAGCCTGGCCTTGAATGCCTCCACGGTGGGGCGTCTACAACCTCCTTGTGCTGCTTCCATTTGCTGTAAATTTTGAGTTATGGGTAAAAGTATCCCAGAGCAAACATCCAGCTCTAATCAGAGAAGTTACAGGATATAAAAGACATTGTGGAAAGCTGTGATTGCTAATGGAGAACTGACAACACAGAACTTTAATAAATAAATAAATAAATAAATTAGGGCAAACTTCCTCAGCCTCATCCAGGTTAGCTGAAAAGTGTTCTGATTAATGTTACGGATTACTGAGGCACACAGTGTAATGAGGAAGAGTCTTAGTGTAGAAAAGCAGCCACTGGGGCCTTTATTTCCACTTCATGAAGTCTATTTCTACATGTGTGTGTGCAAAGGCTTCTGCAGAAGCAAGCTGAACAGCAGCACCTTAAAATAATGCCTCTGCTCTTCTTTCAGTGGCACTGAATCTGGAACTCTCTTCCTGCTCTCTCTCTTTACTCTTCCCAATTTACTGCTGCTCCTGTTTTTTCTCGCTCTTACCTTCTTTATTCTTTGATGTTGTGCCTGAGGCTTGCAGCAGTTTCCCACGCTATAAATAAGCCATCGCCTCATGAGTGCTGTCTGTTTTGATTCCCTCTGAGATTCACCTCTAATTTCTGCTTTTGTTGTGTGTGCTTTCTCTAATGGCATTGGTTTTGCTGTAGCAGGTAGAGTTAGGGTGTGACAGTAACACAGTTCTTTTTGGGGGCAGTAACACCCAACCCAGCAGCACTTTAGGAACTAGTAGAAAATCTTTTGTTTTAGCATATGTCAGAAAAGGATAAACCCATGTTTCAGGATATTGAGGGTAAAAACCCAAACTCTGATTGGGATGATTTCAGAGGGTGAAGTGGCCCTGCAGATAAAGACAGGAGTCAGAGTGAGTGACATGGGAGAAAGGCTGCGTCTAAAGCCAGTAGCTGTTGTGTGAACTCATGGTAGCTCTTGCTGGTCTTGCTGCTTGCTTCCAGCATTCATACTGAGGGCCAGTGAGTGCACATCACTTCCCTGACTGGTGCGTGTTTATGTCCTCTTGTTATAGTTCTCTTATGAGAACAATCATTTGCTCCTTGCCTGTAAAACAAACCTTTTACTTTTGGTTGTGACTGCATTTGTATGTACGCAATTGTGTCACTTTCTTTAAGATGAGAAAACTCTGTAAAAAATTTCGGAGAGGATGGGGAAAGCCAGAAGTGCTCAGCCCAGAGACAGTGCCAATCAAACCCAAGAGCTCTCCTGTAACTGTCTCAAATCTTATTCAAGACTGAGCCCAACCCTGGGATCTCATGCATACATGATGTACTCTGTGGTGGCTCATGTGAGCTTTTTCTTCTCAGTGGAATATGGTGGATCTGCTCTGGGCTATCTGGACCACGTGCTGGTGATGGAGGAAGTTTCCCGCGCATCAGCAGCTGTTGGGCTTAGTTATGGAGCCCACTCGAACCTTTGTATCAACCAGCTGGTGCGGAATGGCAATGAAGCCCAGAAAGAGAAGTACTTGCCCAAGGTATGATGCTGGGAAATGGCAGGATGGGGTCTTTTTTTCCTTTTTTTTTTTTTTTTTTTTTTATTTTTCCACTCCTCAAATGAGCCTTATGCAATGTGGTGATATGTGACCCCAAATTGTCCTCATTGCAGCTCAGGTGTATTTTAATGCCCTCATTCACTGGCTTTCAATACAGGTAGTGCAATCACTTTAATTACTTGCCATGAAACATGATGAACCAAGTTCTTATTAGTACTTCATTAACTAAAATTGAGTATATCACTGAGACTTATGTTGAAATGCACTGATTGACTGAATTCGTTTGAATAAGGACGAGACGTAATGTCCTTAAGTTGTGCCAGAGGTGGATCTTCTGTTTCTCTTTTTCAGCTCATTAGTGGGGAGCACATTGGGGCCTTAGCAATGAGCGAGCCCAATGCTGGGTCTGATGTTGTGTCCATGAAGCTGAAGGCAGACAAGAAAGGTAAAGCCTGTCATGAGCTTCCAGCACAAATGTCTCTTGTAAACTGAAGCTAACCTCCCTAACGCCATTCAGCATTTCTCAGGCCACTTTGGCAGCCTTGTGCTTCCTCCCAGAGTAATCAGTGCATGATAACACAACATAGTGAAGACACAGGGTGGGTGGTTGAAGATCCCAAATAGACTTCTGATTATGGTGGTGGAGGATGATAATGTGATGGAACCAGTGCTAGGAGCCTTAGTTTGTCAGGCATTCGTTAAGCTGTCTTTGGACTCCAGAAATGAAGGTGATGAGTCTTCTTGATTTTGGGGAGCGATGTGTGCATGTTGTTCATGGGGATCTTAAAGATCACCAATGAAATAAAGAGTGAGGATGTAAGTGTTGGTTTATCTATTACAAAGTAACAGACTGCAGCTCTGTGCTTCCAGGGGACTACTATGTTTTGAATGGGAACAAATTTTGGATCACCAATGGGCCAGATGCAGATGTTCTCATTGTTTATGCTAAAACTGACCTTAATGCCATTCCAGCCTCCCAAGGGATAACTGCTTTCATTGTGGAGAAGGTAGGTTTCAGTTACTGTTTAATAATTCTCCCAATTCTATCTTGGTGTGCTTTTAAAGCTACCTTCTTCACTTTAAGTGGACTGTTTAGAAACCAACTCAGTATCTGTCAGTCCCTTGCTCAAAGACAAACTGTTCCCTGCCTGAACCTTATAAACCTGTGAGATTTGTCCTCTGCCCCAGTGACATGGCATATTGCACTGGCAGCTTTCGATTTGGGTATGCAGGCACACAGTCTTTTGGACTAGAGATATGGAGAGAAAGGACAAGATCTGTGTAAAGAAGGACTTGCTTGTTTCCCAAAATTGTTGGAGGCTCTATAAATATCCTACTAACCTATTTTTCATTCTTGCCTTCTTTTTAATACCAAGATGTTGAAATAACATTATTAATTTTTCTCCCTTTTTCTTTTGCTGCCCTTTTGGAATCCTATAGCAACCCAAACACTCAGGCAAAAATCATCAGAGTCCTTTGGATAGAGCCCTTGGGAAACAGGAATCTGGGGTTTTTCTTCCCTTTTAGTTAACTGAGAGTATGCTCTGCACATCTTCCTTCCCATGAGGAAGCTGTAATAAAATAAACTCTCAGAGATCAGTAAACTTTCTGATGGACTTACCTGACGGAGAGATTAGCATAGTTCTATCGCTGTCAGTGCTTGTAATCCTTAGTTTTGATGTCTTGGCTTTGCAGGGAATGCCAGGCTTTAGCACAGCACAGAAGCTTGATAAACTGGGAATGAGAGGGTCTAACACCTGTGAATTGATCTTTGAGGACTGTAAGATCCCTGGTGAGTTGGCTCCAAATTGTGGCAGTATGCATGTGAGAGCTGCGCTCTCTTCTTGTGTAGGCAAATCGGTTAATTGATTGTGTGCATGCTCAGACTGTGACCCAGAGGGCTTTGGGGATGGCTCCCTGCTCTTAAACAGCCTCACAAGAGAGCTGGTGAAGTTGGGAAGTTGTAGTCTGATGGATTCCATGAGTGAATACATCCTGTGCTGGATCACTCCCACTTCTCCCTCAGGGACTTGACTCATACACAAAACCTGTATGAGGATTCCAGAGAAACTTCTGATTGCTGCTGCTAGAGCTCCCATCTGATAAGTAGGAGAACTTACTTGTCTTAAAGTTTCTTTTCTCCAAAATCACAGAAGACCACCTGAGAGAGACTTCTGCTTTACTTTTAACAATTCTATGGAGTCTAGGCCTTAAAGAAAAAACATCCTTTCCATCATTAATACAACAGGGGCAACTGTAGTGGCTGTTTTCGTTACTCCACTGGCTGTTTTGTTGGTTTGTTTTTTTTCTGATAGAAAGTTCACAGCCACTATACAGCAAGCAGAGGAGATCCCTTATCTGTATTCCTAACTGCATATCTGCAGAGAAAGCAGTTCCACTGCTCCCTATACAGCAGCAACAGCTGCTTTCAGAATGTAGAAGTTTCAGCTGAAATCTGACATGTCTAACTTGACCAGACCCCTGTAGTCTGAAATCAGAAAGGGCAGTACCCAAGACTTCAGATTATCATCTGGATAATCATTTGTGCAGAACAGTGTGTTCTCATGGTAACAAGATTTCAATTTTCTGATAACTTGGAGAAACACATCATTGCACCATTGGAAGTTAACACATTTTGCACTCTGGCAATTAATGCTACGTCTGATCTTCTTTCTACCTTGGAAGCTGAACCAGTTTGATGTTGTTTCACATGTCTGCAGAATCTTTGTCTCAGATGTCTTCCTCTAGCACTGCAATTCCATCTGCTTTAAAACATATGGGTTTCATTGTCAGCTGTGCTCCACTGAGTGGTTTTTTCTCATACTGAGTGTTGTCCCTGAGTTCATTTGGTCATATTGATTTGGTAAAAGTTGGTTCAGAACCTCAGCATTTCTTTGTGATGTGCAGCCAGCAAACTTGCCCTTCCTTGTGCAATCACAGAATCACACAGAATCACAGAATCACCCGGGTTGGAAGGGACCCCAAGGATCATGTAGTTCCAACCCCCCTGCCTAGCAGGGCCACCAACATACATATTCAGATCAGGTTGCCCAGGACCCCGTCCAACCTGGCCTTAAACACGTCCAAGGACGGGGCATCCACAACCTCCCTGGGCAGCCCGTTCCAGGGCCTAACCACTCTCCTAGTAAAGAACTTCCCCCTAACATCTAACCTAAATCTTCCCTCCTTCAACTTAAAACCATTTCCCCTAGTCCTGCTGTTGTCAGCCCTTTTGAAGAGTTTACTCCCCTCCTGGGTGTAGGTTCCCTTCAGGTATTGATAGGCTGCAATGAGGTCACCCCGCAGCCTTCTCTTCTCCAGGCTGAACAAGCCCAACTCCCTCAGCCTATCCTCATAGGGGAGGTGCTCCAGCCCCTTGATCATCTTAGTCGCCCTCCTCTGGACCCTTTCCAAAATCTCTATGTCTTTCTTGTACTGAGGGCTCCACACCTGGACACAGTACTCCAGATGGGGCCTCACAAGAGCCGTGTAGAGAGGGACAATCACCTCCCTGTCCCTGCTGGCCACCCCTCTCCTGATGGAGCCCAGGATCCCATTTGCCTTTCGAGCTGCCAGAGCGCACTGCTGGCTCATATTCAGTCTCTCGTCCATCAGGACCCCCAGGTCCTTCTCTGCCGAGCTGCTCTCAAGGACCACTCCTCCCAGCCTGTACAGGTGCCTGGGGTTCTTCCGGCCCAAATGCAAAACCTTGCACTTTGCCGTGTTGAACCTCATCAGGTTCACCCGAGCCCAGCCCTCCAGCCTGTCGAGGTCCCTCTGAATGGCATCCCTTCCTTCCACCGTATCAACCGCACCACTCAGCTTGGTGTCGTCAGCAAACTTGCTGAGGGTGCACTCAATTCCCTCATCGATGTCATTAATAAAGATGTTAAAGAGCACCGGTCCCAAGACAGACCCTTGGGGGACACCACTTGTTACCGGCCTCCACCTGGACATAGAGCCATTGACCACCACCCTCTGTCTGCGGCCTTTCAACCAATTGCTTATCCATTGGGTCATCCACCCATCAAATCCACTTCCCTCCAATTTGGAGATGAGGATGTGGTGGGGGACCATGTCAAAGGCCTTGCTCAGGTCCAGGTAAATGACATCGGTCGCCTTCCCTTCGTCCACCAATGCCGTCACTCCATCATAGAAGGCCACAAGATTAGTTAGGCATGACCTTCCTTTGGTGAAGCCGTGCTGGCTGTCTCGGATCACATGCTCATTCTTTATGTGACCGAGCATGTTGTCCAGGAGGATCTGTTCCATGATCTTCCCAGGCACGGAGGTGAGACTCACCGGCCTGTAGTTCCCCGGGTCCTCCCTGCTCCCCTTCTTGTATATGGGAGTGACGTGACCCTTCCTCCAGTCGTCCGGGACCTCACCTGACAGCCACGACTTCTCAAATATGATGGAGAGCGGCTCGGCAACCACCTCGGCCAGCTCCTTCAGGACCCTGGGATGCACGCCATCCGGCCCCATAGACTTGTATTCATTCAGTCTAAGGAGGCACTCTCGGACTTGCTCTGCCCTTACAGTGGGGAGCACATCTCTCTCAGCTCCCTGCATACCTATCCATCCCTTTTCCCTGGATGTACAGGAGAACATTCAGAATGTTTGGTCCTCTTTGTTTTTGTGTTGTTTTGTTTTGTTTTGTTTTGTTTGTTTGTTTTTTTAAATATAGAATGTAATTACTTCTAATTTTACTATTATTGATGCTGGAGTTTGTGCTCTGTTCTTCAAAGTAACATTTGCTGTTAGTGTTTCTCTTTGTTGTTTTGGGGGGAGTGGGAGGAAGGGGAATGTTGAAGTTTTTCTGAGGGCCAGGTTCATTCTTTCACTTCTAAGATCCAATATCATGTCTCTGCCTCTGTAGGGGTTACACTTCTCTGCACAGCACATCAACGTGTTCTTCAGTAAGAAGGCAATGCAGTCCTTGGGCTGATATCACTGAAAGAGAGTGTTTGCTTTGGGAGTTTGTGGGTCCACAAGTCCTGCCTCATTTTCACATTGCATATTGCACCTCTTGGATCTCTTGTGATCAAAGCCTGAAGCACATGTCAGTTCCTCTTCATGGCATGATGAGTGAATAATCTCTGTCTGTCTACAAAGCAGAGCTGATAGACTTCAAGTTCTCCCCTGCCTTACTGAGATGAACCTTTTGGTCCTGCGTCTCTATTGATATTTGCTAATGTCAGTGCGTTCTTTAGGTTGTTCCACAAAGACATGGCTTTGAGCCTTTTTGCCAGCCCTTAATCTGATGTACTTTTTTCTGTTCTGTTTTCACAGAAATAATACTTGGCTTTGAAATGTGTGTTTGTAATATGCAATGCTCTGTTCAGTCCCTCGCATGGAAGGAGTGATAACAAGAATTCAGATTTTCTAGTCCCAGAAGGCCAATGTAGATCACCCCAGTGCATGCTAAGTGGTGAGCTTTGGCTGGTTGCCTGCGTAAGCTTTGGTTCCTTTATTAGGAATGTTCAGTAAGGTGATGTAGGCGTATCAGACTAGGATTCACATTCATTTCAAATCCCTCCTCAGCAGACATCAGATGGTAGCACCTTTTGGTCACTGTCAGATTGGATTAGATACAAACTGATGAGATGGAGAAGAGGGCTCCCATTTTGCCCTCCAAGGCTGTTGAATCTCCCATTTACACAAACACTACACTGAGAGGTCTCTGGAGCGCTCCTTACTCTCTAGAACATGGATAGAGAATAACAGCAATTGTAGGTGGTCTTTGTAACTCTTTACTGCCTTTTGCTTTTTGGCTTTGTTTGGGTTAAGATGTTTCAGTGGTAGGGAGCATATGCACCAAAACTCAGCCTATTTAGCTCATCCTGAATGTGTCTCAAGCCAGAAGGTAAGGTGAACATAAGTGAGGATTTGAATCTTTTGCCTAGAGAACACAGACCCTCAGACAATGACTTATCTTAGGATTGCACATGGGTAAATCATTTTTCTTTGGTTGCAGCTGAAAATATCCTGGGGAAGCTGAGCAAAGGAGTCTACGTTTTGATGAGCGGGTTGGACCTGGAGAGGCTCGTGCTGTCTGGTGGGCCACTGGGGTAAGGATTTGCCACCTTTCATAGTTTGTAAGACCAGAAAGATCACCCAGCCAGGTTGATATTACCTCTCCATTTCTCATAGAAGCAATGCAAGAAGGAAAGTTTTGGGAATCTCTGCCTTCCAGTGTAGCATAAGCAAGGTGGTTCCATGGACTTACCATCCAGACCGTGATTTTGAACATGGTGGTCTTGGCATAAACATTTTTTACTTTACAGTCCTTTTGTCCCCTTCCTTGTGCTCCTTTCTGCATTAAAACCCTTGTATGGACAGACTGTCATTTGCAAAGCAGAAAGAGGATTTCTTACCATTCTTAATCTTGTCTACGCTTTTTTACAAAATTGGCTCACGCCCCTTCTGTTGGTCTTCTGGAGACACAAGGCAGCACGAACTGCCCTAGCAGCAGGTGTAAGAAGGCTCTTCTACCCTCTCCTGAATTAAGAAAGTAAAACCCTACTACAAGATATCCCAAATGAACAACGTGTAGAACACTGTGGAGAAAACATGGGCTTTTGGACTTCATTCTTAGCATTTTTTGAGTGGAGCTATAGGAAGACAGCACCATATCTTCTTAGGTAGGAAAACCTTTTTGCCTTAGATTGAGCTTCCAAGATTTAATCAGTATTTTAATTGTTCTGTTGTCTTTCTTTTCCTGCCTACCTGTGCTTTTCTCAGGCTCATGCAAGCTGTTCTTGACCATGCAATTCCATACCTACATGTAAGAGAAGCATTTGGACAGAGAATTGGCCACTTCCAGGTGAGATAGAAAAAGAATTGAGATTTTGTTTGTCTTTTTCTTCTTCTTAAAGAGAAGATGGGGCACTCTGTGTTGGGAGGGCTTTTCGTGAGGAAGGTGGCCTGGAGTTATGACTGATTTTTGAGAGACCATGGGGAATGCATTGTATGAAGCCAGCTGATTCACAGAGCTCAAGCTGAAAACAATTTCCCCTCAATCCCTGTGGACTTAGGTTAAGTTTCAGTATCTACATCATGTGTCTCTTTTCTTCTGCAATGTGCAGCTCATGCAGGGCAAAATGGCTGATATGTACACCCGGCTGATGGCCTGTCGGCAGTATGTCTACAACGTGGCCAAAGCCTGTGACCAGGGCCACTTTAATGCAAAGGTGAGCTTGCAATTCCATGTGGGTTGTGTCTGAATTCTCTTCCTTCAATCATTAAATTTGGAAAAAAAACCTCCAAGATCATCAAATCCAAGTGTCAACCATTACCACTGTGCCCACTGAACCATGTTCCTGAATAGAATCATAGAATCATTAAGGTTGAAAAAGACCTCCAAGATCATCAAGTCCAACCACTAAACCATGTCCCTCAGTGCCCCATCTCCACATTTCTGAAAACCTCCAGGGATGGCAACTCCACTGCTTTGCTGGACAGCCTGGTTCCTCATCGTGAGCAGTGTGGGCATACTGGGGGTTAAAATGACTCAGAACTCTCCAAGTGTTTGTTTTACCCTCCTCACCCCCACAGTACAAGAAAAATAAACTGTATTTGTACAAGGGAACAGATGTAGCAGAATGGGTAGGTTTTATTGGAAAGTCAAACCCAGTATCCTGCCTGCTGTAAGAGGCTATGGCAGTCATCCCGAGGTGGTGTCATTGACACAACTGACATATCACCGTGTCTGTCGGGGGAGAGCACCAGGCATTTAGCAGAGCTGAGCCTTGCATCCCAAATCAAATCATGTTGGTCTCCAGGGGGTATGATGTCCGTTTGTGAGGCAGAGAGCTTCCCTGCTGCACTCTATTTTCTACCTTCATGTAGTCTGACAAAAGTGACAGAAAGACGGTGTCAGCTTCTTGCTTGCAGAGGATGAATCTTGTGCCTTTGTGATGAAGTGGTTCAGGTTTGTTAGCAGATGTCTGTAGAGAAATGAAAATGTCAGAGCAGCACAGGTGGGGAAAAGGGCAGGTGACATCTTCCGTGCCTCTGTCACTATTTGTGTCTCCTCTTGCAGGACTGTGCTGGAGTGATCCTCTTCTCAGCAGAATGTGCTACCCAGGTGGCTCTGGATGGGATCCAGTGTCTCGGTAAGACACAATCACTGCCAGTGTGTTATTCTGGGAGATTGCAGGAGTGGGCCTCTCAGCCCCTCAAATGAGAGAAAAGCAGTAACTTGTGCCTTGGTTCTGGTCGTAGGTGGGAATGGATACATCAACGACTACCCCATGGGGCGCTTCCTGCGTGATGCCAAGCTCTACGAGATTGGAGCTGGCACCAGTGAGGTGCGCAGGCTGGTCATCGGCAGGGCCTTCAATGCAGCCTTCAAGTAACCTCCAGCAGTGGAGGGGCAGCCTGCTGAGCACCACGAGGCCTTTCACACAGAGGTTGGAGCGCACAAATTTGTTCTTCCCGTGATTCCTGTCTTGATGCTTGTGAAGCGTGTCTGCTCGGCGATCAGATGAATCAGACTGCAGTGTAGAAGGAAAATGTATTTGTTTTCTTCTTGTGATCAGCCTGATTCATCCTGTCCATAAGCCATCCTAAATCTCAGCACTGCCAAGCTGAGGTTCATCCACAGGACGTATGGTAACCAAAGCAGCAGTCAGCGTGGCTGGAACCAGGGGAAAGCCATTGCTTGGGTTTGAATCAGAAACTCGATCTAAAAAATGACTGTGGGGATGATTTCAGTTCTCTTTTTAAAACATTGTGCCATTAATAGCTAGCAGTTAGCATGCTGCTACTGGAAAGAGGGATTTCCCATTGAGATCTTCCAGTGGGATGAATAACCTCTGTTTTGGGGAATGTGACACCAACCGCATTGTGGGGGCAGCCATTTGGAATGCTTGAGCATCGTGGGTGCCCAACCAGCGTTTAAGGTGATGATTCTTAAAATTTCATTAAAATACCACATCTGTTTCTGTGCATACTTCCTTTCCTTGTCCTGCTGCTTCTCAAGATACTTCAGCACAGCCCAAAGCCTTTGCCTCCCTGATGGACTGCCTCCTGCTGTGTTATTCATCCACCAGTGTTGCCATCCATCATCCAGGAACAGTTAAAACGTCAGACCTGTATTGTGACATCCATGAATGAGGCAGGCAGGGGGAGGCTGACTTCTGGGTTTGGGGTTATTTGGTTTTTTTCTTGTTGTTTTTTTTTTTTTTTTTTCCTTTTCCTGAAGGCTGTTCTTTTGGCAAAAGCATGCATTCATGCTCTGCTGATGGTTGGCTGAGGAAGTCAGAGCGAGAGCAGCAGTATTTGTGGGTGTCCTCGGTGTATGTTGCATAGAGCACATTGAAGTTTCACCTTATTAAAGAGAATTGCACTCCTCAATTCTCTTCCACTGCCAGCCTTCAAGGGTTGATTCACGCTGAAAGCTTGGATGCTGTAAATATGACGGAAGAATGAATTAAAGAGCTGCCATACAGGCAAACTCCCAGAAGTTGTAACGTAAAGAATTTAAAGCTTTTTGTATTGTTATTTTTTTTGCTTGTAGTCTATTTCTACTAGGTGGCAGTAGCTTAATAGAGAATTTTTAAATGCTACAGCTTGAAAAGCCTGAATTGGTCACCAAGCACATAGGAACACCGCAGAGCTCACCTGTAGGTGCATCTTCTCAGCCTCAGTAAAGTGGCAAATCTCATTCCCAAAGGTGGTGGGAAACTTGTATCATACCTGCATGTTCCTCAGCTCTTTAATTTGGGGATGAATCACTACATGCTTCCTTGAAGGCTCTCAGAAGGGCATCAGAGCTGAATCATTGTGTTTTTATCTGTCTCCAGCCAGAGGAGCTTCCCCCAAAACAAAGGTCAGAGCCACATCAGAGTGTTTAAAACAAAATATGTACACTAAGCTGCAGGAGACGCACAAGTTTTTAAACCTGCCTTCTATCATAGTAGAGGTCTATTTTTTTAATATGCAAACAAGAAATAGTGCCTTCACTTTCTAGGCTGATCAGCACCTTGGAATTAAAGGCATTGTGAATCAATGTCAAATGCGTTGTGGGGTGGGGCGCAGGGTGGGACTCATAAATTCTGAGCGGGGTTTTGTTAACTGAAGTTCCTATGCATCCCCCTTTCCTAAGGCATGGACTGCTTCCAACCGAGTGCTTATCGCTGTAGTACCAAAACAGAGCTCCTGGCATTCAAGGTTAAGGGCATTGGTTTGTGTGCAGTGTGATTAGATCAGCTTGCACTGGGCAGCCCTGTGGTCTTGGGGTGGTTCCCAGAGAGGTGTAGAGTTCAACTGCTACTTGGTATGTTTATATATGTAGACGTGTGGGTATATTTATGTGTGTATGTGTTTATATACACAGTGATGCATCTGGGTCATGCCTCAGGCCTCCTCTTGAGAGCAGCAGAGTTAACAAGGAAAAGTGTATGAGGGCTCAGTGCCTCTAGATGCATTCCTAAGAGTGTCTGCTGTGAGTCTGCAATGGAAGTAGATGATGGCAGGGTCCATGCATTGCTGCACCTTGCCTGGTTCTGAAGATGCCTGCTCTATTGGCAGCTGGTTGACTGCTCAGCAACAAGAATGGAGGGAGTGGAAATTACTCCCAAAGGGAAAAGTAGATTTTTTCATAGAACCATTAAGGTTGGAAAAGACCTCTGAGCTCACCAAGTCCAACCGCAACCCATTCCCGTGGCCCTCAGTGCCACATCTCCACTGTTCTGGAACACCTCTAGGGATGGTGACTCCACCCCCTCCCTAGGCAGCCTGTGCCAGCGTGTGTGTGAGCACTCTTTTTGAGAAGAAATGTTTCCTAATATACAACCTGGTAGCGTGTAGCAATAGCAGCCTATGGAAAATGAGGTTGGGGGAGGGTTGGAAGGAGGCAGAATCATAGTGAATCTTCTCCTAGCTTATCAGGAATCTGCAGGTGCTTCCTGGGAAGGGCAGAGTTGAAGACAGAATGATGTTTGGGGTGCAGCCATTGTTGTCCCGAACAAGGAAAGCATTCTCTTCTGCAGCAGCTGGGTAAGTTTTCCAGATTCAGAGTTTATCAATTTCTGGAAAGAATTAAAACCACCCTGGGTTCATGTGCTGAAGCTGCTGGCTATGGGGAACCAGCTCAGGTGATTAATTTTTTTTGCTGTGTGCTCAGGGCTGCTCTGCAGCTCAGCCTCTGAGATTGCAGACCCAATAAAAGTGCAGCCGAAGCACCATGACCCAAAGGTAGACCCCCCCCCCAGCCGTGTCTAGGGCTTGTTCTCCTGCATGCGTACAGCAGGGGATGTGGTTTGAGCCTGTTGGGCTGCTCCTCAGTGCTCGTGGCAACGAGGAAGGGGTAAATGATGTTTCCCTCCTGGGCTGGGTGTTGCTGTGCAATTTCAGTACAAGATAACACATCGTGAAGGTGGCAGAAGTTCTCGCTTCCACTCTCTGGATGGGATGTGCTGAGGCCAAGCTCTGTGATGCTGCACCATCTCTGTATATAGTACCTCCCTCGGGCATGAAGCCCCATTGAAAATCTCTCTGCATTCAGAGCTTTCACTTTGCTGTGGTTTAGAGCTGGTGACGGAGCTGCTGAGTCACCTCCTTGTTCTGCACACTGAGCTCTGCCCTTTGCACACTCTCACTGTCCCGTAGGCAGGCAGGGAGATGACACAGTCCCACACCCTCTGCCCATGCTGGAAATGGGGAAGGGACTCAGCTGGGGGGTGCCACGCAAAGCAGCTGCCCCACAGAATGCTGCACAGCTGTGCTGAACTCCCCTTGCCCACTTCTGGGCAGGAAGATTAGAAAGAGATTTCCTCCCCCCCACATAAAAGAATTGACAACTGCTAAGGAGAGACAAAAACATTCTCGAGCCCAGAGGACAATATTGAGCCAAGTGGGGGAGCGGGGATTACTGCAGTGAAGCTTGGGGTCGCACCGCTTGCACCTGCTGTTGGCTGAAAGGCAGAACACTGAGCAGCTGATGCCCAGGCCCAGTTGTCAGCATGAATAGGGAGTGTGAGGGGTGAAAAATACATAGAAAAATAAAAAGCCTCTGCTCAGTGCTCTCCAGAAAAAATGGCAGGCCATCCACATGTCTGTCCATCCATGTTTCTGTCCTTCAGGGCCACATCGGCGATGATGCTGCAGGAGCTTGGTGCTGCCAGCTGTGCCTGCAGCTCTGGGCCAAGTGTTCCCACAGAGCTGTGTTTCCAATGCTGCTCCTGCTCGGACCAGCGAGGATTGGCAGCAATGCACTGAGCGCAAACAGAATTGTCCCCATGCAAAGGGGTTTTTGTTTCTCCCAAGGAGGCAGCTGCTGCCACAGCACGTGGGCACATATCTTCCTTTCCACTGACTCAGCACAATTTGGACAACTGTTTATCACCAGTCACAGCAAAGTCTCCCTGCAACTTTGCACCTGACTGCTTCTCAGAATCACAGAGTCATAGAACGGTTAGGTTGGAAGGGACCTGAAAGCCCCCCCAGCCCCAAACCCTTCTGTGAGCTGCTTCCCCTCATCAGATCAGGCTGCCCAGAAACTCATCAAGCCTGGCCTTGGGTACCTCCAGGGGCATGGAGGTTTTGGGCACCTCTATCTCATCTCCATACATCTGTTTTCTTTATCACAGCATTGAGACACTGCTGCCTTGGTTCCCACGAATGAAGATAAACATACTTGAGGGGCAGCACTGCTGTTTGAACATCCAGGGAGACAACCCCATTGATCTGGAATGAGATGATCCCTCATTTGCCTCCTGTTCTTTGCTTTGTTCCCTCTTGCCAGATTGGTCCTGCTGGATCTGGATTTGGGATCCAGCCAGTGATTCTCCTTGTGCCTTTCTCTGAGAAATTAAAAAGCTCTTTAACATCCAGGTTATACATTGCAGTCAACACTCTGAAGGATGACCTGGACAAGTTGTAAGAAACAAAGCTTCTTCCCCAAATCATCTCTATGCTTCCTCTCTGCAGCTCACCCCTTCCCTGACATTCATTCCAAGCATCAGGCTTCCCAAGCACAACAATGTCAGCCCCACACAGACTGGCTGAACCCCTCTGCTTCGCTTTCCAGCTTCTTGATATATGACCACTCCAAAAGGGTGGAATCCACTTTATCTGTGGATGGGAAAGAAGAAATTCTCCACTCCAACAGCAGACAACAGCTTCTCCTTTTGAATCTGCCCCAAAGGACTGAGGAGGAACTGCATGCTATCAGTAGGCTTTAATTGCTGCCTCTCTCCTTCTGACTGTGCCTGAAGAGCAAATCTCAGATGATCCCACTGGATGACATCATTTAAACCAATTTTCTTGCCATCAAATCCCATCCTTCCTTCCCTGGCCCTTCCATGCACCCCATGATTTATTCATCTGGGGCTGCACTTAAATGTCTGCTCGAGTGCCATTTGAGGGTGGCAGAGCATTAGCTTTAAAATTTTATGAAATGTCGGGCAGGTGGCAAAATTAGAAATTAAGGATAGCTATCAGAGAGAAGAAGGGCTGATGGGCAGATCTTGTCCATGGTCAATGGGCCGTGCTTTTTTTGGCTCCATTTAGATAAAGAGCCAACAATGTGCTCCTGCAGCCTAGAAGTCCAACTGTATCCTGGATTGCATCAAGTGTGACCAGCAGGTCGGGGGAGGTGATTCTGCACCTCTGATCTGCTCTTGTGAGACCCCACCTGGTGTACTGCATCCAGTTCTGGGGCTCCCAACGCAAGAAGGACGTCATGAGCGGGTTATGAGAATCCTTCTTTGTTTTTTGGCTCAATGCTTACTTCCTGAGGTATTTATTGTGATAAGACTCTGAGTGATTTGTTGAGGAGGCAACTGATGGGTGCTAACTGTGTGACAATCGATATCGCTTTGGGAACATTTGAAAGCCCCTTCCTCCAGAGCTGCTTAAGAGTGGATGAGAGTGCTCAGGAGTGTTTACTGGCGGAAGATCTGGCCTGCGACTAAACAGCTCCAGCTAGGTGTGGGAAAATTGGGGAACAATACCATCGTGTTCTGTGAGAAACAGGATGCAGATGGGCATCCCTGCTCCCTCTTATCTGCTGGCAAGGCCCGGAAGATGGGAACAAAGGAGTTTCTGCTGAGATCCCAGAGCCAGAAGCTGCCACTCAAAGGAGAGCTGACTCAACCACTTTGGATTTAAGCTGTCACTCCAAAGACAGCTGACTCGACCACTCTGAAACTATTGAAAAGGGGCCATCATCACCATGTTTGTCGTCATGCTTCGCCATCGTCGTCAATAGAACAACTCTGCCCAACAACCCACCACTACTGAGGATCAAAGACGGAACTACTAACCTCGCTGGATCCATGGTGGTGACTATGTCCCTCTTGCTGCCTATAAAGACTCCTTGCTTCTTCTCTTCTATCTTTTCTATCGCCCTCCTTCCCTTCCCCATTACCCTAATTCATAATAGTGTCCGTCCTCCCCTTCCCCATTTCCCTGATTAAGATTTGTAATAAATTGGTCGGACCAACATTTGAACCGTTGCTTCTTAATCTCACGCCGGGTATATAGATAATAAAAGAACCTCCTCTCCCTCCTATAAATTGGAGCGAGACACAGGTCCAGAAGAAGGCCATGAAGATGATCAGAGGGCTGGAGCACCTCCCCTGTGGGGACAGTCTGAGGGAGCTGGGGCTATTCAGCCTGGAAAAGTGAAAGCTCCGGAGGGACCTTATAGTGGCCTTCCAGTACCTGAATGCTACAGAAAACTGGGGAGGGACTTTTTATGAGAAAACGACTTTTTATGAGCAGGTAACGAGAGGACGAGGGGAAAATGGCTTTAACTGGAAGAGGGTAGATTTAGACTAAATATTAGGAAGACATTCTTTATTGTGAGGGAAGTGAGACACAGGAACAGGTTGCCCAGTGAGGTTGTGGATGCCCCTCCCTGGAAGCATTCAAAGCCAGGCTGGATGGGGCTGTGAACAACCTGATCTAGAGGGAGGACCCTTCCAACCCAAACTTTTCTTTGATTCCATAATTTAATGACTTTCAGGTGTTCAATTTTCTTATTTTCCCATTTCTGAGCAGAGCTGGAGGGAGGGTTGAGAGAAATCTTCATATCCTTGCTTCACGCAGGGAGATGCTGAGTGTTCTGTGCTCTCTTGTCCTTAGGTTAGGTTGTTTTGTAATTAAAAGTATTCTGTAAAGAGATGACTTTCAGTGTGTGATCTGCCAGCCAATCCCATACTGGTGAAGGAGATGCCTTTTGTGAGTTTGGCAACAAAACAGGAATATCAGCTTTTAATCCAAATCCCCATCCCAGCTATATTAGTGGGAAGAAGGAGCCCATGTTGGGGATGTCTCTTGTCTGTGTCTTCGCCTCAGAAGCAGAGCCAGTGCTGCTGGAGCCCACATAGACTGGAAACCCCGCACTGCAACAGCCCCGTCCCCTCCAGCACTGCAATGCCCATTTGTCCTGTGAGCACTTCAAAAAATGAACTATAATTTCAAGTCTCTTTGGAGCTATTAAAGCTGTGATCCAGTGCATAGCTGGGGCTGGCCAAGGAGGGAGGCAGCCAATTAAAGGGGATTTGGCAGTGGGTGTGCAATGCCCTTGGGTCTGGTGGTGTTGATGCTAAAGGATCTGGCAATTTCTGACCTGCTGTGGTAAGGAGTGGAGAAGGGCAGATCCAGCCCTACAGCTTTTCCCAAATGTAAATAACCTAAGGGCATGATAAAGAGCTCTGCACTTCTGTGATCCTACCTAAGCAACCAGCCACTGTGGGCTAATCAGGGCCTTTGTTGCTCAAGAACAGCAAGAGGCATGATTGAGATGAGATGAGAGGAATAGGACAATATGCTTCTGTGAGGCTCTCCCACCTGCAGGCCCAGGAATGCTGAAAAGGTGCATCCAGAAAAGCCAAATTTCTTCTCCTTTAGATATAGGGCGGCTGTTGGGTTGGAATATTTTTTGAAATATTTTCAGTGAGTGACAGAAAAGAAGGGTTATTTTCAGAACTGACTTTCTTTGCTTGCAACTTCATTGCTTTTAAGCTTTTTTATTCCCCCAGGCTTGAAGGAGGCTGTGGTCAGCAGCAGTTTCATTGCATGATGAGCTTTGAAAATTCACCTGACTCTGAATTTCCCCGTGCAAATGTAAACTTTATGCCATCAGTGACAGCTTTTAGCAAGTTTTCCACCAATGAGCTCAGGAAGAACCCTGGTGCTGTGCAAGATAATTTGTAACTTCCCTGGTTAATTGTCAAGAGGGCACAGTGTACACACCCAGGAAAGCTCTGAGCTCCATACTTTCTACCTGCGTGCACAGAGGCACAGCATCGCTCAGTCCATTACACTGCAAGCATTCCCATAGCAACAGCCAGTGCAGCTGCAGATGGGAATTATGACTTTGTTCAATGTTCTGGCACAAGGAAAGCTGGGCTTTGCAGGATCAGGCAGATCGCAGTTCAAACATCCAGGAGAACACTGCAGGGAATAATGAATTGTAATAGCAGAATGAATGGCTTTGGATATAAGTCCATATCCAAACAGAGCTAATTACTCACCCTGCTTAAACTTAGTAGATGCTGACATTTCCATGATGAGTACTAATGCATTTGGGTTGGATTTTTGTTGAGCTTGCCAAACTGCATGTCCATCCATAGTATATGGCACAGCTTTCTGAAAGCAATTCCTGACCATGTTGATCAAGAAAATTTGTGCTAACTTACATTGAGATGATCCAACCCCAAATATTTTGCTCACCGTGGGCTTTCATGTAAGCACTATTCTGCTCAAACCACAGGATTTCTGTTAGAGTTACAATGTGGATTCTCTCTGATACGACTATTCCATCAGTGTGCAATGCAGAGAACCCCAGTTCCTTGCTCCATCTTTCCCAATTGTCCACAAGTCATTAAATTTGAGGCCAAGAGCAAACATTATCACCCAGTCAGTATCTCAGATATCTCTAACCCACAGCCTCTTGTGCCCAATCTGTGGCCAACAACTCAATTTTGAGAAACCATCTTATCTTGGCAGCAGCTTAATTTTGGTGATAACAGATCCCACTGATGGCCAAGTGCTCACAGTTCTCTATCCAAAACACATTCAGCTCCACTTTCCAGGCTAGAGTTCAACAAAAACTTGCCTTCGTGAATTGAAGTTCACACCAACACGTAATGGTTGAGGTGAGAAAGGAACCAGAGCAAGACACAAAGCTGCTCGTGGCTAGTGGGAGATGGGACCTGGTTTTAGGGCTCTCCTCCTGCCATTCCAGATATCCAATGCCTAGACCAAAGAGCTGCAAAGTTTTCTTTTCTTTTCCAATGGAAGATGATATAGAAAAACCAATACTGAAACCAAAGTATTTCAAAGCCTTGGAGGAAAAGGATTGCCCCTTCTTTCTTTTTTTTTTTCTCCACACTCTCTCTCTCTCTCTCTCTCTCCTGTAATAAAAGAGTGGTAGGGAAAGTGGGAGAAAATAGATTAAAGAGAAGTCCAGTGCCTTTCTGAATGACGACTGTAAAATGCTGGGTGCTCAGGCATGCTGGGGTCAATTGGCATGCCAAAAATTACAGCAACAAACTCTGCTTGATTTACTCCCTGCCACCGTCCTCAGACAAAACTCCCTATGCACAGGGATGTCACTCCCTGTTCTGTCTTTCGTAGTATTTGTTGATTTAAGCCAGACCCTTAGGGATTCAATTTCTGTGCAGAACGCAAGGATTTAGCTGCACGGCTGATGTTAATGCTAATAGGATTTGTACAGCTAAACTCCAAGCCTCACCATAAAACTTTCTGCTCTCCTGTTTTCTTAACTCTTTTGCTGCTTTCCCAGTGCTCAACGTGGTGGGATGGTGATTCCCAGCATCCTCATGAGCTCCAAAATCCAACACTGTACCCTAATTCATCTCTGCCACCTATGGGATGAAGCAGAGGTTCACAGTTGATGTGCTTAGCTTTACTCCTTTTAGACTCCTTTATTTCACCTCTGAGATCAGAGTGTGTTTTCTTCACATTTTTTGTACATACAACAACGAAGGGAAAAAATGAGTTGATTTTTGTAGAACCATTAATATCATGTGAGTGGTGATGATGTACCCATCACCACCATGTCCACTAAACCATGTCCTTAAGTAGAATACAGAATCATTAAGGTTGGAAAAGATTTTCAAGTCCAACCCATCCCCATCACACTCAGTAAACCATTTCCCTCTGTTTTTAAATTGCGCAGATTTTGTTACGTTGCATTTTCATTTCATATGGAGATTATTTTCTTAAAAAGCCTCAGAGACAACCTGCAAAATGTCTGTTCCCTATTTGTTGCATATAAAATCATTGCAAAATGATGCTGGCCTATCTATGTCCACTTTTGTATCTGTTTGAAAGTGAGACAACTAAGCCTCCTCGCTCACCCTGGACCTTTCTGAGGACATCTCGTGAATGCCATCATTGGAGATGACCTGCAGGGACGCCTCTGTTTTGCAGCAGTGAGAGGAACAAGGTGTGGATGTGCTGATTCACATAACCAAGTGAGTTTCGAAACAAATAAGCCCCGCCACCACCCACACTTCCCCTTTCATTGGGGTTCAAGCTGCACGGAAGCGTTGTTTTTTAGGGAAACAAACATCTAACAACACCTGTTTCATACTAAAATAATAATCTGGTATTCATTATAGAGAAGGCAGAGGCCCAAGTGTCTGAGTGCTTATCTAGATGTGCCCAATCCTGGCATTTGCCAGTAGCATATTATATTTTCTACATCACATACCACACTTTCTCATAGCATGAAAGCAGACAAGCAGGACTGGGGATAATTCAGGTTTCTCAATGAAGCAGAAATGTGCTCAGAAATGTGTTTGAGCTACCCAGGTACACTGTGATACTCTGGGTTTTCTCCCACCGAAAACAGAGAGGCAGGTATTCCAGCACCAAAACCCCAACTGGGAAATGAGGAGAAACTTAAGGAATAGCTCCATGAGCCTGACCAGCAGGATATGCCAGAACATGGAAAATGGTAGATTGGTAGATTCACAGAATGGTGAAAAGCAGAAATACTGATGCCTTCTTAAAGCACCCAAGGCAACACCCAGAGAGAAGACGTCTGTGCAGCGCTGCTTTGGGATCTCGTAAAACGGATGCAGGGAAAAGTTGGCTGAGTGATGGGAAACCAGCATTTTGAGGAGTCCTGGAGAAAATCATCACGGAATGGCTTAGGTTGGAAAGGACTTCAAAGATTATCAAGAAAAGTGTGATCAGCAGGTCAAGGAAGGTGATTTTACCCCTCTACTCTGCTCTCATGAGACCCCCACCTGGAGTACTGCATCCAATGCATAAAACCTGAGCTACCTTTACTCTGAAAGCCTGATGAATTCATCCATGAGTAAGAGTGACCTGGAGATGATAAATGCGTTTCCTACATGCTCAGTGCTCTGGATGTCACAAAAGTAAGGAAGTGTCATCCCCAGTTTAAACAGATGCACTGGTATTTGTGAGGTGAGTGCCACACTGTGCAAAACTCCTGGCTGTTTTCTTGAAGCTGAAATAAACACTCCCAGCTTCAGATTGTTAACATAGCTGCTTCTGCATCATATGAATGTAGGAGCTTGGACTTTGGGGAAAATCAGCTTTTTGTCTGAATATTCTTTTTTTTTTTTTTTTTTTACATGGCTTCAAACAATGCATGCAAATAGATGCAGAGAGGGATGAACCCTAGGAATTGCTTCTTGCTGCTGAGAATCACCTAAATCTACTTGCTACTAAAGCTCTTTGAAACCTGCGACGTGGGCAGGTCTCCTCACCTTTCTGAAAAAATTTAGTAGAGCCATGTCTCACGTGAGTTGGATTTCATTATTTTCACAACGTACACTACAGATGCTACTACAAAGCATTATTCTGATGAAGATACAAGTGATAAAAGAAATGAGCAAAGTCCTTTGTGAGAAGAATTGTCTTCCTTCCTGCGTGCATTTTGTCTGCTTAGGAACTCGTTCACAACTCCAGTCATCTGCAGCTGAATTCACCTCAAGCTAATGAGGCTCCATACAATGGCATCTTTCAATGAATCTGAAAATTAGGATAGCAGATGGACTTTTTCTGCAGAGGTCCCAAAATTCCTGAAAATCTTGCAATATTTGAGATGGTTTTTGGAGGTACGAGCCTTAAAGGCGATGACATTTGTGTCAGGTGGATGAGAATGGAGAATGTGGCCCAGACTGATATGGGTGCAAGTCAGGGCAGAAGGATGAGAGGGGATCATAGAACCATAGAATCTTTGGAGTTGGAAAAGACCATCTAGTCCAATTGCCCTGCAATAGACAGGAACACTTACAGCACAAGCGGGTTGCTCAGAGCCCCATCCAGCTTGAACTTGAGTGTTTCCAGGAATAGGGCTGGAACTATATACCTTTCAACCTACTCCAGTGATTCTCTGCCCTTATTTAAAAAAAAAAAAAAAAAAAAAAATTCTTCCTTATATCCAGCCTAAATTTCCTCCCCTTTAGTTTGAAGCTATTTCCCCTTGTCATATCACAACAGGTCCTGATAAAAAGTCTGTCCCCTTCTTTCTTACAGCTCCCCTTTAGATACTGACAGGCTGCTCTCAGGTCTCCCTGGAGCCTTCTCCAGGCTGCACACAGAATCATAGAATCATAGAATGGCCTGGGTTGAAAAGGATCACAATGATCATCTAGTTTCAACCCCCTGCTATGTGCAGGGTTGCCAACCACCAGACCAGGCTGCCGAGAGCCACATCCAGCCTGGCCTTGAATGCCTTCAGGGATGGGGCATCCACAGCCTCCTTGGGCAACTTGTTCTAGTGTGTCACCACCCTCTGTGTGAAAAATTTCCTTCTAATATCTAACCTAAACCTCCCTGTCTCAGTTTAAGACCATCCCCCCTTGTTCTATCACTATCCACCCTCATCAACAGCCGTTCCCCATCCTGTTTACATGCTCCCTTCAAATACTGGAAAGCCGCAATGAAGTCTCCCTGGAGCCTTCTCTTTTCCAAGCTAAACAAGACCAGTTCCCTCAACCTTTCTTCACAGGAGAAGTGCTCCAGCCCTCTGATCATCTTAGTGCCCTCCTCTGGACCCGCTCCAAGAGCATCCACCAGGACCCCCAAGTCCCTCTCCGCAAGGCTGCTTGCTCTCAAGGAGATCTTCCCCCAGTTTGTACAAATACCTGGGATTGCGCTGATCCAAGTGCAGCACCCTGCACTTGGCCTTATTGAACCGTATCAGGTTTTCATGGCCCACTTCTCCAGCCTGTTCAGATTCCTCTGGATGGCTTCCCTTCCTGGTGTGTTGACTGCACCACTCAGCTTGCTGTCATCTGCAGACTTTCTGGGGGTACACTCAATGCCCTCATCTGTGTCATTGATGAAGATGCTGAAGAGCACCAGTCCCAAGACCAACCCCTGAGGGACATTGCTTGTGACCAGCCTTCACCCTGACACAGAACCATTGATCACAACCCTTTGCCTGCGTCCAGGCAGCCAATTCTTCATCCATCCAACGGTCCATCCTTCAAATCCACACCTCTCCCCTTTAGAGAGAAGGATGTGGTGAGGAACCATGTCAAAGGCCTTGTAGAAGCTCAGGTATATGACATCCACCGCCCCTTCCCCGTCCACCGAAGCCGTCACTCCATCATAGAAGGCCTCCAGATTGGTCAGTCACGATCTGCCCTTTGGTGAAGCCATGCTGGCTGTCTCGAATCACTTCTTTATCTTGTATTTGCCTTAACATAGCTTCTAGAAAGCAGAGGTGAGGCTCACCGGACTGTAGTTTCCAGACTCTTCCTTTCTTAAAAATAGGAGTAATGTTTCTCTTTTTCCAGTCACTGGGGACTTCATCAGACAGTCATGATTTTTCAAATATGATGGAGAGCGGCTCGGCAACCACATCAGCCACCCCTTTCAGAGCCCTAAGATGGATATCATCCAGCCCCATGTACTTATACATGTTCAATTTCATGAGGAGGACTCGGACTTGTTCCACTGTTACAGCGGGACAGAAACCACTCCCCTCACCCTCCCCTACAGGCTCAGGGTCCTGGCAGACATGGCAAGCCTGACCACCCACGAAAACCAAGGCAAAGTACTCATTGAGTACCTCAGCTTTTTCTATTTCTGAGGAAGCCAGCTCCCCATTACCTTTCATCAGAGGGGGAACATTCTCCGTGGCCTGTCTCTTCCTATCTATGTACCTTCAGAACCCCTTCTTGTTGTCTTTCACATCCCCCACCAAGTTCAGCTCCATCTGTGCCATGGCTTTCCTAATCCTATCTCTACACACACGGATAACAGTCCTGTATTTCTCCCAGGATACACAACCCTGCCTCCACTTTCTTTATATTTCCCATCTCTTTTTCCTTAGTTTATGCTGCGGGTCCTTGCACAGCCATGACACCTGCCCCCCCTGCTCGACTTCTTCTGCTGGGGGATGCAGAGCTGTTGCACTCTCAGAAAGGTGTCCTTAAAGAGCTGCCAGCTTTGTTCTGTGCCCATGCCCTTAAGGTCAGCTTCCATCCCCAGTTCTCTCAGCTTATCCTCAGAGGAGAGATGCTCCATCCCTTGGATCATTTCTGTGGTCCTCCTTTGGACATACTTGACCAGGTCCACATCTCTCCTGCACTGAGGACTCCACATCTGGACGTAGTACTTCAGGTGAGGCCTGTCCAGTGCAGAGCAGAGGGGCAGGATCAACTCCCTCATCCTGCTGGCCACGCTGCTTTTGAAGCAGCCCAGGATACAACCAGAAATGCATGAGGGCACATTGCTGGCTCATATCTGACTTACCATCTACCTGTACTCCCAAGACCTTTTTTGGTAGGGCTGTGCTTCATCCTTATATCCCCAGATTTACAAAGCTGCCAACACCATCCACCCCTCATTTCGTCCCCTAGACAAGACTTCACCTCTCTGCCAGCCTGGTCAGCAAAGGCAAGTTGGCGTAATGGAAGCTCCCAGAAGCATGGAGAAGCAGAAATGTCCCCTCGGACACCAGAGCAGCACTGAGGAATGTCACTGTCACAGACATGCAGACGTTCCTCAGTGCACTACATCTGGGTGACACAAAGAGAATAGGGCTGAATTTCTAGTGGTGATGCAGCTGTTTCCTATGGAAATGCAGGCTGTCCTTAGCTTGTGCCGTCGGGATTTCTATTAGGTTTCCTGTATTAGTTGCAAGGAAAAAAGTCAGTGTTTTGAGCTGTAAACATAGCAATGTATTTGTTCCTGCTGACTTGCCCCATCCTTGAGCCTCACCGTTTGCAGATGGTCCTATAATTACTGTTTGCGTTCCCATCATATCTTTTTGGGACATGTGTTTTGTGTTCACATTTCTCCAGTCTCTCTGTTTTGTGAATCACACTTCATAAAATAATGGCTACCCAGGGAACGCGAGGCATAACATTTTATTCTTCCCGTGCATATGAATTTTTCACTAGTGTTGCCATGATCCAGCTCATAAGACTGAGCCCTTGCTTTTAATCTGTATTTGGCAATATTCTTAAGCACACTCCTACTTCTCACTTCAGGCCATGATAATACTGAAGTATGTTTTTAACTCTTACTCCTGTGATTTTCTGCTTTAATTCAATCCAACCTCATTTCCTGGTCCCTACTATGCTCATCTCAAAAGCCAATTTCATTGTCCCTCTCTTTTTTTTCTAAATCCCCATCAATGCATTTGGCTCACAGCACTTACATGTTCCTCACTAAAGCACAGCGATGTCTTAAGATGAAAGGCAAAATAAGAAATATAACATAACAACCCCCTTTCTTTTGCAGTGCACATGTGCTGAGTTTCCCTGACACCATTTATTGGTAGAAGACAGCATCTGATGCAACTGCAACAACTTTTTTAAAACTAAATATATATATGTGTATTAAAACCTTCATAGCAGCAAAGCTAAAAACAGATGCTTCCCTCAGTCTCAAGCACAATGCTTTGCATTTGCCATTTTTGCAGGTAACGAGATCATCTAGGGCACCTTCATGCAGTCAGATCCCTCTTATTCAGCCCAAATCCCTCCTGACTGCTTTCAAGGGAAAAGGGGAAATATTTCACCCTGTTCAGAATGAGCAAAAGCTGATGTTTGAACAGAAATCTCAGCGGAAACTGCTTATGTAACCACAGCTGGTATGTTGCGCACCTAAATACTGACAGCCAATTTACTTCTTGGTGTAATATAATTCCAAGTCAGTCAATAGAGCCCCACCAGGGATTAATTTGGTCTTTAGTATTTACTGGGTTAGCCTCACAGTCAGGGCTGGAGGGGGAAGGAGAGGGACTGCTCCTTTTCTTTTGCTGCTACAGTCAGTGCAGCACAAGCATTTTACTGATGTCGAGGAATCAGTAGGGCTGAGGTAATTCCACTACTCCAGAGCTGGGGATGGTTTCTTGGTGCCTGTTCATTTGAGGAGGTGCCTGGAAAAACTGCAAAGAGCACTGAGCAGGAGAAGCAAGGGCTAAGTTGCTTTGGTACAGAAAGCAGCCAGAGGAGCTGGGAAGTTTTTTCCAGGGCAGGGAGCAGTGCTTGCAATAGAAAGGGCAGCTGCATGTGAGTAAGCCTAGGCTGTTTCCTTTCAGGGACGGCAGAGCTGATTAAGCAAGTACCTGAGGTTGGAAAACCTGCATGTCATGTTACTTTTTGCTGAAGGAGCAGAGGTTGTTCTCTTTTGTTAAATGAAACCAAAAGCCTTCTCTTACACTAGTTGTAGTACTATTTTTTTCAGTTCTTATTAACAGGTCTCCCTTGCTAGAGACGAATTTGTAACCCAGCCCCATCATGCCAGGTGCCATGTGAAGACATGACCTCAGGGATCCTGTGCTACCTGGAAAGGTAGGAGCTGGCTATCGTCCCGCTCTTCGCTCTTCCTTCCCTAAGGCCTGACCAAGGAACCAGTCAGAGCAGGATCCTCCAGACTGCCATGACTTGCTGCTTTCCGTGTGTGAACTTACCTGTTGTACACCTTGCTGCCTAAGCCTCCCAGCCTGTTTGCAAGCTGCCTATGTCACGATGCTTTCCATCCACAGTGGTGTGTTTTGCAGGCGCTGGTGCTGATTTGTGTGGAGAAAACCCGGCCCTTAATTCCTGCTGGATTGTGCTGGAGCTGTGGAGGTTTACATCTTCTTCTGGTCAACCCCATAGCCCACCAGAGATGAGGAATACAAATCCTTCTCCTGCAATCCTATGTGTTGTTCCTTTCCCCAAAAAACAAGCCAGAAGTTGAGATAGGAACATCTCCTGTTGGGACTTTGGTGATTTGTTTTTTTGTTGTTAATGAAAGAAAGGGGAAAAAAACAGCCCAAGTCTCATCTGCTCAGTGTGCTGATGGGTTGAAGAACAGCAGACCCATGGCTGTGTTTTTCTGCAATCAGCAATTAGCTTTATATTTTTTCCTTCTCCTCATCCCTCTGAGAAAGGAATGATGGAAGGCCCCACTTCAGAACAAATTGGGTTTTTACAAAGGGAGGGAGCTTTGCAGGTGGCTTTGTGTCATACTCCTGGTAGGACTCTGGAGGATACAGTCTTCTATTCTTGACTTCCCATCCTAAAGATGTCCTGTTCTGGGTACTTGGAAGAGTGATTTCACCTCCACCTTTTCTGAAAACAAGCTGTTAAATATGTGAATTCCCTCTACTTATCTTTAAATTTCAGCATCAATTCTAAGCAAATATTTGCCTCGTGAATGCTGGGAAGATGTAGTTTTATTTGCAGGAATTACAGTGCAACTTAAGCTACATGTAACACAGACTAAATGGTGGTAGGTACAGGCTGGAGAGTAAAGGAGAACCGCTAATTAAAATGTGAGGTTCATTCATGTGCCTTGATCTTTTATTTTTATTTGGAAGACCCCAGGTGAACACTCCAGGCAGCCTGTTAGAATCATGCTTGTATTTTCTTGCAGCCTCACTGTGGGTCACTCAGTGCAGGAGCAGGTTTCCAAAAACCTGCTCCTGCACTGAGTGACCCACAGTGAGGCTGCAAGACCAACAGCCCTTGTGCATCAGTCCTCCAAGGGGCTCTGGCCTTGTCCCCATGCCAAAACCCTCCTGAGCTTCCCTGCTAAATTACTGAAGCCATATTGTGAATGTCACAGTAGCAACATACAGTTCCCGAGATTTGTAATTTCCAGTGCCTTCATTTTTCTGCTCCAAAGCTGGGTTCTGTTCAGCTAACAGAGTCCAAGGAAGCTGATTTCTGAAGCTGCTGAAACACATCTAATGACTGGTGTGAGCATGTTCTCTGTTATTTTAAAATTTAACTCACTCTAGTGCTCAGCGGTGCTTTAGTTACCCTCCTGTTGGCTGGGGCTTGCTGCAGAGGGAAGGACTCTACTAAAAATGTAATTTTTACAGGGCAGTTTGGCAGAAACGTGAGTATCAGGGGGGAGAAGCGCGATGCAGCTCTCTGCTCTGAGGAGAGAGGCAATCCTTAGCGCTGGGTGATGCTCAGCTGTGTTAAATGGAGGCCGCAGAAGTCCCATTCAAAGAGGATGCTTCTGCAGGGAAAATGGGGTAAAGGAGAGCATTTCAGTGTCTCTCTCTTTTTAAGGACAGTAGCTAACCCCTAAAGCAGGTGATGGAGAACAAGAATGATTCTGCAGTGCTGTATCGATGGAGCAAGCTGTCATGTGGTTTTTGATAGAAATCCACTTATTTTATAATTAGGGGCTTATAATAACATGGGGCTGCACCTTTTACTGCAGATTTTAGTAAGTGACTCAGTAGTGACTGTGGCTGCACTGTAAAGCATGGCCATACCTCCCGGGGCAGCCTCCTAAGTGAAACTGGGGACACATCCCTGTCTTTCCACACATTATGTTCTGCTAGGTATGTAAAATATTTGCTAACTTCTCATTAGATAATGCTGTGATGGTGGTCTCATAAATCCTTGCATGAACGGTTTCCCATTTGAATGCTGCTGAAGAGCCGGGGAAGCTCATTGTTCAGACTGATAGGAGCGTGCACTACTTTCCAATAGGGGATGTGCTCATACAGAGAGCTGCAGATAAAGGCATGCATACTTCCCTTGCTGCCTTCCAGGACTGTAGCTGTTTGGGCTATTTCAGCTCTGTTCTTTTCTGCTGCATCACCAACGATTGGTATTTGTTTCAGGCAGGCTTCTGGTTGATTTGTACATCACGCTCAGATGCAGTGTTCACCACCACCGGGGGCTCCCATGCAGAGTTCTGACCCTCTGGATGGGATTCCTCTTCTCCTACGGCACTCCAGAAGCATGGCAGTCAACAGAATTCACTGATACACAATCAAGTGGGGCTCAAATCCTGACTGGGGGAAAATGCTGGATTGTCACACACATTGAATGCAGAGGAAGCAATGAAACTTTGGCTTAAAATTTAAGGAAATCACACTTTTTTTTTTTTTTTTTTTTTTTTTTTTTTGAGTCAGTGCCTCCAAATAGTTGAATTCTCCCTTAATTTCATCCTGCATAGACTTTGGGCCTGGCTAAGATCACAGCAGACACTGATTTTGCTCTTTCTTGCTAGGTCCTTTGGACCTCCACAAGAAGGGCAGAAAAAAAGCACGTTAGCCTCCTAGTTTCCTGCAGCTATGCTGCATTTCAAGCAGACTCTTAGAGCTGGAGAAGACTTAACTTACGGTGTACGTTGCCAAGAGAGGTGGTGGAAGCCCTGTCCTTGGAGGCATTCAAAGTTAGGCTGGATGGGAGCACCTGATGGAACTGTAGGTATCCCTGTGCATTGCAGGGGAATTGGACTAGATGGCCTTTAACGCTCCCTTCCAATGCAAACGATTTCATGATTCTATGATTTTTCCCTCTCAGTTGCTTGTTCCATACACTGAACTTCTCAGAAGTTGAGGAGTGAAAACAAGCTAACAACAAAAAAATACCACCATGAAAGTTGCACCAACCCAAGACACCATATCTGTGATAAAACAATGTATCACCCGTGGGTTTTTAAATCAGTTTTGTCAATATGTGGAGGGGGTTGACTGCCATGCTGGTTGGGAGACAAAAGGAATTGCTGCTGTGTGTTGGGACTGTTGGAGGAGTCTGTGTTGGAAGGGTTTGTGTTGGAGGAGTCCTCTGGGCTGGGCACAGTGATGAGGACATTGAGCCAAGCACTGGGGATCTGGCCTTTTTTCACCCCAAAACATGCCATAATTTAAGCCTACGAGGTGGGTAGAAATGCCCAAGATTGCCATATACTGACACAAAACTGCGACCATCTTTGCACCAAGCAGTAGGATTGCCCTTCTTCATGGCTGCACCATCAGCATGACTTCTCATGTGTCACCCACGCCAAGTTTTTCTCCCCCGCACCCTGTGAAGTGAAACTTTTTCAGCGTACAGCGCATAAAGGGGACAAACAATGGGAAACAAACGGCCCCGAGGGGTGACAGTTGGACGGGAGCGGGTTCTCCTCAGGAAACCACCCGTTGCAGCTGCTCTCTTGGGGAGGCTGTGTGAGGAAAGCTGAGGGTCCAGGGGCTCGCCTGGGGCCCCTCAACTTTTGTTCATAGCCCCTTGGTGTGACGAGCTCCCCCGGGGACTGTCAACCAGCCATTGGGGACGGGCACAAGGCTCTGGGGAGGAGCAGAGCCCGCGGCAGGGCGAAGGACCGCCGACGCTGTGAGGGGCTCCCTCGAGGCTAGCGGGGGCGGGGGGGGGCCGCGGGCCTCTGAGGGGACGGGATCGGGGGGCGGGGCCGCTCGCGGCGATTGGCCGACGGCGGCGAGCAGGGCCGATCGCCATTGGTCGCCGCGGCGAAGCGAGCGGCGGAGCGGCGGGCGGCGATTGGCTGTGGACGAGGAAGCAGGAAGGAGGACGGAGGGGCTGGGCGGCTTGCGGGGAGTTCGCGGCGAGCGGCGGCGGTAGCGGCGGCGCCTCCTTCCCTCTCTCACCCACCCCCCCCTTTCTCCCTTCCCTCAGCCCCCGCCCCCCCTCCCCTCCCTCCGGCCCCCGCCCCGCTCCCGGCCTCTGCGCGCCGCCCGCCCGGGCCGCGCCGGATCGCGACGCCCTGCGGCGAGGGCGGGCGGCGGCGGCGGCGGCGGCGGCGGGGAAGAGCGCCTCATCCCCATCCCGGTGCTGGCGGAGGAAGCGACGCTGACGCAGCAGCGCGGAGCCCGGCGTTCGGGCGCCGCTGGATCTCGCCCCACCCGGGGTGAGTCCCCACGCGGTGAGGCGGGAGCAGGTGCCGGGCCGCCGAGCTCCGGGAACTTTGGGCGAGGGGGTGGGAAGCGGCAGGTGGGGGGGCCGGGCCCGGGCGGGCAGGTGCGGGCGGCGGTTGGGAGCGGGGCCGGGCCTGCGGCGGGGCCGCTCCCCCGGGGCTCGGCGGGACAAAGGCGGCGGGGCCGGGGAGGGGGGGCGGCTCCTGAGGGGGAGCGGCTCCGCGTGGGTCAGCGCCGAGGCGGTCCCTTGAGGAGGGGGAGCGGCCCCGCGTGGGTCTCCCTGAAGCGGTTCGTGAAGGGAGCGTCCCCGCGTAGGTTCCTCCGAAGCGGGTCCTGAGGGGAACGGCCCTGCGTGGCTGTGCGAGGGAGAAGTTGGCGTCGGGCGGCTGCGTTTTGTAGGACCCCAGTCCGAACCCGCACCTCAACACCCTACGCGCTCCTCGATTTGTGGGACCTTCTCCCCGTTTTGTCCCACGCCCGGTGCAGGTGCTCAGGAGCCGTGCTTGAGTTTGGATTTACAGCCCCATCTCTTCACCCTTTCCTCTTCGTGCTGCACTTGCCCGTTTGCACATCTCTCGCCGTTGGACCCGTTGCTCCGTTTCCTCTTCTTCTTTTGTGTAGCAGAGCTTCTAATGGAGGCAGCTTCGCTGGCTCCCTCTTTTCCAGCTGCTTCCACGAGACCGGCGCATGTGACCGGGCCGAGCTTTAAGATCTTAAGGGGGGGAAAAGGGGGAAAAAAAAAAATATCAGCATTTGGGATATATTCTCATCTCTGCCTCTTCCTTCCCATTCTCCTTGTGGAAGAGGGTTTGGTTGGATTTTAACACCCCAACCCTTCCCCCCCCCTCCTCCCCCCCACCGGCCCGAAGTCAGAATTGTCGGGAGCTTTCGGATACTCGTTCCATTCAGTGCTTAGGTGCAATTGAAGGTCGAGCTCTTCGGTCCTGCTGATGAGCACTTAGTTTTGGGGTCTTCATATTCTCAGCTGAAGGCTTCCTGTTGTTGTGTGATGGACTGATGCTTCTGAAACGTGAATGTGGTTGAAATAGCAGTGTGCTGCTGGTATCTTTACCAGGAATATCCTGCTAAAGTGTTTATCCTGAGCCATTCTTGGTGTGTGTCATCTTTGAGCTACCTCAGTCCTTCCCGAGTTCAGCTGGAGCTCTCTGAATACTTGTTTGTGGTCATGAAGTGTGCCTTAGGCTGATTTACCAGCACTTTAATTTTTTATTATTATTATTATTATTTGAGCATTGATTTCTGTTTGTTTTCCTAATTAATTCAATGCAGTGATGGAGCAGCAGCGTGGGTTTCCCAACTGCTGTGTCTGTGGTGACATGTAGCATTACTCCTGGGTATAAAATCAGCTGGAAAACCCCAAACTTGTGAGTGACATAACTTTGTGGGAGTGGAAAACCCTTCCTGGATATGCTCCCTTTGGCATGGACTGACAGTGACGTTTGAATGGTACAATTTTACTGAGAACTGTTGTGTTTGGAGGTAAAAGCAATTGGAACCTTACTTTGTAGCCCAAAGTTGTTGGTTTAGAAGCTGCTGGGTTCTTTTGACTAAGTTTAAGGTTGTGCTTCGTCTTTCTTAGAACCATCTGCAATACCTTGTTGCCAACCTGGTAATATTATTTCTGTGGGATTTTTCCTCTTGCTGGGCAAATTGATACCAATGGTGTTGGTTGTTACTGTGTGATCATGGCACTGTATGGACTGGGGGACTGGTGGATATCCTTTTGAGACAGCTTTTGGTCACTATTTTTGGGAAATCAAGCAGGTGAATCTGGTGCTGGAGGTAGTGCAAATGGTGTGGATTTTTGTGCCCCATTGGTTAACTGTAGCAATGCAGCCCATGGCAGTAACAAACCACTGCTTCCTGCCCAAGCAGCCGAGCTGATGGAGTTACGGCTAGCGTGTTGTTATAATACATGAAACAGCAGTTTGGATAACTGAGAAATACAAAATCTGGAAAATAAACACCCTAGAGAAGCTGTAAAATTAAAACTTGTGTGTTGTGCCATGGGCTGGCACCATTCCGGATATCTCTGTATGTGATGGTGAGGAAAGTGTGGTGGCTTCTAGGGGCTTTCCTCCCAGCCCATAAGGTTTTCTGATGATCTCTTTTGCTTTGCTTCACTTTCCAATGTGTTTGTGTCATCTGAAGGCAGGTTACTGATGGCCTGTGTTCAATCTGTTTATTTTTGTGCCCGCAGCTCTATGTCAATCTTCAGTATTTCCTCTAACGGTGAAGGTTGAGGACCGTTGGTAACTTTTGGATGTAAAGTCTGGAAAGGGGAGAAAGGAAAAAAGGAAGAGTTTTCTAGCTGGTACTCACAGGGAGTCATGCCCTTCCAATTAATTCTGGAAGCCTTTGGGGCAAAGGGTGATTCTTTGGAAATGCTAGTAGCCATCCAGCACCAGCCTCTGCACACTTCTAATGGAAAAAAAAAAAAAGTAAATACATATATTAAAATGTGTGGCCAGATTGCTGCTCTTAAACGAAGGAATTACTTCTGATGAGAGTGTTGTGAAACCCTCTTACGTTTTTGCACTTACAGCCTCCCCATGCTGGCAAGCAGTGTCCTTTGAACAGGGAAGATGTGTTTAAATCTAAAACTGATGGATTTGTTTCTCAATACAGAAAGAAATACGATTGGTTGGAAAAGTGCAATAGGCCTTCATCCACTCACTGCCCAAACTTGATTGTTAGCATTTACTTTTACTGGAAAGAAGTAAAATTAAGTAGGAAGTTGCAGTGTTTCTGTGAAAGTGAAGAATCCTCCCTTGAAAGAATGGGGTGAAGGCAATATTGTGTTAGTGTGAGATGAGGGAGTGCTGTTGTCATTAAAGCAAAAGCGTAGGGTATCATTAAGCAGAATAAATGCAAATCTGGTTTAAGATGAATTCGTTTTGCACCTGTTCTCTCACTTATGTCAATATTTGGGAATTGGGATTTAATTAATCTCTTAAATGTTATTTCTTCTCTTGTGATGCAAGCAAAACCCCATTGAAGACAGGGCAGAAACTGAAGCTGGCTGGGTGCACCAAATGTGGTCAGCTGGGAGAGACAGGCAGCCTGAGCCTCTTTGTTAAATATTTTCTTTACATGTTAAGTCTCTGCATGAGCATGGATGCATTAATATAAATCCCAAAGAATGTTTCAGGTGAATTTGTGGTAGAAGTCACTGAGCTGAGGGCATCCAGCCTCCACCTGGGCGGGAGTAGCTGAAGTGAGGATAACGGTTTTGGAGATATGGTTAGTTTTCCTATACTCAGTTCATCACTGGTAAGCACTGGATTTCAGGAGTATCTTCTGCAGGGGTGTGTGGTTGTTGACTGCAAGCAAGCTGAAAATGAGACATGGGACACTTGTGCTCTTTGCCTGATGTGCTCAAGCAATGCCTGGGCTCGCTTGCGTTAAGTGGTGGGGACGGTTGGTCCTTCCTTGGCTGGTTAAAGTACCGTGAAAACATGCGGTGTAGTTTGATGTGAGACTGGTGGCTCTAAGCAAACACACTTGGTGTGCGTAACTACACTGTTAGCAGTGGAGCATGGCAAATAAACACTTATTAAGACGGGAAAGGAATGTGCATCGGCTCACTGAGAGCACAGCATGACCAGGGTCTCACTTGAAGCTTTTCATGCAGGAGCACTCCTTCTACCACCTTCTAAAAACCCTGCCTTGCAGATGCATCTTCATTAAGATGTTTGGTTTGCTTACTGCTAAGGGCTGCTTCCAGCTGTTCTTTTTGCAGTTCTTCCTTTGCTGTTTGAGTGTCCCAGCTCACAGTAGGGGATTTTGTGAGGTGCTGACTGCAGCGCTGGGATGAAGACCAGCCTCACAGTGATGGAGAGATCAGGGCAGGGAGGCTTTGCACGTGTCGTGGCACCTCCATCCCCTGCAGAAGCAGAGTGGTGCAGCAGCGTAGTTGCTCTTGAGGTGCTCCTGGTGCTATTCCACATGTTGGGAATTGCGCACAGAGCAGCTGGGCTGAGTCAGGATGCTTTTGGCACCTGTAGTCATGGGATCTATTAAATTTGCTAAATTGCATCATGTTTGAGAATAAGACAGTGCTTTGCTTCAGAGCTGCAGGTTGCTGTGTTCCTTGTGTCCTGATTTTCTGGAACAAAGGTGTGACTAAAGAAGGAAACGATGATTTTCCCTCCTGCTTTGTAAGCCATATCACAGGAATGCTTTCTGGCACCCATTGTTCTTCAAGCAGTTTTTTTTTTTTTTTTTTTTTTTTTTAAGAGCTTTCTCCTGCTTGGCTTTGAGTGCGTGTGGCTTGCCCAGCTCAGCAGACTTGGTCTGTATAAAAGGTCTCGTGTTTTAATGTCTGCTTGCATATTGATATTTCAAATTATTTACGATGCTTTCAGAAATAAAGAGGAGGTGCTTCCTTTCAATTGACTCAATGCTGACAGCTTTGCTGCCGTCTGAATGATCATCCTTGAAATAAAATCCCAGCTCTGGAGAAGTACCGAGCAGCGTGGGCACTGCTGCCTTGTCCCTGCACCGCGCACGGCCTTCTATTGTTCCTGGCTGTGGCCTGTGCAAAGCGCTGAAAATAGCCCGCTCCCGTCTGCCTTCATGCTGCACAGCGTTCTATCGTGTCCTCTTTGTGTCTTTGCCTGCTGAATACCTAGCTTGGGATTACATCCGCAGCCAAGGAGCTGCGGGTACGCACGGAGGAGAGGCAGGAGCTGACTTTTGCAGGCTGGAGGGGCAGACACTGCGGTGGGGAGCACAGCTGAGCAGCAGCACCGCGGTGCTCACAGTGCTGCCTGAGTCGGAAAGTGCCTGCTCGGCACAGAGCCTTTGCTGGGGAAGTTCTTTCAACTGGATTATTTTTTTTTATTATTATTTAACGAGGCCCTAAAATGGAGGGGACTTGGTGAGGGTGACAGTGTTATGTGAGTGTGCCGGGGGAGCGAACATGTTCTGGCTGATCTGGGAATAGCATGGAAGGGGAAAGGATTTGTGGAGGAGGGTATTAATGCATCTCCCTCTGCAGAGGGAGGATGGAGGTGCAGTGTGGAAGCAAACAGCAATAATCATATTGATAAACAGCAATGATTTGGAGGGATGAGTAAAGTGAAGGGTGATGTTTATTTAACAAAACAACATACAAATATGCAAGAAGCATGTTTGATTTTGTTTTTTTTGTCTAGCTTGGAATCAGTGCAGGAAACCAAAGCTGGAGATGAAACCATCTTTCCAGTGTGAGGAAGGTAGCAGAGGAAAGAGGTTTGTCTGCTGTAATCATGTGCAGACCAAGAGGAAGAGGGGTTTTCTTTAGGACACCTGGCTAAATGACAGGTGACATTCTGGACAGGTGAATCTCAAATTGGGAATTCTTTACATTTCAGCCAACTGCACAAGGAGCAGAGCTGAACTTAGCTTTTATGGGTTTGTGCCCTGAATCCCAAACGTAGTAAACCCAGTTCTCCTACGTATCCCTAACTGTTTAGTGAATGATTTACAATCATAGAATTGCCCAGGTTGGAAAAGACCTTCAAGACCATCAAGTCCAACCACAATCTGACTGTAACTCTAACAAACCTCTGCTAAATCATGTCCCTGAGCACCACATCCAGATGGTTTTTAAACATATCCAGGGATGATGACTCAAACACCTCCGTGGGTAGCCTATTCCAGTGCTTAACAACGCTTTCTGTAAATAATTTTTTCCTGATATCCAACCTAAACGTCCCCTGTTGCAACTTGAGGCCATTTCCCCTCGTCCTGTCACCAGTGAGAAGAGACCAACCCCGCTCTTACTGCAATCACCTTTCAGGTACTGGAAGAGAGCAATGTGTGATTCTGTGAATAAAGTCTGCCCTCAGCCTCCTTCTGACTAAACAGCCCCTTCAGTCTCTCCTTGTAGGGCATGTTCTCTGAGCCCTTCCCCAGCCTTGTTGCCCTTCTTTGGGCCTGCTCCAGCACTTCAATGTCCTTTGTGTACTGAGGTGCCCAAAACTGAATACAGTACTTGAGGTGAGGCCTCACTGATACCAAATACAGGGGCAAGATGACTTCCCTGGTCCTGCTCATCACAACTCCTGATACAAGCCAGGATGCTGTTGGCCAGGGCACACTGCTGGCTCATGTTCAGCCGACTCTCCATCAGAACACCAAAGTCCCTTTCCATCAGGCAGCTTTCCAGCCACTCCTCCCCAAGACTGCAGGGTTGTATGGGGTTGTTGTGACCAAAATGCAGGATGACACTAGGCCCTATTGAAACTCATGCAGTTTACCTTGGCCCATCGATCCAGTCTATCCAGGTCCCTCTGTAATGCCTTCCTATCCTCTGGGAGATCAACGCTTCCTCCCATCTTGGTGTCACCTGCAAATCTACTGAGCATGCACTCAGTCCCCTTGTTGAGATCATCAATAAAGATGTTGAAAAGAAGTAGCCCAAGTACTGAGCTGTGGGGAATGGGGAACCTTGTATCAGTGGAGGCAGGATATCTGTGCCCCTTCTCCCTCTCAAGAGCCCTATCATTTTTTTCCTCACATTCTTAGGTACTTTATTTAAAGGATGATGTCTAGGAATGTAATAGGGATTTCTACCATTTTTCTTGTGTTCTGGTTGCAAAGAGGCAAAATATTTCAAAGCTGGGAGAGAACAAACAGCCCTATTAGGGAGGGACTGTTTAATCAGCCTTAAAATAGAAATTGAAAAAGTCGTTTCCATTTGTTCCAATATCCATTTCTTTTCAGGTAGTGGAAGAAGAGCCAGAGAATAATTGTTTCAGAATAAATTGCCAGCTTTTCTGAAACTGCTGTTCAGAGACCTCTGTAAAGATACGGTTTTAAGACCCTGAGCCTCTTGATGCTGAGCAACAAAGAGGATGCAGCTCTGCTTACGGACTGTAGCTCAGTATCTGAGCATTAGATCTGCTCCAAAACAGTTGTTAGGAATACACTGCAGTCTGGCACCAAGGTTCTTTGTGCAAGCATACAGTGCAGGTGCATTGCTACCTGTGAACTGTGTCTGCGCTGAGCCTATGAGTGATTTCCATCACTTGTCCCGTCTGAAACCACTAACAAGCTGAAGAACTTTTCTGTGTTCTTGGTGTTTAACAAAAATGAAATGCTTCCCTCCAAACAAAAATGTTTCTTTTGTGTTAATACAACGAGTAATTGCTGACCTTGCTTAGGGTTCTGCCTCAAAGCTTGTTACCAAGTAATTAGGTGATTCTTGAGCTTTCCACAAAGAATGGAGGGCTTCCAGTGTGCTTTTTGCACTGATATTGTGACTTATTCTGAGAGTTGGCCTTGAATTTCAGGCTGCTCAAAACTCCATCTGTCCACTAAATGTATGTCAATCCAACTTAGGCTTGCGTATGTTTCCAAGGAAACCATTGGAGGCAATGGTGAGAAATGGACCATGGAGGGGCAGGAAGGTGAGCACACCAGAGACATTTCTGCTTTTTGGTACTCCAACATGATTAAAACCTGGTTAGCTACAAAACCCTGTACAGAATAGCGTGTGGAATTCTTCCTTGTTTGACAAGGCTGTAGGTGGGCTGTTGGGTGTAGATAAAACATAGTCAATTAAAATAAAAAGTGAAGTGGCTTTGGGGGCTGCCCTCAAGATTTCATTCCAGCTCTTAGAACTTAATGTTTCCCCATTGCTTTGCATAGTGCTGTCCTAATTTTCCCATATAAAAACCTGTCGATCCTCCTCTGGACTGAGAGCAGTAAATGTTTGCTCTTTCCTACCCAAAGGAGTCTCAGTTTTTGTTTGTTTGTTCTTTAAAGACAAGTTGAAAATTTAGGCAAATCAAAAATCAGTATCCTGGTTGTGTTAAAAGAGCAGCAAAGCATCTTGAGTGCTGTACGCACAGTATTTCTGCGCTGTTTCAGTACTGTGATAGGTGATGCTGAAAGAATTGGAGAAGTGGGTGAGTATCTGCTTGCTCTTACCTCAGGAAGTGCTGCAGTACCTCGAGGCTCATCTCCCACCCAAGGCAAAAGGAAACCTGAAAGATTACCCTGAGCAGAAAGTTGTGTGGCTTGTTGCTCTCTTATTTTGTAGCCCCCTCAGCCTACTGTATGGATCATCGCAGAGAACTCATGGGACTTTTATATCCATGGGGCTCTGAAAAGCTTCTCTGCTCTTTGTTCTAAAGTTGTACGGAGACAGAGACAAAATTTGCACTTGGTTTCTGTTCAGAATAAATGAGTTTTCCCCCGTTAATAGGAATTTCCCTTTAACTGAGAGTTTAAATTCTCTAGCAGTCAGAATTGCCTTGCTTTCCAGAGAGAGGTGTATTTCTGCCTGTTAACACAGCCATTAAATAAAATGTTTATCTTGGCTTCTGGAATGAATAGAGAGATTCTCACTTTGGAGCTCTAAACCTGATTGCTATCTGTCATTTAGTTTAAAGAATGCTGCTAGCTTGCTCAGATTTAAAAATATTTTACTGTGACAAATAGCTGAAGCAGAAGCAGAAATCCTGGTGTCTGGGGATATCCTGCATGGTTGTATTGTATCCTTGTGTATTGTAACTGTAGGCTGAGGCTGAAGCTCCTCAGCTCTAAGCTCTTTGCAGCTGTCGTCCGACATCAAATCGGATCCTCTTTGGATCAAATCTCTGAATATTTGGACTGCCAGCAGCAAAACTGGCTCTGGTAGTCTTGGACTCTGGGACAATGTGGTGGTGCACGGTGGGGGGCCTTTGCAGTGCATGCTTTTTTTATCAACTGCTTACCCATCTGTGTCTGCACGTACTGTGGGTAAGCCAAGCCTGCTGCATGCAGCTTTCTTCTCTCTTCCAGCAGCTCCTGGAAACTTTCTGCCGGTTCTTCCATCGTTCAGTCAGGAGCTGTGAGTGTCTCCTGCTGCCGCTTTGGCTCAGTGTCAGCTGGCAGCTCCTCCAGCTGCAGGCATCTCTCTCCGGTCAGATTTACAGCAATCCAGTTGAGAATTTTGTCTGTTGGAGGCTCTACCTCTGAACTGCTCGTGTCTTCTACACTGGTGCTCTTGTGTAGGCAACTTGGATGTAGGAGGGCGCTTCTTTTCCCCAGTCCTTTGCCCCACGTGTTGGGTACCTTGGTGTGTTCTGGTCTTACAGCCCAGCCAGCATTCTCAGATTCCAGAGATGATGATCAAGGAGCAGTGCTGTTTAGTTTCTCCATTTGCCAATACTCAAAGTTCATCGAAAGTTTTGTTCTTTTCTGCACTGTACTCTCCTTGAAGCCAGAGCTGGTGGAAGCACAGGGTGTCTGTGAACTGTCAAGGTGTTTGTGAGGAGCACCTTGTATAGCACTTAAAGGGTTTTGTCCCATCTAACGCGTTTGGGTATTTTGAAATCACAGCCTGACTTCAAGGGACCTTCCTGAAAATCCAGTTGGAGGCACCTGTGATTCTTCCATAAAACTAAGCTGAATTGCTCAAAAGCTTTGTGGTTCCAAAGAGAACATCTTAATTACATTTTCTTTGCCAGCAATCAGATGTCTGCTTGTCCTCTGGAGCTCAAGCTTCCTTAATGGTGACCTTCTCTGGTATGAAAATTGAAGTGTTTTGAACACCTGAAGTTGCTGGCTTCTCCTTGGAATGAAATGGTACCTCTGTTCAAGGCAAATGCTGAAATAGGCCCTTCTCATGGCATCAAGGCTGCAAGCATAATGTCTGGTGTGAAAGGTGTTGGGCATAGATGAGGTATTCACTATTCTAGCCTGGAAGCAAGCTGTAAATTCTGGTGCTCAGGAGTTTATCTGCACCAGAAAATGTCTGTCCTGTACATGAGCTTCTGCAGTTACATGGTATGGAGCTATCCCATCACTTGTTTCTGTTAACTAGCCTATTTTTTTCCATGATATCTTTTGCGAAGTGCCGTTAGCCTGAGATTTTGATGCTAGATGGATGTAGGAATCAGGAGGAAGATGCACTGCTGAGCATGTGTGCTCTTAAAACCAGGCAGTGAAAAATCACCGACGAGTTTCCCAGCTCCTGTGCTAACTGTATTGTCCCCATTGCCACATACCTGTTGGCAGCATAGGATGTAAAAAAGGACCTTGGAGTGGTTGTAATGAACCCTGCTGTGGGGCAGGGGATGAGCTGTACCAAAACATTGCTGACAGCTGTTCTTCCAACCTTTTATGTTTAACCTCAACTTCTTGAGGCAGTCTGATGCTTGTTCTAGCCCAGCGGGAGGGAAGAATGCAGGCAGAATCTTTTAAAATCTCCCTTAGTGCAGTGTAAGCCCTTCTCATCCCCTGGAGAATGCCATATTGCCAGTTTATACATTACAGACTTTTTCCCTCCACCCTTTTAATTGCATGACTTCAGCCCCTACGCCTTCTCCTTGCTGGTTGCTCTTACTCCCTCGCTGCTCTCTGGCTTGTCCTGCATTGGATACAGCACAGAGACATGAGCTGGAGCCTGTTCCCCTCTCCTTCCACCCAGCATTTTAGGAATTTCACTCTAGAATGATGTTTGTTTCTTCTTGACAGTTGGCTGTTCAACTTGTACTCCTTAATAAACGTTGGCCCCCTTCTGAGGGGTGCCGCTTTGCTGACCTGTTGCGTTTATGCCACTGATTATTCCTGCCTGTCCAGCATAGCAATCTTGAATTTGTCACTGTTGATGGACACTTTTAAACTTCTATTAGATGCTCCTTTGGCCCATCAGGATGATACTGTGAACCCTGGGGAATGTTCCAGAAGCAGCCTGAGAATACCTGAGGGGCAAAACCCAACACTTTGTTCCTCCTGCTCAGCATTAACCAAATCAAGTGGCAGCAGCCAGGCAAATTAAATAGATGACTCCCAAATATTTGCCGTTAGCAGGACTTGCTCACGTGTAGGTCTTAGGGCGTGTTTTCTGAGTAAGGTTGTATAGCATAACCTTACAGAGTCCCTCTCTATGGAGCACCTTCACTGACCAGAACAATGAATATTCAATCCAAAGCTCTTGGGGCTGAATGTGTAATTTATTCACTCTTCTTGATTCTTCTTTTTTTTTTTTTTTGTCTGTCTTACCTTCCAGCTGTGTGAAATGTAACTTGAAAAGTACTTCAGTGTCATTAAATGGCTCACCATACTGAAGCACGTTATTGTACCTATTGCTCTGAAAGCCAGGCATGTTTAATCACTCCCTCTCTAAATGGCCAAATAGTGTCATGCACTTGTAGGTATATAAATGAAAGTTAATGAGTGGATATAAAACAAATCACTCCCAGCCCAGATCTGGAAACCCTGTCCAGTCCATTTAAAGGGAATGTGTGTTGCCATGAGTGATCAAACCTGGGTGCCAGCGAATGTGTGTGTTTAAGTATATACTTCTAATGATGCGGGTAAAGGTTGAAGGAGCTGGGCCAGCTTCTAATGGGAGTTAAATGGGCTTCAGTGGAAGCGACGATCCAGCAACTGGGCTTTGAGTTTCAAAAGTGGCTGGGGTCTGAATCACCTCCGTTTTGCTTGTGGTTTCTGTCAGTTTAACACCTATGAACAGTTCTGGAGGTATGTAGCACCCAACTGTCTTGCCTCGGAGTCTGCTCCCATGTGTTTTTTTGCTAGATTAGAATCTTAGAAATGCTCCTAAAACTCCTCTCCTCTGCTCAGGACCCACGGCTACATAGGTGTTGAGTCCCTCTGCTTTCCTGGGCTGAAACGATCAAACTTAGGTTGGCATTAGGTTGGAACTTCTGTCCCTTCTTCCAAGTCTGCTTGACAGCGCTGTGTGGTCCCTGGGAGATGCTCAGGTTTCCCAGCCCATCCCAGGCCCCTAATAATCTGGGGAAGAGCCAATGCCGGGTACTTAAAAACCTTGAAGGGCTAATTGCTTGGTAATGAAAAGTGTAATGACCAAGCAATTAACTTTAATCGCTGAGTGGCTGGTGGAGGTTCAGTCTGTTGTGATAAAGACATTAGTAATGTTAGGTTCAAAAGTAAAACATGTCTCTTGTACCAGCGCAGCTGTGATTTAGGATTTCCTGCAAGTTGAGCTCTTGAATCTGCAACCCTCTCCCACTTTTCTACCTGCTGCATGTATTTCAATGTCTAATTACCTTAATGGAGAGCCAGCTAGTGGCCCCTTTCAAAGAACATTCAGCTCCAGAAAACTCACCTGCACAGCTGAAGTGAGGAAGTGAGGCAAACAGAGGAATGAAAAAGCTTTTTCTCCTTTGAGTTATCAGGAGGTGTTGCAGCACCATTCAGTTGTGCTTTTTGTTTTTTTTTTTTTTTTGGGGGGGGGGGGGGTACTTGACCGAGTGCATTAAACAGTTGAGCTGTGAAATTTGAAGAGGAATCTATAACTTCTCCCATCTTGAAGCTGTGGGTTTCTAGTTTTGTCCGATTTGATGAGAATATCCCAGTTGCGGCCACAAGTGAACTACTTCTCCAGTGCTAAGTTCAAATGCAGCATGGTCAGCTCCAGGCATAAGGTCTGCACAGTGTTCACTGTGGGTTATGAGACATGGGGAGGAGAGTGATTGGTGAATTCTGATGGTAACTAAGAAGCTTTTTGACTTGAGTTCTGGCTTGGGAATGATGGAGAACTGCACAGCTTAACTTCTGTTGCTTGTGTTCTTGGGCTGGGGAGGTGTGGAGGATGCTGTTATTTCAATGATAGGAGGTGATAGAAGAGTGATAGGAGAGTGAGGGTAGAGAGATTAAAAAAAATAAATAAGGAAATCTTTTCTTTTGAAATGTGTGTTGCATTTTTACTATAAAGAGGAAACAAATCCAGTTTCTCACCTGCACCTCTCTCAGGGATTATAACTGAGAAAGTCAGTACCTGGAGCCACAATTCTGAGGATTTAGGTGTGGAGATGGGGCTCTGTATTTTGGTTGATGTGCTGAAGTTACAGAAATCAGGTGAAATTACTTAAGGGTAAATACCAGTGTTTTTGGAGTTAGATTTTCAGGTCAGATGTAAAGGTGGTTGAGTAAGTGCCAACTGAATTGAAGGAATGTCCTGTATTTCTTGCATTTCCTCTAAGCGATCAAACTTAGGTTTGATCGCTTTTAGTTTTAGGTATTTCTTTTTGAGCTAGTTGAGGATGAGCATGTTATCTTTGGATCTCAGGGGTGCTGTGCTGACAGTTTTCAGCAAAAAAGAGTTAAGAGGGCTTCCAGAGACCTTTGTGGAGGCACTTACCTGAAAGAGGAGGAGAGAAGTCCAGATCCAGAGACAGGACAGCAGTGGCAGCTTTGCAAAATGGAGAGGAGCTGGCAGGGATGCACCTGCTGCTGGAATCCCGAAAGGTGGCACAGTTTCATGTGTCATCCATGAAATCACAGCACACCTTAAATTATTCAAGCTGAGTAGTTGGAGGAAATTGCTGAGGTGGTTGTGGAAGAGGGCGATGATATTATGTAGAAGAGCTTTAAAGTTAAGTGTAGAAAAATCTTGCAGCTTGCTCTTCAAAATCATGTCTTGGAAGTAATTTGTTACTCCATCTTGGTCATGTAAGCAGGAATGGAGCCAGGGCTCTCTGAGCAAAGTGACGTGTGATTGATATTTCACCAGACTCAGCCTTTTGCTGTGTAGGAATTTAGCTTGAGTTTTGCGTATATGAAAAATCAGGAACAGGGCCTTTTTTTTTTTTTTTTTAAACCTTCATTAATTTGCTTGGCAAAGCTTGTGCTCCTTCTAAAAATGTGACTGTCAAAGCGGGAGAATTATTTTTGACTTAGTTTTTCAGACTACTTATAGATGTCTTACTGGGTGCTGTTAGCATAGCTGTCGTGGGGGCAGCTTCACACTGAACTGTTTTAAAGTCTTAGTAGGCAATTCCTTATAAACAATAGGTACTAAACAGTTCTAGTGTTTTATATATGGTGGTGGTTGCTGCTGATGATCTTGGGTATTTCATAAGAATTGCAAAATATTGTGTAGGGGTAGGAGAGGTTGAGCATCTGGTATTTCTTAGAGCTGTGTGAAGGGAGAGATCAAATTATGATTTCTCAAATGCAAATGTCTCAGGCTGCGCTTGCAGCTGAAAATTTTCCTTTAGTAATCCGTAAATATTGTTTTCTGTTTCTCAGGTGGTGCACCTCCCTCTATGTTGGTGCTATTCTTGCTTAATCTCTGAACTTTGCCTTCATTATTGAAAGGAATTTGTTACGAATGATGTGCTGGGGAGTGGTACAGAGAAGGCTGAGTGTCAAAATATCTCTGAAGCTTGAGTGCTTGCTAGAAAGTTTTTAGCCTTGAGATGAGCTGAGGCTGATCTCCAACCAAGGGCTCATGTCCTGGTATTTGCAAGCACAGGGATTTCCTCTGCCTTATCTGGGCTTTCATCACAGGGCGTGCTTGGGGCTTGGTTAGTCACACTTGCTGCTTTTTTCTTTTTTAAAGGTTGGTTTTGAGAGGTGAGAAGCCAACAGTGGGCTTTGCGCTGGGGGAATAATTACAGTGTTTGCATTGGCAAAGAAATGGTTTCTCTTTGGGCAGGGGGTTGCCATTCTGTATGTTTCTTTGCTTGTGATGACGTGGCTGGATGTTATTTTTCCCCAGGGTCGCTGAATTGCTCTGCACAACTAGGCAGTTTAGAAAAGACATGCAAACCCAGTGGCTCCTCGCCCTGAGGTTTGGGGTGGCCAGGGGTTCTTTCTGGTGCTGCTGAGAGGCTCCATGGATGACTGCAGGATGGAAGGAAATGGGTTTTGCAAATACTGATCGTGTTTATTCAGACAGGTTTTCAGCACACTCTTTGCCTTAGAAACAGTGCTCTATAGTGTAGGTACATAAACAAACTGTGACTGTGAGGCTTGGTCTGATTTTGGTGACTGATGTTTGAGTTGCTCAAGTCGTGCATTTCTTTCTGTACTTAAGCGGATGCGTTCTTTGCTATAGCAGATACTGAACATTCAGCCTGAGCAGTAGCTTGTTGCTGAAAAGGTGACACAGTAATGCAGCTTCGTAGCATTGGTAATGGGGGAAGGGGGAAGCTGGTGCTTTTTCTGAAAAGGAGTGTCTTTTCCAGATATCATGGTAGTTCCACAAATAACACACCTTGTCATCAATTACAAGGAAACATCAGTTTCCTCCTAACTTGTAGATAATGCCTTTCCACTTGTGTAGAAAGAATTGGCTCTTCCCAGCTAGATGTGATGAACTGTTTAGTTCAGTGTGCAAGCGAAAAAAAACTTCTTTAGTGAATGAAGATGGTTAGTTGAGCAGCTCTTGATACCCATCTCCTCTCTGAAAGCAGGTACATTTCTTTGCCAAAGGATGTACAAGGTGCGTCTAACCCTCCCTTGGGAGGTATCTGTGGGACCAACACCGCTCTGGCAGCATGCATATTGCTGCAGCTATTAGCAGTGCCAGGGGAGATGAAGTAGACATGAAATGCTTTCCCTACCAGTAAAGGGTGCTGGCTTAGGCTTCCCTCATCACTTTGCCTGGGGAATTTAGAATTGCACTTGCTGAGTCTGAGTCTTTAAAAGGGCTGCACTGCCCAGGGAAGATGAGCTGTGTCATGGTGCTGATAATGAAATGCCTTGCTGCTCCAGGTGCTGGAAAGGCTCTGGTTTCTTTGACTTTCATGCGTTGAGGTCAGGCTTCAGTGGTGCAGCAGTGATTTCTCTTTTTTCTTATTTCCTCTTTCTGCTTTTTTTTTTCTTATTTTTCCTTCCCCTTGCAAGAGCTGCTCACTGGGGCTGTAGAGAGTGTGAGAACAGCCAGAGAAATTTAATTCTGGCTTCCCTGCAAAGTGCTCACAGCACTGCCAGTAGGCAAGATGTGAAAGCAGATAACCAAGGACAGGACAAGCTCTCCCAGGAAATCAGCTGTGCAACTTCTCTGCTGGGGTGTTAACAGGTCTAGCTCCTGTTTATGCAAGTGGTCAGCTGGCAAGCAGGGAGTACACCCCAGCGTGTGTTGTTCTCAGCGTGCCATTGCTTTCAGATCGGCATAGCACTTCAATTTTAAAGCATCCAGTTATAATTGCTGTTGCTTCAGCATGGCAATTTATCATGGATCACATGTTATTCAGTACTTGCAGCAATGTGGCTGAGGCATGGGCTTTCACAACTGAGCTGTAACTGTCAGTGTAGGACCAGGGAGCAGAGCAGGCAGTCCATACACTTGTAGAGAGCCTCTCTTGGTGGTGCAGGAATTGGAGCAAGCCCCAGATCCCCTGTTGCTTGTCCTTTTTGAAGCATGGACTTGAGTATTCACCTAATATTCAAGAGGTGCTGGCAAATGGCAAGGATTATGGTGATGGGGGAGGGGAAAAAGCCTTTTCTGCAGTAAGTGCCCTGTCTGACAGTTTTCTCTGGAGCATGAGGATGACAAAGCATTCAGTGAGCCTCCAAAGAGAAATCAGAGCTGGACCCTAAGAAGACAAACTGTAATGCATAACAATTTTAATTTTTCAGTGTGCCTAAGATTGAAGTGATGCTCCTGGGACTTGCACTGCATTTAGACAATTCAGCCTGGGATACCTGACAGTTCTGTGCTTTACTCAGATTTCCAAGAGATCCTGGGAGGTTTTCTTCATGCAGCATATCCTTTATAATGCTGAGAATGATCTGACTTTAAAAGCAGCAAGGAGAAAGGAGCCAATACTCCCAGCATCTACAGTTATGGGGCTGTTGTTACAGTGTAAGCTGCACCATTTCAAAAACACATAACTTCTTCCAGTGGACAAGGACTGAAAGTCAGCAAAACAATGCTGCGCATGGAGAGTAAGATTCGTGTTGTTGTAACTCTGTTATTAAAGTGCCAAATGGATTAGAAGCTTTAAAAACTTTACATTTCTGTTCTTTTTGGCATCGTCTCCTTGGAACCGGCGCATCTCCATAGCAAAGCTTAGGAAGGGAAGTGGTACTTGAATGGGTAGTCCCAGACTGGTGTCTTTTAATTTCGCTTGCAATCAAGTGATGAAGAGGGAGAGGCAGATGCTGCAGCTGCATGATTACAGAAAGTGCAGCTGTTAAGACACTTGCTTTTTTTCCTGCTAATGAGGCATCATCTCTCTTCAGACTTTGCTGTTTGGGTAGTGCTTTTACTACAGCACAGAATTAGACCAGTGCATTTTGAATTTTTGAATTTCTTCAGTCTGGTGTGGTCTACAGTTCTCATATAATTCTTTCAAACTAGTCCAGTTTGAGGAAGGGGATAGCAACTTCATCTGTGAGAATGCTCAGTGGGTTTGGGATGCAGAGGACTAGGCCAAGCTGCTTTGTCAAAGTTGTTTCACTTCTAAAGTAAACTATTAGTGTCTCCCCACCTCCAATCCGGTTCCTTTGCTGCACGCAGGGGATGGGTGGTTCTGCTGTAAGTATTTTCACTTTCAGTTCTTCTGATTATGTTGTGATTTCTTTGAGGCTTTTGGGTATAGTTAGTTTTTCCTCCTTGCTTTGTGAAGCCCTGCGCAGGTGGCATAGGGTGAAGTGCCCTGACACTTCCTTCCCAGCTGAAAGGAATGCGGCACTCCCTGTGAATAGCTGGTCTTGGTAAGCTCTGCGTGACTCTGATTTCTAAAGAATCATACACTGTCAGATATTTAAGTTTCAAGCAGCATTCGGAAGCTCTGCTTGTGTGTTATGCTGGGGAAAGAGAAGGGATTAATGGATCCCAGGTAAGGAGAGCAATCTGGTAAGACTTGGTGCCTGTTTCTGGATGCATGCTCATAATGTGAATAAATTGCTGCTTTAGCTGTTTGTTGTCTTGGTGCCTGTGTCTGTATACAGTCTCCAAAACTTGTAGTGGCATCTCTGCAGCACTCTGTAGCAGAAGGCTCAGAGTAGCTCTTTCTGCACCTGTGTATGAACACAGAGAACTGAGAAATACAGCAGATTCTCAGGGCTGAGAGTACTTTCAGGAAAAGGTTGAGAGTCTTTATCTGTAAGAGATGTTAAGGATCAGATCTAACATCTAAAATGTTGCTAGTTGGCTTCTGGGGGTTATGAAGTCAGTTGTTGGAATCTTCTCCCTCACCCCTAGCCAGTCTCGTTATAAATTCACATACTGCTTTGAAATAACAGGAGTAATTATAGTTGCTAAACCTGATTGTTCCCACCTCTACTAGTGAGTTGTATCAGAAAAGGGAGAGAAACACTTCAGTTTCAACTGGGTTGGGGCAGTTGTTTTATTGCAGCAATATCATGGCAAACTTCCCTTTGTAGAAACTGAACCTTTCAGCCATGCTTTGTAAGTGACCACTTGCAGGCTTAAAATCAGTTTATTTCTACTACCAATTCTGAGATACTGCAGAGTAAAGGAGGTGTGTTTTGAGTGCTTTTGAAAACAAAGAGAATTCACCTCACTTCTAATTTGAGGTTTTCAGTGGGGTTTGATGTGGAAAAACAACCTTCTCTTGGTTTCCAAACTGAACACTTGAGTAGGTCAGGAAGAAACACGGATGATTTTCTTTCTTTATCCAAGGATCTTGTGGAAGTTTTTGAGGGAACAAAGCAGAACTCAGTTTTACTTAACTTTGATTGCGTTTCAGTAGCTTTTGTATAGAGCTGCATTTCAGAGGGTTTACAATCATGGGGAAGCTGTTTTCTTTGCTGGCACTTAAAGGATTTGCATGGCTATCCAAAACATATGGGGTTTGCTTATTTTGTCTTTGCACAAATTTTCAGATATTTAGTTCTTCCTTTGCAGACAAGTGCTTTATAGTGTTCAAGCAGCTGAGCTCTGAGTAGAAGGGGAGAACTTGAAGACCAGGCGACAAGGATATCTGTGCAGACATATCCTTCTTTTACTGACAAGTAATTAATAAAAGCCTGTGATTGCTTGATTATCTTGTGTCAAAGAGCTCCTGCAACTGAGACTCTCTGAAATGTACTGTGTTGAATCTTGGTGCTTTTCCCACTTCAGTGTGATTTTTTACTATCTCTGCTGTCATCTTTGTGAGTTCAACTCGAGTGTTTCTCTTCACGTTCCCAGTTGCAATTGTCAGTGATGAAAGCTGTTGTGGAGTATTACCTGTAAATATGCCACAGTGCGCAAGACGATGCTACCTGTGCTGCACCAGGATGCAGATCTTGCTTCTGGGCTTTGCGGAGAGAGGTGGTTTTATGGCAGTGGGAGGAAATGTATGTATTAAAAATCTGTTTTCACGTGGAGTACTGTAACAGAAAGCATTTCTATGCTTATGTTCCAGGAAAGATACTTAAATTAAGCTATTGTTTGTCTTGACCCTCTCCATGGGGTCAAACAGGGAAGACTACCGCTCTTGCTGTTAATGATTCTCCCCTTCATTGTTGGAAAAATTCCCTTCCTTCAATCTGTCCCAGCCTTCTTTGTATCTTTTGAGCAGGTCTGGTATGATGAAGGTCATGTCTAAAGTACTCAGTTTTTAATAGATCTCTTCCTTGTTCAAACACTGATGGAGTATAAAGCCCCAGCATGTGACAGATGAGTAGTGGTAGTCAGGAGACGACTGCTGCTCATAGAAGATTGGTGAAAGCTAAAGGAGACCGAGATAACTGATGCTGGTTTTTAAGTAAGTCATACTTGTTTCTTCTGGGTTTCTCCCATCTCTGCTAACCATTTCTGCTGGAGGCTCCATCTTTTGTTGGGGACAACAGAAAATAGGTTTAGAGGTGTAAAACGAACCACAGGCCTGTATGGAGATGTAATCTTCCCTAGGGCATGATTCTGTAGGATGCTTGGTCTACCACTTTCAAACCTTGGTTTGCACGCTTTAAATAGAAATTCTCTTGCTAACTCCAGAGGTTGTATGTGGTTAATGTGTCTGCTTCTCCAAGAATTACTCTGATTTTGGGGGAACTTGTCAGTCTGAATTGATAACCATCCTCCTAATTTCCAGAACTGGCGTTGGTTATTGGAAACAACATGGGTATATACATAAATGCTTGCTCACCGTAGAGCACTGCAGTTTAGGCACAGGCTATGGAGTTATCCCGTGTGTGATGGGGCATAAGTGTTCCATTACCCTGAGACACCTTGGAAAGAGTCTGATGTCTGCAAAATATTGTGCAAGCCACAGTAGCTTTCAATTCCTAGTTTTCCTTTAGTTAATGAATATATATAAGGACGTCAGTTAAAACACATTGGGTCTATTTCAAATAGATAATCTAATTATCAGCTTGATTAAACCATATCAAATGAACAGTTCTTGTAATTTGGTAGCTTTGTTCTCTTTGCTACAGATGCAGTAGCTTTAATTAGCAGTCTCAGAAGTAGCAGACCTGTGCTGATTGTGTCAGTTGAGATGTCTTGCAGCTGGATACTTGATGTGGGGGTAACCAGACTGCTCCTACATCGGTGTTAATCTGAAGGCTGGCATTTTGGTGCCGATAATGGGAATCTGACTGCTTCATAAATACCATTGCATGCAAGAAACAGCCCTTTTCTGCTGTTTCCTGTGCTCCGATACAGGCTTAATTGAATTGATTTCTGTATTAGTCAATTAGACTTTCTTTTTAAAATGTTTGTAGATATCGCCTGCTGTATCCCTTCTTGCCTTTAAACTCTTCTGTGAATACATGTTCTTTTGGACTGCAGCATCACTTAATCCCTCAAATATTTGACACAAGCCTACCACAGGTCACTTGCTGAAGTTGAAACGCAAGAGTACAAAGGCACAGTAACTATTCTGCTAGAAAGAAACAAGGGGAAACGAAAAATCAGTATTAGCTTGCATAGCTCTGAAGCCAGCACTTGGCCGAACAAACTGCTGGGATGAAGCTATTCCTCTATTGTTGCTTACCAGCTGCTCAGAGCCCCCTCAGCAGTAAGGTGCTGCTCTTGGAGTAGCCAGAAAGCCTAGGGCATGATGGAAGGTGGGCAACCAACCTCTGCTACTGATACCAGATAAAGGCACTTGGGGCTTGTCTGCCTTTCTTTGGTGCTTCCTCTCTGTGCAAACCTCTCCCAGCACAAAGAATCTTATCTCTTCATATTTCAGACATTTGTGTCTGTTTTAAGGATGTCTTGACATACCATCTAAATGAAAAATCAGGAATGTTATGCAGCTAATTATTTTCCTTCTATAAATGTGTTTTGAAAGCATGTGATATTTGTTCAAGCTTCTCTGCCAAACATGATAATTTGAACAGTGTCCACAGATTTTGTAAAATGCAACTAAGAAAGAGACAACAGCAACAGGTAGACAGGTTCTAACCTGTGCAGGAATTTGCATGTATTTAATCTATTAATGTTGATAGGTCTGTTTAATAGATGAAGTTTACTTTTTATGTGAGTAGGTGGACTCTGTTTTTCTTCTAATTGTTTCAGGTGACAATGAAACCACCTGCCTGTAACAACGTGCAAGCAGTCAAATACCTGGGATTTATCTCTACTGTGTGCCCTGGACCAGGATTCAGATGATCTTTACTAGATATGAGTTTGTAGCATGTTCAAGGCAGTGTTGCTTTAGTAGGGAACTTACTTGAACTGGGAGCTGGGTAAAGCTGGCTCCTGTACTACCTCACCTTTAATTACTATCGTGTTCTGTAGCTTAATATTAACCCACATCTCACTGCATCCTGCCTCCTAATTGGCTTAACTGCCTGTCACCCAAAAAGGCTTGACTGTGTATAGCAACACGATTCCCCAAGTATTTCCTAATTGGCACTTGATGTGTTGTGAGGAGATGAGTCCCTCTTGCCTGTATTAATAGGTATGCTTTCTTCTCTTTGTTCTCAGGACTAGACATTGATCCTATGACGCATGCCCGGAAGAAACAACTTTTCCTTCTGAAACGTCCAGCTGGTTCTGCTGGCCAGGTTTCATCACCCACAGGCAACGGGAGGATGGACAGGACTCAGGCGGAGTGCAGCGAGCAAAAGGACAGGGATGCCACTGAGGTTGCCAGCAGTTTGAGTGGATTTGTGGGGACAAGCAAAAGCAAGAATTTGCAGGAAGTCCGAAAAACGTACCCGCTGCGGAAACGTCTGCTCCCTTCAGTGAACAAAAAGACCTGCAAAGTGCTTCTCACCAGGCTGGAGGATGTGGCTGGATCTCTGTCAAAAGAGACCCACAGCTGCAAAAAAAAGGAACTTCCCAGCTGGGTGGAAGAGTTGGGGTCCACCTTTTTTGCTGAACAAGTTAAGCCTGTGGGGGCGGGCAAGAGTGACTCAGCTGGGGAAAAGTGCACAGTAACTTATCCAGGGACAGAGGAAGACCTTGATGCTGCTCCTTCAGAGCCCAGGAAACGCAGACTGGCCTCTCTGAATGCGGAGGCTGTGAACAATCTGCTCTTTGAGCGGGATGATGGCTTGTTGTCTGGCAGGCGCTTTCGGAGGGACCCTGCCAAAGCCAGTGGAGACTGTACTGCCAAGAGCATGCATTGCAAGGCAGGTGACAGCTGGCCTGCCTTGGAAAAGACAGCTGTGAAAACAGGTAAAGGCAAAAATCGACATGAGGCCAGTCAGAAATACAATAGCTGTGACCATTCACTGGATGAGGTCTTTGATGACGGGTTAAGGAGAGAGGATAGTGCCATCTCCTATCATCCCACCCCAAAGAGACTGGCCAGCCTGAACGCTGTGGCTTTCTTGAAGCTGACCCATGAGAAAGACCAGCCCCTGAAGCAGAGGAGTAAGTCAGATGGAGAGGGCAAGTCTGAGAACCACTGCTCAAAGTCTACGCTCAAATGGGCCAAAGCCAATAGGAAGAATTGTGTCAAGTCCAAAAAGGAAGCGGCCAGCTTAAAAATGGAAGGTCAGCACAGCTGGCGAGGGCTCACTCTGAGTGCTTTCGGGAAAGCAGAACAGCAGGACTCCTCTGGGCTCTACAGGACAGCCCAACCTGTCCCTTATGAATCGCAGTCTAGTATGGAGGGTTTCTACCATAGACTGCCTTTGCTCATGGGTGGGCAAGCTTCCATGAAGCCAGAATATGGAAGACCTGGAGAGAAATCCCCGACTCCAAAACAGGAATTTCATCAGCCTTCCTTTCCTGTGCAGCAGTTCCCCCCTTTGCCTGTTCCTGGGAATCACACAGATTGTGGCTGTCTCTATGAATCCTCAGATCTGGCTCCGTTGAACGGGTTTTATGTTTGTTATGGCCAAAGTGGATACCGTGGCTACTCTCACTGCTCAGTTTACCCCAAGGACGAACTTTCGCAGCCTGCTACCTGTGAAGGGCTCTTGGTATCGCCTGGTTCCTTGCCATCAGGCACTCATTTCCAGCCACTCCACTGGTGCAGCTCCCCATACTGCTGTGGAGAAGGAACAGCCATCAACAGTTACAGTGTCTGTGGTGTTGTACATGTGCCGGATGGCAGGATCAGCAGTGTGCACACAGGACGGAACAGCTACCCCTACAAAATGCCTTTTGCAGCAGGTAAGGTGCAAAGCACGAAGCTGTTTTCCTAGGAACACTGAGCAAGATGAGGGCTTCTCTGGGGCAGTGGTGATTATCTTGTGGCTTATCAAAGTTTGAGATCTCTGCCATGGATCAAAAAGAATCCTCCCTCTATTTTTAGCCCAGAGGGTTTCTCTCCATTGAAAGGTACTGTTGGTGTGGAAGGCATGGAACTGCTGAAAGATTTGAGGCAGTGAGGAGATGACTCATGACTTGTTGCACTGGAACTAGCTGCTTTGATCTGTGTAAAATGAGTGGTTTCAATTCCTAGATGCTCCGCAAGGCTTCTCTCTATCCTGCTACACCATGGTGTCATTCTGTTCCCAAAAGCTTGCTCTTGGTACTGAATCATCCCCGCAGAGCAGTGTGGGGAAGCAGGCAGTGCCTCCGTTGTTAAGACTCTTGATGTTGAAAGCTGTGTAGGGGATGCAGTCTTGTAAGGCTTTATAGATCTGACCTGGCAGGGCTGTGCAGTGATTCAGTTTGAGTCTGCTGGTTGAACTGATGCTTGAATTTCTTTGTAGTGAGTGGGGGCAAGCAATGGTGTAAGATGTAGGGTACTTGTTTGCCTGGCCTATTTCAGTCCCGTTTGTTTGGGTTGTATTTTCTAACTTTGTACATTGTCGGCACTCCGCCCTTGCTATTAAAATCCATCTTTTTGAAATATTTAAAGCTGAACTGCTGTGCTGTGGTTACCAGACACCAGTGCTTTGTGTAAAAGCCATCAAGCTAGGCGCTGCCGCTTGCTAGTGCTGCAGTCTGTAGTCAAAGCTGCTGCTTCAGCTGCTGGGAGTGTAAACATTGATGTCTCAGTTAACTACGTGCACGTGTTCGAGTCAAAGGAAGGCATGACTTAGCTACTCCAAACAGATTTTCAGGTAGGCGGATGGAGTTTTGGTTCAGCTCTCAGTTTAAGTAAGGCTTTGTCATCTTCCGTTGTAGGAGACTACTGAAACATGGGAGCATTTGGTTGAGGTATAATTTCTGTATTCCTGAAATATCTTTGCTGTCATGGTGCTGCTTCCTACAGCAGGAGTTAGGCAGTGTTAGTGTCTTCTAAAGCTTGCAAGACAACAAGTTCAGCAGTGTGTTCTTGTCTGACACTTTTCTGCATAGTTCCCCGAGATCATGTCAGAATACTTAGTTCCTGAAACTTTTCACGCCACTGCCTCCAGCTTCACAAAGGACTCAGCAGTGCAGATGAGTTTTGTTGAGAGTTCAGCCCTCCCTGAAAACAGGGTGATTCCTTCTGGTGCTGGCAGCAATAGTTCAGGTGTATACAGTCTTTTCTCTTTGTGGAGGAGTAAGTGGCAGAATAGTTTCCTTTCCTAGCAGGTGTTTGGATGCAGTGCATTTTGAGTTAAAGCTGACTTTATTTATATATATGTGTATGTATACGTATATCAAATACATATATTTGATTTTTGATTTCCTTCACATGAGCAACTTGGATTTAAAAGCTTTAATATCTGAATAATTTAGACTTTGTTTTTCAGACTGAAGGAGGTTTGTCCACATGTTAACAGGGGTTTATACTTAGATATTGGCTTTTACATATGTGTGTGCCTCTGAATTCTCATCCTTCCCTCAAATGGGTTATTTTAAGGAATTAAAGGATTACTCTGATTGTAAGCAATAGGCTCCCATCTGAGATCCCACCCTGATATGCAGGATCCAGTGTTATGTACAAAGTGGTTTGCTTTTCTGTCTTAGTACACTCAAGGTGTTCAACTTCCAACCTAAAAGGGCTTTTGTGAGTGAAACAGGCACAACGTGATTCACTGCCCCACCGATCCTGTGCCTGCTGAGGCCAGGTGGATGATCTTTGTTACCTTTTTCTATATAGCTCTGTGTTGTGCAGCAGCATTCTCCCACAGAGATGTTGTGTTCCTGTCTACAGGCATCTCTAGGAGGTTGATGAAAGCTGCCCTCGGGTCACCCTAAGAAAGCATGTATTCAGATTTAGGGTTGCATTTTAGATCATTTGGGAATTCTCTTTCTGCTGACACCGGGTAATTCTGGTCTAACTTGCTCTTTTCTTAGCCACGACTTGGTTTGAGGGCTTGTCTTGTGCCTTCTGGAGTAGCATGAGGTGTTCTAGATGCTTTTGAGAGGCAGCATCAGCCAGATTGCTTACCTGTTGTGGTTACTAATGTGTTTTGGGGACATAGTTTTGTTGAAGCAGCAACTTGCGTGATTTTATATAGTTTTGATCTATTATTTTTTCATGTTTCAGGAGTTAATTTGAAGAATCTTCTCAATTTTCCCCTGATTACTTGAGTTCAACTTTTGGAAAGAAGCTTGCTTCTTCTGCTAGTGTGGTTTAATCCTTCCTATCATTTTGATAAGCCTTTTATTTCTTTTATATATATTGACAGTCTGGAGTTGCTTTGGACTCTGGCCAGCCTTTTGTATATTACTGGCTGGCATGACTCTGGGGAATTTCGGCTGGGTTTGTTGTAGTGCAGTGTCATCAGCAGCAACACGTTGGAAGTTTAGAAATAAGGATACATGCTTTTGGAATCCCTTGACAGTGCAAAATGAAATTACAGTGTGAAGGGCCTTAATTGCGTTACAGCCATAAAGAGAATTTCAGGGGAAAATGGCGGTACTCTGGGACAGTCTTGACTGTGTAGTAGTCTTAAATTTCAAACAAGATAATCTCTTTTTCTTCCCTTCACTTAGAAGGCTGCAAGTCTCTGGACCAGCTGAACCTCACAATTCCGGTGGCAGGGCACCCTGCGTCACCTGCCCACCCGCTCTCAGGATGTCCTGTACCCAGCGTGCCACCAGCTGCAGAACCTGTTCCTCATCTGCAGACCCCCAACTCTGACCCTCAGACCATGGCCCGTGAATGTCCCCAGAGCTCAAAGCCTCCCAGTGGCTCCAAATCTGGTCTCCGAAATACGCCAGGCTGTCTGCATGCCTCTGACAGCAAAACAGTGGGAGGCCATTCCCATCCAAAGCAACAGCGCATCAGCAGGCGAAGGGCCACCAATGGCTGGATACCTGTTGGCACAGCCTGCGAAAAGGCTGTCTATGTTGTGGTAGGTGTCTGGAGTGCTGTTGTTTTTGATTTTTTGTTTTGTTGTGGTTTTTTTTGGTGTACCCATATCTATATGTGTATCTTCAGTGGTAGAAGATGACAGAGAGGGGAGGGTTTTGGCTTCTGTTTCAGGGTAGTGGTGGTTGTTAGCTGTCCAGTGTTCTAGAAGACAAGCTGTGGATCAGCGGGGCTGGGCTTTGTGGCTGACCTGTTGGCTTTGTTTTTCTCATATTACATTGCACAGCATGATGGACAGTTTGCAGAGGATGGAAAACCTGCCACTCCTCTGCTAGCATCAGTTGAAATGCTGTCATGATGAATAATTTGGCATTTACCTGCTGCACCTGTGAGTCCATCTTACAGGGAAATCATCCTCCAACTTCTTCTTCCTGGGCTATGTCAAACCTGTTTTGAGGAGAGGAAGGTTTTAGCTTTGCTGTAAGCAGCTGTCCAAAGGTAGCTCTTGTAAACTTGTTCTTCTCACAGATAGTGTCCATAGTCCAGCAGAGATCTCCCAGAACACACAGAGGACTGAAACAGTTTCCTGACTCCCACATGGATTTTTTTTCTAGCATTCAGTAGCCTCTAATTGGTAATTCACGCATTGGCATGGACAGTCACTCCTTTGAAGTCTTCTCAACTGCGCTTACTCATTTGCTGCACTGAGGTGCAGAGAGTAGCTGCTGTAAAATGGGAGACTTCCTGACAGAAAGTGTAATTACTGTAGTAATGCAGTAAAGTCTGCTTGCTTCTAGTAACTAAATTGAAAGAAAAGTTAATATCCTTCATTTTATAATGTAAGATCTGTGGGCATGAAGATCAGAACCCATTTGCTGTCTGGGAAGGTGGGACAAGGCATTGACCATGCTAACTAAATGTCACAGCAATGGAAGTTGTGGCCCAACAGTACACACTTGATGCAGTGGCACAGCCTCAAGCTGTTGAGAGCATTATCCAGGGGAGGGTTTGTAGCTTTAGCTCTCAGAGATGTACTCTGGCACCAAGGGGTGTGCGAGGGTAAAGTCCATGGAACCTGGAGATGGGTCTCTTTCATCCACTGTTCAGACTTGTCACTGTGCTTTTTACCTACAGAACTGAAGGAGCTTGATTTAATTTGAAAGGGTTTTAGTTTCACAGGTGTGTACTTTTGTGAGACCTGTTGTGAGACCTACTGTCTAGTTGATGACCTGTTCCTTTCTGCCAGACTAGGCAGGAAGAATAGTTGTTTTGTCTTTCGCTTTGCGAATGATAACCACAGATAGCTTACATACATTTGGATGCTATTCCATGATAAACTTTCATTACATATAAATGCCCTACCCATAGATGAAGTAATCATTCTGACCCAAAATTTGCTTTTATAAGCCAACAAAGTGGAAATAGGGATGCTGTGAGTGGCCTTACACCGTGTGATTTCTCTTGGAGCTCTCTTGAATTGGAAAGACTTGGCTCTGAGCAGGTTTAGGCAAGTTTTTAATTCACAGCAGGACCAAAGGAGTCTTGGATTGGGCTAGCAAACAGTAAACTAACTTTTTGCTTGTATGCTTGGGTTGCTCTTTCTTTTGTGTGCCAATGCTGTAGAATGAACCTGAACCAGCCGTTCGCAAGAGCTATCAGGCTGTGGAGAGAGATGGAGAGATTATCCGGGTACGAGATACTGTCCTCTTGAAATCAGGACCCAGGAAGAAATCTATGCCATATGTTGCGAAGATATCGGCACTGTGGGAAGACCCCAAAACAGGTACTGTGGCGAAAGGGTCCATTTAGCCTCTGCGTTAGGCAGATGAGAGCAAGCTGGAACCAGGGAGGTGATGTATCTTGGAGAGCTGCAAGCTTTTTGATGCACTCTGCTGCTGCCAGATTGGGTGGCAAAGGGGAAGAGGTTAGTTCCATGGCTTTAGTTCTGGTTGTTCTAGGATCTCTTTAATCACTGGTCTGGAACTGGTAATTAAAATCTTTCTAGTCATGAAAGCACATAATATCTGCCAACTGCGATCTTAGCAATGATTTCCTTTATAATTCCACAGAAGTAGGCATCTCAGCTGTTGCTTATTCAGATGCTCTAGCCAACTTTTGGGCTGGGGGTTGTTATGAGGCATGGGCACATCTGCAGAAGTTCTTGGTGGGCCCTGAAAAGAGTCATTTGAGTTTTTGGTTTTGATGTTAAGGTCCTGTATCTGATTACTGATGGTTAAGTCAAGAATGCTGTGCCAATTATTTCAAGGTACAGTTCAAGCTTAAAAGGAAGAAAAGTTGTTTTTTGTAGAAAGTGGCAGTGGTGTTAATGTGGGAATTAATACCACAAGCACCAAGCTTTGGATAAGTGTTTTTTCAGACCGTGAGCTGGAGTGGAGACTTTAAGGGAAACATTTGATTTTTGTGCATAACTCACCTCTGTGATGATGTAACAGAAGTAGAACGGGGTGAAGGTGCAGTGGAATAGCAGTGTGACTGACTTAATACAGCTCCTTGCTGTAAGAAAAGGATACCTAGTTCAGCGTGAAATACCTATCACAACACAGCTGTCTCTACGTGAGAGCTGTGGAAATGAAAGGGATGAAGCGGGAGGAGGAAGCAGGATGTTGGTGGGAAAACACTGCAGCAAAACCAATTCTTGACATCTTGGAATAAATCTTCTTGCAGGGGAGCTGATGATGAGCCTACTGTGGTATTACAGACCAGAGCACACTCAGGGAGGCCGCAATCCCAGTATGCATCAGGTGAGACATCCAAATGTGGAACTTGAGGCAAGGGATCTCCTGGTACATCCCACATTTTTGCAAGAAATGGGGGAGTAGCCTGAGATCTTCCTGCATTCTTGGTTGGCCTCAAACTCAGGAGGCTTAGCTTCTCATTTGAGTGAAAT